>NC_044549.1:91877076-92182357 GCF_007565055.1 Rhinopithecus roxellana | reverse complement strand
TGCCCTTGCTGGTGGAGGGCATCTGTCCCATGTGACAAGGCAGAGGGCCCACTGAGCTCATAACACACTGCTGTCTGTGGATGGTGGAGCTAAGAGAGCATTGTAACATGCCCTCTGGGGCCTTGGGGTTGCAGGCACCCCCACCTGAACACTGCCGCGGGGCCTGCACAAAGTTTGTTCCTTCTGGCACCAAAGTGGCCAATCAGTTCCTGCACTCACTGGCCTACATGCTCCCTCCTGCAAGGGGTGGAGCACGATGAGCCTGAGGAAACAGAGTTTGCTCCTGCCAGTGCCAAAGTGACCGGCTGGTTCCTGCACTTGCTCACCTATGCATTCCCTCCAGTGAGGGTGGAGCAAGTGGGCCCAAGTTAACAGAGTTTGCTCCTGCTGGCGCCCGAAGCAGCAGCTGGCTCCTGAATTCATTCATTCACGAGCTCCCTCCCGTGAGGGGTTGAGCACCGCGGACTGAGTAAACAGGGGACCCCTGTCGCAAGTCCCTCAGCAAAGGGTGTCAAGAAAATATCCTGGATCACCATGAATCTGCCAGATGTGCCAATTTTGTCCTAAATTATGGATTAAAATGCTGAAAAAGACAGCTTTGAAGACTTAACCCTTTTGGGTCTTTTTTTTTTTTTTTTTTTTTTTTTTCCATTTTTTGAGATGGAGCCTCACTGTCATCCAGGCTAGAGTACAGTCGCATGATCTTGGCTCACTGCAACCTCTGCCTCCTGGGTTCAAGTGATTCTCCTGCCTCAGCCTCCTGAGGAGCTGAGATTACAGGCACACCCCACCACACCTGGCTTATTTTTGTATTTTTGGTAGAGATGGGGTTTTACTATATTGGCCAGGCTGGTCTCGAATTCCTGGCCTCAAGTGGTTTGCCTTCCTTGGCCTCCCAAATTACTGGGATTACAGGTGTGAGCCACTGTGCCCAGCCTGAAGACTTAACTCTTTTGGCATATCACCTTTCCCTCAGGCTGCAAACTATCCCTTGTGCAATACTACCCATATAATAAATGCCCATACATAATTGTCAAATTATACCAAATTCTACCCTATATCAAAGAATGCTATATTTTTAGGGTAATGATGGAATTTATCCCAATATTTTCTTGCTAAGTTCATTTTTTCTCTCTCCATCTTTCTTGCCCTCAGAATGCTGGGAACACAATGTAGCCTACGAAGCCCAAGGAATAAACATTGTGCCAATAAGATGTTCTTTAAATTCTACTGTAGAGTCCATCCTGATTGGCTGCAGATCAGTATGTATAAAACCCATTGCATTAAAACAGATAACATCTGTGAGTCCTCCGATTTCCTATTTGGCTCCAATGTCAATATAATAATAGTGTCTTGTAGATATCTTTACTGTAGGATAAACAGATGAAGCTCTACTTCTATATACAAGGATTTGAATGTGGCAGAAGAAGCCAAAATGGGGGCTTCTGTGTATCTCCTGTAAAATAACCTGCTCATCACATTCCTTGCTAGTGACAATTCAACATGCTTGACATTTGCACATCGAAGGGGAGTGCAGTGGTTACTCCTCTTCAAATGTATTCCCTACCCCCAAGAAAACTCAAACATAATCAAGGGAAAGATAATCCTACTTTGACAGGAAAAGGAAAGCAAGATCTGTGCATGTTGGGGGCTCAGTGGATATCTAACAATTCAAAAACCACAGTCTGATTCTTCTTAGAAAGACTATATGGTAACTTTTGGGCAGCTGGACAATAGGATGAAGGTGCCCTGGTGTCTGTTTCTCTTCTCGTCAAGCTTCTGTGATGCCAAGACTGACCAGAGAGGATGGGGATATCACTTTCCCTCTCCATGACCTGGGTTAGGGGCAGGGGGACAGGGAGAAGGCATATTAAAATGTAAGGGGCAAAGAGAGCAGAAAAGGGATTTCTAAATTTACCACTATTTTGGTTTCTTTTTGCCACAACAGGCGATAATTTTGCATTCTTACATATTAAATAGGAGAGGTGGGACTTAGAGGTGGGTATAGGTGGAAAAAGGTTGAGAACCCCAAGTAACTACGGTGATAGAGGTCAGAGAGGTAGTTACCATTGGGGTACTGACTGTAAGAGGCTCAAGGAGGGCTTCTCAAGTCCTAGAAATGTTCTATCTCCCAATCTGGGTGGTATTTACACAGGTATATAGATAATAAAAATTCAGTGAGATGTATACTTAAGATATATGCACTTAATTGTATATGAATGATATAAACCTCAAAAAAAAAAAGGTACAAAAATGATAACAAAAGGGTTGAAAAGCACTGGATTAGTAGCCTGGCACTAGATATCCCTTATAAATCATGGTGTTAGTATGGAAAAGGTCAGCTCTCTATCACTCAGATGTTTATACGATATATAAGGATACTATAAATTTGGGAAGCCTGATCAATTACACCACCTATCAAATTACTCTAGTCTTTCAACAAATGGAATTCTAGCTCTCAGTAAGGCCCAACTGTACCCTAGGGCCAGGAGGAGCAGGGGGACCTACAAAGAAGGAGCGAAGGGTGACAGCTCCCAGATACAACTTTCCATTCTGCTGAAGGAGTCAGAAGGCCAAAGTACCCACTAAAAAGATACAGCAGTAATAAACATCTTTCTTGGCTGCTGGCTACAGACTGAGGAACAAGAGGTCAGAGGAAGCCGAAGGAAGAGATTGTAACCTAAGGGAAAGGTGATGGGTCTGAGGAGTGAGATGGTGAGGTTGTGGGGTGTTTCTTGCAAGAGCTCGAAGCCCAAACACCAGGAGATGCTGAGCACTGTTGTGTTTCCACAGCTGCTGTGGCACCCAGCCAAGGGCTGGGGGAGGGTCATTCCCCTTCTCACACAACATCAATATACTTCTCTCATGAACTTTCCAGTTGGAAGGAAGGCGAGACAGAACGGAGCACAGAAAGCAGTGATGGGAGAGGGGACCGGGGCATCAGGAGAGAGAGAAGAGGATTCTTAGGACGGCTCATGAGCTCCCATATGCGGAGAATTAAGGGCTCCTTGGAGCCCCATTTCATTACAGCCCTCTGTCACAGGAGGAGCCTCAAGGGCAAGGGGCATGACGCTGACTTACTACCTGCTAGGTCCCCAGCATAGCATTAAGTGCTCTCACAAATGTTCCCACGTTTGGGCCTGACAACTCTTGCCAGGCCGGAGGCCTTTGGTCTTCACTCCCATCTTACAGGTAAAGAAACTGCAGCCCACAAAGATTAAATGACTGGCGCACAGTCACACCCCTGCTCAAAGGCAGAGGCAGGAACCAGAGCCTAAAGCTCAGGACTTTATCCACTTCACCAAGTCTCAAGATAGGATCTGAAGCCTTGTGCTCCGAGCTCAACAAAGCTCTCGTCATTCTTGGCACTGTGGTGGTGCTGACAGTAAGTCCAAGGCCCAACTCAGGAAAGGTTATACGATTCATTAGTGGAGATCCTGCTCTTATTTCTGATGCAAAGGATAATCATTTGTTAACTTAAATAAGATCTTAGGTAATATTCTCATAATAGGAGAAATCTGAGAAATAATGATCTCAGCACCTGCATGTAAAATATAAGAAATGTGAAATTCTAGGTCTTTGTGGTAAGTCACATACACTTACGTTTTGCTAGGGGAAATACGTGAAACTTAAAACTTACAGCAAATACATAGTTCACCTTGACTTTTAAAAAGTGTAAGAACCCTAAATTTTTTAATCATGGTAAAATATATCTAACAAAACCTACAATTACAACCATTTTTAAGCGGACAGTTCAGTAGTGTCAAGTGAATTCACACTGTTGTGCAACTGTCCCCACCATCCATCTCAGAACTTTTTCATCTGCCTCCAACTGAAACCTTGTACCGGTTAAATCCTAACTCCTATATTCGTTCTCAACAGTAGTTGCTTACACAGTGCTTTGCACAAAGTGCATGCTTGGGAAATGCTTGCCGAAGAAAACGAATTTATAGTCATACAAGAGGATCAACTATTACATAAAAAAGACATTAAAGGGAGTACATTTTTTCCACAACTGAAGACTAATAGTATCCCTTGCCGAGAAGAATTAAGAGTAATTTATGACTTGTTTACACTTCTGGCACCAACTCTGATCATCTGCTGTGACCAGGACCTCCTGTTCTCCTCAGATGTATTAGCAGGTGGTAGTGAAGTCTAATGCTGGACTGGGAAGAAGAGAGGCCCAGCCGGCCAGGACTGGAGGCTAAAAAGGAGGCTACTTGTCGAGATGCCACCTGGTGGATAGGCCCTCCTTGCCCTCCCAGGAAAGCCTTCCTTGACAGATTTGTGTGACTTGGCAGTGAACTGTTACGGAAATTCACTGAGAAGCCTGGGTTTCAAGTCCTTGTGAGCAAAGCTTTCAAAGAGGTCTTCTGCATACATTCCCAGCCCAGAGGGGAGGCAAAAGCTTCCCAGATACCCTTTAGGTGAAGTCAAGGAAACCAGTCAATATGGATTATAAGGTTTTTTGTCTGTTTCTTGAAATGGTCTTATACTTTGTTGCCCAGGCTGGAGTGCAGTGATGTGATCATGGCTTACTATAGCCTCGACCCCACCCCTCACCCCCCACCCCCACAACGCTCTCAAGCAATCCACCCACCTCAACCTCCCAAATAGCTGGGACTATAGGCATGCACGACCACGCCCAGCCAATCTTAAATGTTTTTGTAGAGACAGGGTCTTGCTATGTTGCCCAGGCTGGTCTTGAACTCCTTCTGGCCTCAAGCGATCTTCCCACCTCAGCCTCCCAAAGGGCTGGCATTACAGGCATGAGCCACCGTGCCCAGACAGGTTTTAAAAATGGATTCTAGGCTGGACGCGGTGGCTCACGCCTGTAACCCCAGCACTTTGGGAGGCTGAGGCGGGCAGATCACGAGGTCAGGAGACAAGACCATCCTGGCTAATACAGTGAAACCCCGTCTCTACTAAAAAATACAAACAACAATTAGCTGGGCGTGGTGGTGGGAGCCTGTAGTCCCAGCTACTTGGGAGGCTGAGGCAGGAGAATGTCATGAACCTGGGAGGCAGAGATTGCAGTGAGCAGAGATGGTGCCACTGCACTCCAGCCTGGGTGACAGAGTGAGACTCCATTTCAAAAAAAAAATTGATTCCAGGGCAGGCAGTACAGAAGCCTGGAAAACCTGAACAAATGACCCCTTCAAATCACTATTTTATATTCTAGTAAGGGCACATAGCCCTAAGTGGAGAAGGAGAGATGCAGGCAATTTAGTGGAAGGAGGTTACTGGGTTTTTAAAAACTGACCGAGGGACCATGCATACATGCAGCAATGACCAATGGCCTGTCTCCCTTTTCTTTTGCTAAAGCTCCTCCACTGGGGATGATTTTATTTTATTTTTATTTATTTTTTGGCTCTTGACAATTGCTATTCAATAGCTTTTCCTTTCCTTTTTAGAAAACATGCCTTACTTTGGGCTTCCAACATGAAATCTGAGGCTGGGAGGGTGATTCTGAGCTGGTGGACTTGGACTAGTTGAGAGATACACTGCTCCAAGAGAGGGGATCAGTAAGTATCCGGGCTTTGGAAATAACTTTACGATGTTTGGATTTTGTGTTGGCACCAGGCTCTGGGTTTTAAGCACTCTGCTGTCATATGGTGTGTGGCCTTTCCAAGAAAAACTCTATACAATGAAAATACTTTATTGCCACGGCCTTTGACTTCTTGAGATTCACACAAATATGGTAATCTCTTGCAACATTTAATTTAAACTCAGTTCACCTAAAGAAAAAATTAGCTCTGAATCTGCCCAATTCACTTTTTGAAAAGCGCTAGTCTTCTCTATGGAGTCACTGTTTTATTTGCTATGTGCCAAACTGTTATTTCACATATGTGAAAAGAAAATTGGCATCAAGTCCATATGAACTAAACTACTGGCAAAGGCAATGCTGGAGCCTGCCATTGAGAAGATTAGATTCCCAAGAAACTCTTCGAGTGGTGGCCAGTATCCACAAAGTAAAAAACTGTGTGTGTGTGTTGTAAATATACAGGCGCATATTCGAAGCTTATTTCTCCCTGTGTGTTCAGGTAGTATTCAACTAGCCACTTAAGTTACCCAGAGCTTAAATATCTCAAGTATATGCATAAATACTTATTAAATAATAAATGCATGTTAATAAGAGAAACAGGAAATTGAGAATAACTTTATTTTAATTCAAGTTTGAGCTTGCACATTCAATTGTCTTCCTTATTTGCTAAGTAAGATGATTCATAACTTCTCCATAAGGAAGACTGATTAGATCATGTTCGGGGGTGGGGGGTATTTTTCTTTTACATTTTCAATTGTTTTCCTTTCCTTTTGGGGCTTTTTTCTATTTAAGTCTGCTGTTCTGCTGACTGTTTTGCCTTTGCACTTGCAGATTCTAATATGGAAGTAAACCAAGAGAGAAACACAGAATTTTATGATCCAAAGCTGTTGTAAGTGATTTAATACTCAGAGATAGTGGCTAAAAACGTGCTCTGTAGAACCCCAGATTCCAAGTCCCTCGTGATAATGTAGCCATGGCAGCATCATAGCAGGCATCTTTAATATGCACCCGTCTCATCTCTTCAGGACCTTGTCCTTAGACCACACCATTAATGGGTGTTTGGTTCTCAATAATGATTACAGGTAAGATTAGGCAATCATTTGAAACTCAGATGAATACTTTCATACCTTGGTCTTACAAAATGGGATGTTTCTAAAAGAAAGATGGAGATTCATTCTGGGAAAACATTTAAATAATATTTTTTTAAGTTTGGATACTTTAGATTTTCATACTCATTTTTGAAAATAATCACTGTGTTTTTCTCAGTCATTAGCTACCACCAAGGGGACATACTAATGTCTCTAACAAGCCTGTCAGTCACAGGACTCCACCTCCCTTGCCCTACCCACAGGTATTACATGGGATCCAGGCAGGACTATCATACTGTGCCATTTACTCGGCAACAGGAATTAGTCCAGGGATAGGTACGTGAGCCAAGTAGGGCCAATCAGAATCCTTTCCCGAGACTGACTTATGAAAGGTAGAAGATAGAGACTACTTTCCACTGGAGTTAAGCTAGGAAGATGGGAGTCTGGGGCTAATGATATCAGGCCTGTTTCCTGTCACAGGGAGAAAGAAGCTGTCAGCCTATTCTCAGAATAAAGCCAAACACAGGCAAGCTCAGCTGAGACATGGACAGAGAATGCGTCTAGGCAGTACTGATTCCTAGTTCCTAGCCCTGAGTCCTGATTCCTGCAGTTCTTCCTGTAATCCTATGAGTAGTTCCAATAACATTCCAGCTACATAAGCAAAAAAATTCCCCCTTGTTCAGGTTGGTTAAAATTTGCAATTTAAAACTGAAAGAGTTCTGAATAACTCAGGAGGGCCATCTTTGGAATCACATTCCTGCTAACTTCTATAGTGACTAAAAACTTTCCAGCTGTGTGCTAACAAACGCCCTTATCTTTTGCAGCAACTTTTTGTTTGGGGCATCCTGTATCAATTTATATATCAATAAATAAGTGCTGACATTTATAAATTAGAGGGAAAAAACATGCCAATGCTTGTGTTTAAAAGAAATAGAATTATATAAATACACTTCTATCCATTTAGCATTTCACAGCACATGGAGAAACTTACATTCATTACTGAATGTATTTATTGATTCAGGAGTTTGTAGCACAAAAATTCTTATTTACATTTTATTTTATCATTGTTGTTCATCTACCTCATGGAACAAAGAGGCCAGAATCAGATTGGCGAGGAATAAAAGATTCCATTCACAGAAGTGCTTGACTCTTCCGTTCATTTGTTTATGTTCTGCCTCTCTCCTGCTTCATCCAGAGCCGAAGATCTCAAAGATGCTGGCAGGTACAAACATGCTCCTTTTTAATTACACCACCAAATTGCTGCAATAACTGATTGCCAGTTAAATAATTATAATCAAGTGCCCATTGTGCATAACAATCATTTAATGACTGCCATCCGAAAACACTATAATAAAGAGGGCTTTAATAAGGAAAACTGGAAAGGTGCCAGGGTTTTATGGCAGTTTGCTTAAAGGGAAAGAGGGCCATAATCTGTATTTAAGATTAAAAGAAGCCTTTAATCCAGATGCTCAACATCAAACAAGGGAGTGGAGTCATGTTTTGATCAAAAGTTACTGCATGCATAAAAGAAAGTTAACATAAATGTTCTTTCAGAAAAAAGCTCCAGTAAATTATATTAAGTAAGTGTTTGTAACCATTTGCTTTGGAAAAAAACAAGAAAGAAGAAAAACATCTGATTTTCATTTTGGACGAGAATACTCGGCTAAAATAAAATAAATGGGAACAGGGTTTTATTTGATTTGTATAACATCATTGAAAATAAAGTGAGTTACCATTCCATCTACCTTGTACCAGTAATCATTCTCCTTCTATTTGTCCCTGTTTATTTTTTGTCCTCACTTTTCCAGGCCAGGACTCTATCTCTGGGAAGAGTAATTATATTCTGATACAAGGTTCTAACTGAAATGGTTTTATCTCAGCTCTAGCAAACAGCAGTTCTCATATAAATGAAAACCAAAAACAAACAAACAAAAAACAAAACAAAACCAAAAAAACCACATAAAACTCAGGTCAACTGGCAGCAACCAGCCATTGTTGATGCGTGGGGTATTGGGCTAACACATTAGGACAGCTATTCCTAGAATTGTGCCCATTTTCTACAAACTGATATGTAGCCAGATTTTGCTAGAGTGAATGAATGTTGGGAGAAAACTAACAGCAACATAGTAAGCCCTCTCAAGGAAGAAGGAAGAGAAAAAGCCAGAACTAAAGCAAAAACTGTTCTTACAGGTGAGATCAACTTTAAGGGCCAGCTTTCTCTACACCTTAGGGTACAAAGGAGCAGGACCTGACCCTAACTTTGCAGCGTGGTTTCTGTGCACATATGAACACCCTAGTTCTTGGGAAGCTGTGATGATATCTTGCAGCTATGAAAAGACCCCTAGATCCTGTGGGGAAAGAAATCACAGCAGGGGTTCAGTTTTTCCCCAAGGCAAACATTTCAGACAGGACAACTGTCCTGGTACTTAAGAAACTCTAGAATGCTTAGATTCTGGGAGGGGCGTGTGTGTGTGTGTCAGAGACAGACAGACAGAAATAGACCAACCAAAGTTAGGAAATAATACCAACTGCTCACTTAGGGTACAGGGTATCGATGGGTCAAAAGGTTGTCCAAGATCATTTTAGCTTAAAACTGACCTAGCAGGTATAGGAATACAATTCTGACACTCGGACATTTTTCTGACATTCTAAGTTAAGAGTATCAACAAATTCTCCTTCAGGAGCTTGCCATGGTCTGCTTTGAGTGAGAGGTCTACCTGACCACCTGCTGATCTGCAGACTGCAGATGGTAGCATCCGTGTCTGTTTTATCTAAGCCTCCCCCGCAGCCCCTTCCCCGGCAGTTTACATGCAGGCCGCCCCGGGATGTGTGCTCCCAACAGAGGTCTTCTCTTTTGCACCTCAAAGTCCCTGCCAAACTCCAGGTCCTGCCATGTGCGTCCTGACGCCATCTCGCCAGCCCCCTGCCCATCATGCAGCTCTGGTTCCCTTTCCTCACTAAGGAATGCTCAGAACCTAGGCTCTGTCCACCTCAGATTCCTCCTCTATAAAAGAGGTGACATTCATAATAAGCCCAGCGGATAGGGGCTTTGTGGGTGTGTATAAGGACTTGAGGAGGGAATGCACATGAACCTGCATGACTGGAACACAGTAGGTGTTCAAGAGACGGGAGCTGTTATTGTTACACATCATTAGCTTTAGGAGCAAATCCAAATTCCCTGGTCTGGTCTGTGATGTCAATAACAATAACAACATAATCTACCTTGCCCAGCATTCGCCCCAAACCTTCTTATTTCTACTCCTCTATAACCCAATCCATTCCCCACACAGTGGCCAGGATTCTTTCTTAAAAATGTTAAGTCACTCCTGTTACTCTCCTGCTTAAAACACAACATAAGCTAGGTCTCACAGCCTGCAAGAGCCCGGGTCACTTGCTCCTCTGTTGCCATCCTCACTTCCTATTACTCCCCCCGAATTCACTGCATTTCTGCCATACTGGCTCCACCCCCCACCCCCACCCCATCCTTAAACTGAGCATGCTTATTCCCTGCTTAGGCCTTTACATGGGATGTTCCCTCCGCCTAGACGAGGGTCATCTCAGCTCTCACGTGTCTGGCTCCCATCTTTGCATTCCCAGCTCAGCTCAGGAGCCACTTACTCTGAGGGGCCTTTACTGACAACCTGCCAGTTTAAATTAACTCCTGACATCTATTCTCGACTCCTACCTTCCACACCAATTCATTCCATCCAAACACTCTGTTTTCTTTCTTTCTTTCTTTTGAGATGGGGAGATAGAGGCTTACTCTGTCACCCAGGATGGAGTACAATGGTATGATCTTGGCTCACTGCAAACCTCCAAGTCCTGTGCTCAGATGAGCCTTCTACTTCAGCCTCCAGAATAGCTGGGACCATAGGCGCACACCACCATGCCCAGCTAATTTTTGTATTTTTTTGTAGAAACAGAGTCTCACCATGTTGCCCAAGCTGGTCTCGAACTCCTGTCTTCAAGTGATCTGCCTGCCTTGGCCTCTTAAGGTGCTGTGATTACAGGTGTGAAACACCGCGCCAGCCTCTGTTTTATTTTAATCACTGTGCTCACCACGAGCTGAAAGTGACTGTTTTCATTTATTTATAGAACTAGAAATGTAGGCTCCATGAAAACAGAGGCCCTGCCTTGTCTGTCTTGCCACTGTCCCCAGCACTTAGAAGAGTGCTAAGCATTCAGAAGACACCAGATGAATATGTTGTATCCCCCACTGAGCCCTGAACTTCACCTGCCACGTGGTGGCACTTAGGTTACTACACACTTGGCAAAGCTGAACTGAACTCAGCTAAGTGGCATATATCCCGGGCACCGATTAACATCTTCCCCTGACCACTGTCTTGCAAAATCAGATGTACAGTGAAGAGTTCGTAACTGTGACCTGTGCTTATCAAGGAGTTCACAGGATCTACAAAGCAGGGGACCTGAGGCTTGAATGTATGCACAGATATGGAGGGCTCACTGATGTTTTGGGGTTCAACAGAAGTCTGAGGAGACACAAATGTCTAAATTCACAGCACAGTAACCAAATAGTGAATTGGTATATTATGAAACTGGCACTAAGGTTACATTTAAAAATAAAGTCTTGATTTAGTATTAATATATATTCCCAGTCAGGTTCAGAAATAAATAGAATTTGGAGGCAGAACTGTTTTCTGAATTTGAATAGCACTGTAAATTAGATGATATCACACATAGCACTCAGAAATGACCCTATCTTGGCCAGGTGTGGTGGCTCACACCTGTAATCCCAGCACTTTGGGAGGCCGAGGCAGGTGGATCATGAAATCAGGAGATTGAGACCGTCCTGGCTAACAGAGTGAAATCCTGTCTCTACTAAAAATACAAAAAAATTAGCCAGGCGTGGTGGCGGGCGCCTGTAGTCCCAGCTACTTGGGAGGCTGAGGCAGGAGAATGGCATGAACCTGGGAGGCGGAGCTTGCAGTGAGCCGAGATTGTGCCACTGCACTCCAGCCTGGGTGACAGAGCAAGACTCCGTCTCAAATAAATAAATACATACATACATACATACATACATACATACATACATACCCTATCTTAAATTCACTCTCATTGTTTCAAATGTTTTAGCCCTGGCCCTTGCCTTTAGGTCAGAAATGGGATCTCATACTCTTCCAGTATCTGAAAGCTTCTAGCCTTATTCTTGGAGAATGGCCTTTCAGGGTTAGTAGACTCAGAACCGAATCCCAGGTTTTTCCATCCGTTCTAAAACATTTGCCAAATTATTTCTCCTCCCTTAGCCTTACTTTCCACATCTTTTTATGTGGGGATGATATCCATCCCACAAAGTGATGCTATGAAGAACAAATGGGATGATTTGCAGGAAAGACATGTTGCTGTACTTAACAGAAAACAGGTACTCAATAAGTGACAATTTTTTTCCTGGGAAGGTGACAGCAGTCAGAAAATACTATGTGGCTGCTGAACTGGAGGGAAAAACATGCTGGGAAATAGCTATGCTGACAGTGGCAGGAAAAAACTATCAATGGGAAGAAATAAAATAAGGCCCAAAGTGCTATAATGTTTTATTATTCCTCGCCATATAAGAAGGAGCTGCAAATATTAGTATTTTATGGCTAGATCAGAGGGACAAGTGGCAGTCAGGGCTGAATATCAGAAAGTCACCTAATAGCAGAAGCAAGCAGTCAGTGAATGTCAGAAATCATTGGTTAGACACACACACACACACACACACACACACACAAGTGAAGGGAAAGTATGCTCCTGAAAACTGAATTTGCTTTAAATCTATGTAATATCAGAGAACTCGCAATAGGATTCTAGCTTGAAACCACTGGGAATTATAAGGATTCCTGATCTTATCAAGAAAAACAAGATTTCATGAAAAACTGTGTGCAAATCAGCGCATTTGGCATTCCAAGGCTCCAGCACAAACACTGGAGCTGTCAGACCAATCACAAAGGCTGGGGTTAAAAAGTCAGTCAAAGACAGCAGTTGAACCAATTTCAAAAGTCCTGGGAGGTAGGCATTTACAGAAAAAGGACAACACAAGCCACCTGCTTGGGGTCTATCATACCATTCTAGGAAATAACAGACATATTAGCAACAAAAAAGAAAGGTAAGATAATCACAGTGGACATCTGTTGCTCTGCTTGCTCAGCCCTTTGATAATCTCACCAGGTTTCTAATTTTTCACCAATTCCTCCCTGGCTCTCAGATCATGTGACTTAGGTGGGGCTATTCCAACCCAGCCCTAGAGATAAGAATATATCCCAAATCCGACCAAGAAGAGTTACAGTTCCCCCTTCCCCTACCATACCCCACCATAGTGACAGGGTCACTGATGGATGAGTCAAGCAAGACGTTAGCTAGTGCCATTGGGAACAGTGCTCTCTTTCTACACGAGTCATTAAGCTTGGGGACATAAGCCTGGCGCTACCAGTTGCCATCTTGCTAGCAGGAGGCAAAAGCCTGCCTAAAAATGAAGTGATACAGTATCGGGGGAAACCCTACCTCTGATATTTAACGTGGGTTCTTTTCTATTCCCTAAGCATCTTGGCTGGTTTGAGAAATAAAGGGAAAGAGTATAAAAGAGAGAAAATTTAAAGCTGGGTATCCAGGGGAGACATCACATGTCGGCCAGTTCTGAGACGCTCCCTGAGCCATAAAACCAGCAAGTTTTTATTAGCGATTTTCAAAAGGGAAGGGAGTGGATGAATAGGGTGTGGGTCACAGAGATCACATACTTCACAAGACAATAAAATATCACAAAGCAAATGGAGGCAGGGCGAGATCACAGGACCACAGGAAGGGGCGAAATTAAAATTGCTAATGAAGTTTCAGGCACGCATTGTCATTGAGAACATCTTATCAGGAGACAAGGTTTGAGGGCAGACAATCTGTCTGACCAAAATTTATTAGGCGGGAATTTCCTCGTCCTAATAAGCCTGGGAGCACTACAGGAGACTGGGGCTTATTTGATCCCTTCAGCTTTGACTATAAAAGACGCTGCCCCCACGGGGGCCGTTCATAGGCCTACCCTCAGGGGTGCATTCTCTTTCTCAGGGATGCTCCTTGCTGAGAAAAATAATTCAGCAATATTTCTATTTGCTTTTGAAAGAAGAGAAATATGGTTCTGTTCCATCTGGCTCACCGGCAGTCAGAGTCCAAAGTCTTATCTCCGTTGTTCCCTTAAGACTGCTGTTACCTTGTTTTTTTTTCAAGGTGCCCAGATTTCATATTGTTCAAACACACATGCTCTACAAACAATTTGTGCAGTTAACGCAATCATCACAGGGTCCTGAGGCGACATACATCCTCCTCAGCTTACGAAGATGACGGCATTAAGAGATTGAAGTAAAGACAGGCATAGGAAATCACAAGGGTATTGATTGGGGAAGTGATAAGTGTCCATGAAATCTTCACAATTTATGTTCAGAGATTGCAGTAAAGACAGGCGTAAGAAATTATAAAAGTAGGCCGGGCGCAGTGGCTCAAGCCTGTAATACCAGCACTTTGGGAGGCCGAGACGGGCGGATCACAAGGTTAGGAGATCGAGACCATCCTGGCTAACACAGTGAAACCCCGTCTCTACTAAAAAAATACAAAAAACTAGCCGGGTGAGGTGGCAAGCGCCTATAGTCCCAGCTACTCAGGAGGCTGAGGGAGGAGAATGGCGTAAACCCGGGAAGCGGAGCTTGCAGTGAGCTGAGATCCGGCCACTGTACTCCAGCCTGGGCGACAGAGCGAGATTCCATCTCAAAAAAAAAAAAAAGAAAACGAAATTATAAAAGCATTAATTTGGGGAACTAATAAATGTCTATGAAATCTTCACGATTTATGTTCTTCTGCCGCGGCTTCAGCCAGTCCCTCCGTTCGGGATCCCCGACTTCCCGCAACAATACAGGGAAGAGCCAGGCAAGAAGGGGAGATGGAAAGTTTGCTATTGACATTTTTAAACACTTGTATCTAGTGGAGGTTACGTTAGAACTCTCCATGAGTTTTTCAGGTTGAAGAACAATACATTCTCATGTTTGCTTAAATCTGTGTGAGTCTAACTTCCAAACAAAAGAGTTAGACTACTACAATACTTTTGTAGAGTTTAATCTTGAAGAAATTATCTAAAAACGGCTGGATGTGGTGGCTCATGCCTGTAATCCCAGCACTTTGGGAGGCCAAGTGGGCAGGTCACTTAAGTCAGGAGTTCAAGACCAGCCTGGCCAGCATGGTGAAACCCCATCTCTACTAAAAATACAAAAACTAGCTGGGCATGGTGGTACATGCCTATAATCCCAGCTACTCAGGAGGCTGAGGCAGGAGAATCGCTTGAAGCTGAGGCAGAGGTTGCAGTGAGCTGAGATTGCAACACTGCACTCCAGCCTGGGTGACAGGGTGAGACTCCATTTCAAAAAAAAAAAAAGAAAGAAATCTAAAAAGCCAATCCATGAAGTACTTTTCTGAGTTTAAAAAAAAAAAAAAAAAGAGTTGGAATATGTAAGACACTGGGCCTGGGGAACCACCTGCATTTCTTACATCATTTGACCATCACCTGGGTAATGTAAATGAGACAACGCACAGTGAAAGGAGACTTTCTAATTATTATGGCCCTGACCCCAAGAGTCAAACATTTATTCATTTAAAGTTTCTTATTTTCATCTGCAAAATGGAGAGAGTAAAATTTTTTAAAATGTTTTTATTAAGTGTTGACTACATGCCAGGTGTTATGCTAGGTACTGAGGGTACAAAGACGGCCAAGTCATATTTTTTTTTTCTCAAGGAGCTCATACATAATGATAATTCAGGTGACAGGTGTGGAGCAGAACCCAGGGAGCCTCTAGGAAGAATGAAGGCTTGAAGACCAACTAGGTGTTTGCCAGGCAGAAGAGTGAGGAGTCCGGAGTGCCAGGGCCAGTTTGAGAGAAAGTTGGGTCCAGCGGTAGGAGCTGTCTGCAGATGCCAAGCTGAAGAGCTGATCTCATTCTGAAGCAAAAGCTAGCCAGCCTTTGGAAGTCGCCAGGTAACATACTCATATGTGTGTTTCCAAAAGAGCAGACTGGTTGCTATCGTGGAGGGTAGCCTGGAGGGGACAGAAACTAAGGGCTGGGCTTGCTAGGGCCTGCTATAGTCAATGAGAAATGGCTATGGGGAGTTTGATGGAGAAAAGCCAGGCTAGGAGGGAAGTGTCTACAGTTCTAATTCAAAAAACACTGAAAACGAGTCCCATGCAGATAACTGAAGAAGAATTCTGGAGAAGGGGACTATCTGCACCTCAAAGGAGAAAGACTGAACAAGAGTAATACGGCAAGAAGGTAATAAATGCCAGTGCCTTCCTCAGACTTGGAGTCCCAGCTCCTTCCAAGTGTTCTCTCCTCAGCCTAAATCCCATTTCCTCTCCTGGCTCAGCTTAGTTCCCAGGGTTCTTCAGGGAAGGCCTCCACTCCATGTCCTCTGGTGGCCCCTGTGGTCCTCACATTATGTCAGCCCACATCTTTTCTTAGACCTGTTCACTGACACACCTCTGAGCCTCAATTTCCCCATCTGTAAAATGGGAATGTTGACATTTACTTCAGGACAAGGACAAGATGACACATGACAGATTTTGTAGAGCACCCTGCACATAGCCTGGCATGTTATCAGCACTGAATAAGCAGTGACACATCACAAAACGACATTTCAGTCAACAATGGACTGCACATATGATGGTGGCCCCATAAAATTACAAAATCTGTATTTGTATGGTACCTTTGCTATGTTTCCATACTCAAATCCTTACTATTGTTTTCCAGTTGTCCACCGTGTTCAGTACAGTCACATGCCGTCCAGGTTTCCACCATAGGAGCAATAGGCTGGACCATATAGCCTAGGTGTGTAGCAGGCTATGCCACCTAGGGATGTGTAAGGACATTCTATGACATCTGATGAAATCACCTAACAATGCATGTCTCAGAACACATTCCCTTCGTTAAGTGATGTGTGACTATAGAGGTGCCACACTCCTGCTGAAGATGAAGTAATTTGCACTACTAGAAAACAAAGACATACTTAAACCAGGCGGCAGCTTTTCACTTGCCAGGGATTTCCAGATCTTACAGTTAACTGAATTTTGTTGTAAGCACAAGGTAGAGGCACTTTATTGGGTAGCTGAAGCATGCACAACCCAATACACCATCTCTTTTTTTTTTTTTTGAGGTGGAGTCTCGCTCTGTCACCCAGGCTGGAGAGCAGAGGCACAATCTCGCTCACTGCAACCTCCACCTCCTGGGCTCAAGAGATTCTCCTGCCTCAGCCTTCCGAGTAGCTGGGATTACAGGTATGTGCCACCATGCCTGGCTACTTTTTTTGATATTTTTAGTGGAGATGGGATTTCACCATGTTGTTCAGGCTGGTCTCAAACTCCTGAACTCAAATGATCTACCCCGCCTGAGCCTCCAAAGTGCTAGGATTACAAATGGGAGTCACCGTGCCCGGTCCCAGTACACCATCTCTAATAGCCTGTAAGACATTAGCTGGGCTGCAGTGGACAGGGCTAGCTGAGAAGAGGAACGTCAATACTCCTAAGCAGGGACATGCAGCTCCCATCCTACACTTCCTCAGGTGAAAGGCCAAACGTATCATCACTCCTCTAAGAGTATGGAGATGAACATTTTGTCACTGAGGAAAGAAAATCAGTGGACTAACAGGTAGGTTTGTTGGTGGCATGGTTTTATTTTGCTTTTTTTTTTTTTTTGAGACGGAGTTTCACTCTTGTTGCCCAGGCTGGAGTGCGATGGCACGATCTTGGCTCACCACAACTTCCACTTCCCAGGTTCAAGCAATTATCCTGCCTCAGCCTCCTGAGTAGCTGGGATTACAGGCATGCGCCACTATACCCAGCTAATTTTGTATTTTTAGTAGAGACGGGGTTTTTCCATGTTGGTCAGGCTGGTCTCGAACTCCTGACCTCAGGTGATCCACCTGCCTCAGCCTCCCAAAGTGTTGGGATTACAGGTGTGAGCCACTGCACCGGGCCTTATTTTACTCTTAAAGCCAGATCTACAGCTATATTTTGTTTACAGAATTGCCTGCTACCCTTTTCAATCATCCTATCTTCTGTTGACAGGTCAGGACTTGATTCACAATGGGCCTAGCTTAATTGTGTAAATAAGCAAACTCAAGAAGAGATGAGACAGCCATCATGCAACAACCCAACAAGATCGGGCAGCTATGCACCGCTTCAGTTTTCCATCCTCAATCTGCCCACACAGAGCCTGGAGGGCCAGAGGGGCAAATGTGCAGCCTACAAACATTACAAAAATATATTAGGTCCACTCGGGGTCACGGTTCCAAATCTATTTTAGACCAAAGATGGTATCTGTTGAGAGTTTGATGAAACCGAGCCTCCCTGGCTGCCCATAATACACACACAGGCAACATTTTGCTTACACTCCCTGGGCCTTCAGGAACCATCCCCATCCCAAGCCCACCTGTGGTCCCACAGGGATTCAGAGGAACAGGTCACAGGGCTTGAAAGAATGAAGGAGTGGGGGATCAAGAGTTCCTCTTTCTAAGGCTGTGTTTTCTCCACGACACAGTTCATAGCATGAATGCCTCCTCTCTGAAGGGATCGAGAGGGCTAATGAACGACATGAAATCCAGAGCCCAAACAATGACCTGTCAGCTTGTCCTCAGTGGCCCAATGCCTAAGTCCCAGTGGCTGTGGAAACCTGCAGAATCTTATGACTTACAAGGTGCTAAGTAAATAAAAGTCAGAGGATGGACTGGGGGCAGGGAGTGGGGAGGCATGATCCAGGCCTTGGAAAAAGCAATCAGTTCTTACACGGAAGTGGCAGGGTGGCCTGTGCTCTCCCACTGGACTCCACTTACTCCTTCCATTCTCATTCTTCACTTATGCAGAGACTGCAGATTCCTCGGGTGATTTGTACCAAATCCAAACAGTAAAAATAATTTGCTAAATACCTTCCTAGATAAATTGAAATCCAAGATCTTTCTGAGCTGTGTCCAGCCATACCTCAAAGGGCGAGCAGGGCTGAAAGTCACGCTCTTCCATAGCTGAATTCCTGAGTCAGACTTCTGCCTGTCAACTTTCTGATGTCACAAGTCAAACTGTGCCATCAAAGGCTGAGTAAGCATCTTTTGGAAACAGAAACTCAACTGTAAGAACACCAGTATTTCCAAATGCAAAACAACTCTGCCCAGTTTCCAAGTCAGCTACTGTATATAAATTTAGCCATGACACTGGAGAAGGAATTCTTTTGAATTCTGTATTACTTTGGCATAAAAAATTCAAAGGTAAAAAGCTAAGTAACAATAACGTACCAGTTACTATCTTAGGCAAGACATATAAAGCAGTAAAAAAGATATATAATGTCCTTGCCTTTATGGGGATTATATTTGAATGGGGCTGGGGTGAGAGACAGAACACAAATTAATAATTCCAAATGGTAATAAGTGCCACATAGGAAACAGGACAAAGGAATAAAAAAACGGGGCCAGGTGCAGTGGCTCACGCCTGTAATCCCAGCACTCTGGGAGGCCAAGGCAGGAGGATTACTGGTCAGGAGTTCAAGACCAGCCTGGCAAACATGGTGTAACCCCATCTCTACTAAAAATACAAAAATTAGTCAGGCATGATGGCGGGTGCCTGTTATCCCAGCTACTCGGGAGGCTGAGGCAAAAGAATTGCTTGAACCTGAGGGACGGAGGTTGCACTGAGCTGAGATCGCGCCACTGCACTCCAGCCTGGGCGACACAGCAAGACTCTGTCTCAAAAGAAAAACAAAACAAAACAAAATATGGTTGAGGTAATATTTTATGTCCATTTTACAGATTAGGAAAATGAGGACAACAGGTTAGGTGAGTTGTTCAAAGACTTCCCAGCTAATAAGTAGTGAATTTAAATTCAGGTTCATCTGACTCCAGAGTTGTTCCTAACCACTACCCCATGCTATCTCTTTGGCTTCCTGAGAAACCAAAGAATCTGCAGAAGTGATAGAGTAAATGGCGTGATCTTGGCTCACTGCAACCTCCACCTCTTGGATTCAAGTGATTCTCCTGCTTCAGCCTCCCAAGTAGCTGGGATTACAGGCGCCCACCACCACACCTTATTTTTTGTATTTGTAGAGATGGGGTTTCACCATGTTAGTCAGGCTGGTCTTGAACTCCCGACCTCAGGTGATCTGCCCACCTCGGCCTCCAAAGTGCTGGGATTACAGGTGTGTGCCACCACGTCCAGCCCCATCATTATTTTTAAAAGTCCCTCCCTTTAGGACATAAAAATTCTGAGATCTGTGAACACAAATGAGTGTACTACAAGCTGTCATTTTGATGCTAATGCATCCAACATTTGAGTTTCTATAGATGATATTGAACATAAAGGTGCTATAATCCTTCATACAACCCTCTGAGAACTGCTTTTTCAGAAAAGAGCAGCAAGAGCACAAAGACTTAGAGAGTTTAAGAAACCTGTTGGAAATCACGGAGCTTGTAAGCATGGACACTGCAGTCTAGGCCTCGTGCCTGTGACTACAGTGCTTTTTCCATTACACCATGCTGCCTTCCAGAAGAGTCCCCTAGGAGTTACATTTTTCTCCCACTGGGAGACAAGGCAGTAACTAACTTGGCAGAACAGAAAGAAATGAGTGACTGTTTTGTGTCTCTGCCAAGCAAGTATTCATGCCCTTTGCAATATGACGTGGACACAAAACCAACTGATCTTTAGCAGCTAAGCATTCTAGAATTTGCTGAAGAATTTTCTCACCTTCCCCGTATGGAGTCCAAAATTAAGAGGGGAAGAAACATATTTATGTCTCATTCAGAATTCAAAAAGCAATAAATCCTTCAAGCCCCTGGCAAGTTTCTTTAATCCACTGTAATCATGTTTCCTTGTATAACAAGTCTTGTGATGTCTGCAGCAGCTTCTCACTAGAAGAACAGCAGCCTGAATGCTGGAGTTCTTCTCATGCCTGAGGGATTATTCCATTTTCCACATTAGGAATAAGCCGCAGACTTTAGGTTCTAAAATGGAGCCAGAAAATGCTGACTAGAATCCAGATGCCCTAAATATAATTAGAGCTAAATTTTACTGCCCTCTGTGAAAGACACAAATGAAAAGAATGCACCAACTTTTAGAATATTGATCCAGAGAGCAAAGCTATGAATAGAGCCAGCATGGGTTCTGCTGCACTGAGAGGCTCTTAAAGCTAACCACGGGCTTTCCAATTCTCTCCCCTTCTTCCCATCCTTGGGTTTTTAATTTTTACAGAAGCCAAATATATTAGGGAAGGAAGAGAGGCTACAGGCTTTTTTTTTTTTTTTTTTTTTTTTTTTTGAGGCAGGGTCTCGCTGTCGCCCAGGTTGGCGTGCAGTGGTGCAATCACTGCTCACTGCAGCCATGACCTCCTAGGTTCAAGCAATCCTTCCCCTTCAGTGCCCCAAGTAGCTAGGACTGCAGGCATGTGCCACCACACCCAGCTAATTTCTTTTTTTTTTTTTTTTAACAGACTTTTTGTAGACACAGGGTTTCACTCATGCCCAGGCTGGTCTCACATTCCTAGCCTCAAGCAGTCCTCCCACTTCGGCCTCCCAAAGTGTTGAGATTACAGGTGTGCACCCGAACTTACAGGTTCATTTTAATAAAACAGGTTTTCACTTAGCTCTAGAACTCTCTGGAGGTGTCCTTACACACACACACACACACACACACAAACACACACACACACACACAAATTTAGAATTTTAGAGGTTGATTTGATTAAAAAAAAAAGTCTCCTTTACGGCCAACGACTTCTCTCTACATCTTTAACAAGCCTGTGATTGTTGATGACGATGATGATAGATGTGGCATCTGTTGAGTGTTTACTATGTGCCCAAGAACTGTGCAAAGTGCTTCAAATACATTATATTACTTAATCCCAACAGTACCCAAACAAGGTTGTTATTTCCATTTTACAGTAAAGGGGCCAAGTCCTAGGATGACTCTGCAACTTGCCCAAGGTGTCACACAGCAAAGAAGCAGTGGAGCTAGAATTTGAAAATCGGGGGCCGGGCGCGGTGGCTCACGCCTGTAATCCCAGCACTTTGGGAGGCTGAGGCGGGTGGATCACAAGGTCAGGAGATCGAGATCACGGTGAAACCCCGTCTCTACTAAAAATACAAAAAATTAGCCGGGTGCGGTGGCGGGCGCCTGTAGTCCCAGCTACTTGGAAGGCTGAGGCAGGAGAATGGCCTGAACCCAGGAGGCGGAGCTTGCAGTGATCCGAGATCATGCCGCTGCACTCTAGCCTGGGCGACAGAGCGAGACTCCATCTCACAAAAAAAAAAAAAAAAGAAAATCGGGGTCAGACTCTAGAACCTATTCAGCAATAAAAGGTTAAAGCCCTCTCCCCTCTGCAAAAAGCCACTGCTTCTAGCTACTCGCAATGATTTTCACAGAAATAACTTTCTGTATTTGTCTTTCGTTTGGGGGATATTTAATTAAATTGTATAATTAAAAACAACAAGTCCATCTGGCATTCCCAGGCTTGGCAAGAAACTAGAATGACTCTTGGAAAGCCCAGGCCTCAGCTGGTGGGAGCAGAAGTGTGCTGGTGTCCTAGAAACTAGGCTGCCAGCTGAGAGTGTTCAGCCTCCCGCCATGCTTTACCGAGGGGGTGCAGAGTTAATGAGCTGGGACATTCCATTAATGGAAAGTCAATTAGAAAAGATTTACTGAATACACAATTTTAAAATTTTATTTTGAGACAGGGTCTTGCTCTTTCACCCAGGCTGGAGCACAGTGGTGCAATCATGGCTTACTACAGTCTCGACTTCCTGGGCTCAAGCAATCCTCTCACCTCAGACTCCCAAGTAGCTGGGACTTCAGGTGCACACCATTATGCCTGGCCAATTTTTGTATTTTTTGTAGAGACGGGGTTTCACCATGTTGCCCAGGCTGGTCTCAAAACTCCTGGGCTCAAGTGATCTGCCTGCCTTGGCCTCCCAAAGTGCTGGGATTATAGGCGTGAGCCACTGTGCCTGGCCAGTTTTTTTAAAACAGCATACTACACCTGTTGTTTTTCAACTTGCTCTTGTCACTTAAACGATTTAACCATTCCGTCTCCTGATATGCTTTCAGGTTTGTCACAAACACCTTTGGCTTTGCCACCATCCTGTCTTCCTGGGACCACCACTTTCTCGTGGAAACTGCTTTTTCCCTCACACCAACCACATTCCTTTACAGACTCTGCCACTCTAGTCTAACTTGACTGGTCCCAAAACGAGCAAGAGAGCTAGCTGGGCCCAGATATGATGAGAGTCTGGGATGTGAGAAGTCCAGGGTCAGTGTATGCCAGGCGACTGAAGCTATGGATTATGAGGCTCTGGAGCTGCCAGCAGTCACACTTCCTGTCTAGCGGAAGATGCCAGTCTGCAGGGAGAGAACCTGTTTGTATCAGAACTGTAGAAAAAGGCTAACTTTTCTTTCCATTATGTTCAATGCTCCAACACTCTCCTCCACCTATGATAATTCAAGGTGGGTTTATGTCACTTGACACCAAGAGTCCTAAATCATTTCAAAATGATGCCAGGAGTACAGAGTTAAAAGTAACCAAGTCTAAATGCAGGAAGGGCTGACATGAAGTGGGATGGGAGGCCACAAGAAATATACCATCCAGGATGGACAAATTCCCAAGTGCTGCTACTGAAACAATTGCTTCAACAAGGCTGAAGGTTTAGCAGACCATTCTGAGGAAAGTATCTGATTATTGGGGATCACTGTCTACTTTTTGCAACATTCCATACATTTCGAAGGGAGGCCTCTTCTGCTTTTGGTCAGCAACCTGAGTCCTCTCAAGCTTACAAAAAGGCTGAATTTTCTGCTGCAAGCTCAAGTCAGTAGTAGTTAGGGAAAGAGTGGGAGTATGACAATGGATAGAAATATCTGAGAGGGGACGGGCACAGTGGCTTATGCCTGTAATCCCAGCACTTTGGGAGGCCGAGGCAGATGGATCACCTGAGATCAGGAGTCTGAGACCAGCCTGATCAACATGGCAAAACCCCATCTCTACTAAAAATACAAAATTAGCAAGGGGTGGTAGCATATGCCTGTAATCCCAGCAACTCAGGAGGCTGAGGTGGGAGAATCACTTGAACCCGGGAGGCAGAGGTTGCTGTGAGCAAAGATCACGCCACTGCACTCCAGCCTGGCAGCAAGAGCAAACCTCCATCTCCAAAAAAAAAAAAAAAAAAAGAAAAGAAAAGAAAAAGAAAAATATCTGAGAGGAGCCAGGGCCCTTGTGTTACATATTTATGTATATTATGATGTCTGGACATCTTTTTTGAGACAGAGTCTCGCTCTGTCGCCCAGGCTGGAGTGCAGTGGCCGGATCTCAGCTCACTGCAAGCTCCGTCTCCCAGGTTTACGCCATTCTCCTGCCTCAGCCTCCCGAGTAGCTGGGACTACAGGCGCCCGCCACCTCGCCCGGCTAGTTTTTTGTATTTTTTAGTAGAGACGAGGTTTCACCATGTTCACCAGGATGGTCTCGATCTCCTGACCTCGTGATCCACCCGTCTTGGCCTCCCAAAGTGCTGGGATTGCAGGCTTGAGCCACCGCGCCTGGCCTGATGTCTGGACATCTTTTAAAAAACCTTTCTAGCTAGGGAGACTGCCCCTGGTGGGGTGGGGAGAGGATAGTTAATTCTTAGAGCCAGCAAAGGGCCCAGCCAGGAGTATACTTCTGACATGCGAACTAACCAATTCAGAGCCACACCTCCTCTATCTGGCCCAACACCCGAAGAGGCAAAATTCCTCTGCTTTCATCATCCCCGGGCCAGGTACAGTCAACCAGGGACCACTCCTATAGCTTAGGGCCCCCTGAGATTATTCAAACTAGCCAACCCTAAAGTGTTCACCCTGCCCTGTCTTGCCTTTCTCAAGGAAACCCCCATCATGGCTTTACCTTAATGCTTTCCCCTTGCTCCTGTCTTCTGCCTCCTGACTGCCCTGGTGTCTTTCCCCTGTGGCCCTGCATGGTGTGCCATGCCTCCTGCCTCTAGGACTTGTGACCATGATAAACTGTCTTCCTGAGCCTCTCCTGTGTCTCCTTCTTGTGGCTGCACCTAATGGACCATCTAATAAAATAACATAAAACAGCCCTTAGCAGTGGTGACGAGAGGGCCGTGAACCTTCCAAGGCTCCAGCAGAAGTCCTTAAACTGAGTTCTAGAAGGGTGGCAGAGGCTTATAAACAGCTCTTGAAGGCAATGGCTTCCAGTTCCAGTTAGAAATGGAAACCTCGAGAGTCGAGTAGGTTTTAATGACCAGATTTCCTCGAGTTATTTGGAGTTGTCCCTTAGACTCAAGAGTCCACATCTTTTTTTTTTTTTTTTTTTTTTTGAGACAGAGTCTCGCTCTGTCACCCAGGCTGGAGTGCAGAGGCATGATTTCGGCTCACTGCAAGCTCTACCTCCTGGGTTCACGCCATTCTCCTGCCTCAGCCTCCCGAGTAGCTGGGATAACAGGCGCCTGCCACCACACCCAGCTAATTTTTTTTTTGTATTTTTAGTAGAGACGGGGTTTCACTGTGTTGGCCAGGATGGTCTCAATCTCCTGACCTCGTAATCTGCCCGCCTCGGCCTCCCAAAGTGCTGGGGTTACAGGCGTGAGCCACCGTGTCGGCCCAGAGTCCACGTCTTTAAAATGAGAACACTGGATAAGACGATCACCAAAGTGTCTTGGTTTTGATGTTCTGTTTCTGGGGGTTAATTACAGTACATACGTTACCATTTTCTTAAAACCACTGAGAATTCTCATTCTAAGAACTACACTTAAGAGCAAATGCTGGAGTGAGAGAGATTAAATGCTTGCTTTTGAGTCTGTTTAATTCACTGTGTGATCTTAGACCACGAACTCAATTTCCTCACCTGCAAAAGGAGGTTTGAATGCCTGTCTTCACAGGGCAATGAGAGAGGCAACGTGAAAGCCTTTTGATTTCTCTTAAGGGAAGAAAAGATGCTGTGGAAATCCTGAGCAGGATTAGGACAAAGCTCTCTGAATACAAAGGTTAGCTCCAAAATGACTTTATTTTTGGTTTCTTAGCCCCAGTGATGTCATTTCTGACCCCAATCACTATTCCCTATAGTTTTCAAATCCCTGTAAAGAACACACTTCCTAAGTGACACAGAATGGCCTTGGGTAAAATGTCAGTGCTGGCTGTCTCTGCATTTCTTATTTTTCCATTTCATTTTAGCAGTCTATTCCACCTGCCCAGCACTGACCCCCTATATCCCTGGCTTCCACAAATTCTGCCCCAGCCTTTGCCTTCCCTAAAGGTCTTTGCCACAGCTAAACTTCTAAAATATTGACCCATTGTGATACATTGAATTCATCCCTCCTTCTCAGGTGTGTCATTATATCAAGACTCCAAAAAGATGACTTACTACTGGTGGCACTGTATATATTCTGAAAAGGAAGGTTGCAAAAACATATTGGGGATGTTGGTCATGCCAGGTGGCTCTCAAAACACACCCCTCTGGGCTCCATACACATGGAAGGGTTGGGGCCAACTGGCACCTTCTCCATGCAGCCTGACCTGTCTGCTCTTCGCAGGCACAGACAGTGACTCTTTTGTTTGTGTTCCTTCAGTACTTAATAAGAATAATCATTATCTCACTGTATAGATATTGTTTGTCAAAATTTATATGTCCTTGACTGGGATGAAATTTGGGGGGTGGGCAGGGATTTTGACTTATTAATCTTCCTATTGTGTGTCTTGTACAGGGAGGGAATTCATTCCATTTTTATGGAATGAATTCTGTGAATTGCTACGCTCTGTTCTCCTCTTAAATGGGAAGTACTCTGAGGGAAAATAACCTCAGAAGCCATGCAGCATAGAGCCAAGCCCTCTTCGTGAACTAGGCCATGGCTGGCTAAGGCAACACTCTGGTGCTACCCTCTCCCTTGCCCACATCAGGCATTGTTACTCAGTCATGTCCCTTTATCTCACGACATCTGAGCCAGGTCTGAGAGGCATTCTCAACACAGCCTTCTAGGCAGCCACCCCTGCTGAGTGAGCTGGCACACAAGAGAAGTTGATTTGACATATTTAGCAGCCCAAAGGTAGATAAGATACCAAAGGACAAGAGGACACATGGCCTATGTATGCTCCTCATGTCACCAATGAAAGATGCAAAAGGAGGTTCAGATAGAGACTAGATTGTTCCTTTAACATTCAAGAAGCCACCTCAAAACAACACCAAAAGAACCAGTGAGTAAACAGCTGATCCATCTGGTTGTGTAGCACTGAGGCTGCCTACATTTTAACTGGTTATTATTGCTTTAAATGAGATATTCTTTCCTGAGACCACCCAGAGCTGGGATGCTAAGCTGTGTGACTGCAGTAAGATAAATTTCTGTACTATTTCAAATCTGTAAGAGGCAGTATGGTGCATTGGATAAGATCACAGACCCCAAAGCACTGTTCCTGACACACAGGGCTCTTGTAAGGATTTAATATGTTAATATGGTTAGAATAGCATCTGGCGCATCAAGCATCATCTACTGTTACTATATGTGGCCTGGCTAAAGTCTACCAAACAACTAGCAAAATAGCCACAAACAAATAAGGCTTGGTCTACGTTGGCACTCTTGTTTGTCATCCAATGGCTTCATTATAAAATAATGGCTATTGCCTCGACAAAAGGCTATCAGAACAGGCCAGAGGTAGAATTGTGCTGGTGTATTTCCTTTTCCCTACAAAGCCCATTACTCTGGCTGTTATCACACAAGAAGAGCTAGGTAGCCCATTACTTCCCTGTTTGCTCTGGCTGCTAGGAACCATGAAGTTCCAATGCATGTTGAATTTTGGAAGCTCTAGTAGTTTAAGTTTCCTATCACTTAAAAAAAAAAAAACAAAACTTGGCTCTTGTTTTTATTCCCATTCTAAAGACTTCCAGAATTAATTATTTCTACGATTTTGAGTATAGCTATCTTAAATCTGTTTTTGAAATCAGGCAGAATGTACATAAACATGAAAACATTTGTCAGATTCTTGGTGCTGAATGTCAGCCAAGACATATGTCTGAGATGATACATTATATTTTTATGTATTACACATACCATAGCCATCTAGGAATTAGGGCAAACCTCATGTAGCATTCTGCAGAGATATTAAAAAAGACTTATTATGTTGACATTTCACCATAATGATTGATGCTTTTGCTGTTTTAAAAAAAAAAAAAAGTTGACTCCCCCTCCTCACTTTAAGATTGTTGCTCCTGTGTCAGAAAGTGAAGTTGAAATCAGAGAAGTGATCAGCTAGGCCAGCAGTCCCAAACCTTTCTGGCACAAGGGACTGGTCTCAAGGAAGACAATTTTTCCATAGATGGGGGGTGATAAATTAAACTTTCCTACCTCAGATCATCAGGCATAAGAATCTCATAATCAGCGGGCAACCCAGATCCCTCGCATGAGCAGTTCACAACAGTGTTCCCGCTCCTATGAGAATCTGACGCTGCCGCTGATCTGACAGGAGGCAGAGCTCAGATGTTAATGTTCGTTTGCCCCACTCACCTACAGCTGCAGGGCCCGGTTCCTAACAGGCCTTGGACCAGTACCAGTCCATGGCCGGGGGGTGGGGACCCCTGAGCTAGACCAAAGACAGAAAGTTTATCTTGTTGAAACAAGTTCTCTTTTTTTATCCTCTGCATTTATTTTTATAGAATTACAGAGCTCATTTGCTTCAGTTCTCCAATTTTTTAGAGGAAACTGAGTTCCAGCATGGAAAAGTAACAAGCAAAGGTCACACAATGTGTTAATAGCTGAGCTGGTTGTAAGTAAAACCCAAACCTAGGCCGGGCACAGTGGCTCATGCCTGTAATCACAGCACTTTGGGAGGCCGAGGCAGGCGAATCACGAGGTCAGGAGATCAAGACCACCCTGGCTAACACCGTGACACCCCATCTCTACTAAAAATACAAAAAATTAGCCGGGCTTGGTGGCAGATGCCTGTAGTCCCAGCTACTCGGGAGGCTGAGGCAGGAGAATGGCGTGAACCTGGGAGGCGGAGCTTGCAGTGAGCCAAGATTGCACCACTGCATTCCAGCCTGGGCAACAGGGCGAGACTCCATCTCAAAAACAAACAAACAAACAAACAAACCCAAATCTGACTTCTAAGCCTGTGTTTCACTTAAAACACCAAGATGCCCCTCTAGACCACTGAGATAGAAAAAAAAAATGAGGAAATTGGCTTCGAGTAGCCAATTTAAATTTGAAACTCTTGAAATGTATTGTTTTGTTGTAGCAAAACAGAGGGCTGTTTTGAAAACAAGACACTAGTTCCATAAAAATCAACGTATTCTAGAAAACATTTCTGCTGCAAAATTTCATTTACTATTAAGGCATCTGAGGTGAGCTCATTCACTTAGAATCATGGGCCAATTCCAAAACTAGGAAATCAAATCATTCATTCAACCAATATATACTTACTAGTTACTTCCTCCATACCAGGCAATGCACTAGGTCCTGAGGGTATGCTGTCTAAGACACAGTCCTTGCCCTTCAAGGAGCTCACAGTCTAGGGAAAATAGTCAACACAAGCGCTACCACTCCACAGTTTCTTAGGTGTTCATGACAGACATAAACAATTTATTAATTTATTTATTAACTGGCCTCAGCAATCCTTTCCAATACAACCCTGCAAGCACCCATAAGCAAGGGGTACACAAATTGAAATTGATCTGTCATCCCTCAACTAGTAGAGTCACTTTGTGCCTACTAAATGCTATGCAATTTGAAGTTCTTAATGTATGTTCCAGAAATGTTTCCCCCCCCGATCTGAAGGCAAAGAATGCAAATTCTTACACACATTTAGTGTTTACTGAACTCCTGGGTACAGAACAATTTTTGTAGGTACTTTAAAAACACTGGATAATGGCTCATGAAAGATCAATTATGCCCCAAGAAGAGACTCCAGTTATCTTTCACTTGAAATTCCCGTTTCAGATAAGGAAGCACAGCTTCTATCTTATGTGTGTCATTACTCACAGTTGTCATCTGCTGCTGGGGAATCAAAAGCCAGAGTTGCCACACCACTCAGTTCACAGCAGCTGCTTCTCCTCCCCAGTGATTTACCGGCTGAGAAAAGAACCATTTACCGGCAGTCCCACCTAGTACAGATTTTCCCGTTGCAAGAGTTTGGGAAACAATACTTCTAAACCTCATCCCAAGGTAGAACCAAAGACAGCTGCTCGACTCCATTTTATACACCTGGCATCTTTCTGCTCATTTGGTCAAGCTGTTTTCTTAGGGTCTGATCAAGGCAGAAAAGGCAAGAAGACATCATTTCCTTTTAACAGCTTCTACTATGTCCTGCCCCATTTTCATCCCTGGTGATACGTGAGTAAAGACTCTGCAAAGCCTTGCAGAGGTGCATTACTACTCCACAGCTGACTGTTCAGCAGCAGAACAGTATGTATTGTTGTCTGGAGGAGACATGCTGGAAACTAATCCCCTCCCTTGGAATGGTCACACCTGAGAGGTTTTGTATACCAATTACCTACACATCAAGTCGCCTCCAATACTGGGGCCTCAAAGAGGACACTTTCAGAAAATAGTACACATACAGTGTGAACATGAAAAAATGTGACACAGTTTAGGGTTAAAGCAGGAAGAGAGGAAAAAAACTTCACAAGTGTCTACTTCTTTCCATTACATCTTTGTGTCCAAACAGGGATTGTGGCTTTTGTTAGACACAGTGGTCAGTACTGGGGGAGTAGAAAGAAATAAGGCTTCTTTTCAGCTCTCAAGGGTTTAGATTTCCTAGGGAAGACAAAGTGTATTAGTGATAAGCTAAACACCATGGGTTTAAGTATGAAAATAGATCATATTGCCAAAAGAATAGAACCAATACAATACAATCCACTCCTAGGTATATACCCAAAACAACAAAAACATGTACCTCATACAACAACTTGTACACAAATGCTCACAGCAGCATCATTCATAATGGCAAAAAAGTGGAAACAATCCAGATGCCTACCAACTGATGAATTCATAAACAAAATGAAGTGGATCCTACAATGGAATATGACTTGGCCTTAAAAAGGAATGAAGTTCTGATAATGCTACAACATGGATGAACCTTGAAAACATGTAAGTCACAAGAGACCATATATTGTAGGATTCCATTTACATGAGATGTCCAGCACAGGCAAATCTGAAGAGACAGAAAGATTAGTCACTGCTCAGGGGTAGGGGGCTGGAGGGTGGTGTGAGGGGAACTGAGAGATGACTGCTCTTTAGCAGGGTTTCCTTTCGGGGTGATGAAATGTTCTAAACAGACAATGATGGTTACACAACTCTGAATATTTAAAAAATTACTGAACTGTATATTTTTGAAGAGTGAGTTGTAGGGCATATGAATTACATCTAAATAAAGCTATTACAATAAGACAAGAATATAGACAAAGCTAGAGGGGTTCAAAGGAGGGATGCAGAATTTCTGGCTTAGATGGTTTGAAAGAACAAAAGACAGATTAGGTATTTGAGGTAAGTTCTGAGGAGAAGTAATTAACCATCTGTGGGGTTGATGAGTAGGGAAGGGTGTGAGCCCGAGGTACTCTAGGACAGTGAGTAAATCAGCTTGATTAAGGTGGGATCCATAACTGTAGAACAAAATATATTAGGCTGAAGATGTAGTTGTGGCCAGCTTGGGCTAACTCTGAGGGGTTAAGACGACCCCTGATCTGGGTAGAATCCATTCAGCCTTACAAGTGCTCTAGGTTTTCAGGCCAACAAGGAACAATTCGTGGACGAGCTCATGATCAGTTGTTCTCACATCACTTTTAGGAAAAATGGATGTCACCGGAAGAAGGAATTGTGCACAGGGATGGCTTTTATACAAAATGAGTATGCTGGAGGCCAGAATAGGCTCAGATGCCCTCCTCTGAAGGAGGTATGAGTGGACCACCAGATGTGGACCAGCAAAGAGCAGAACAGGAGCACTAGGATGTCCAGGAATCATTTGCAGAAACTGACTACTCTAAACCACATTATTCTAGAATTGTCATCATTCTGGGTGGCATGGGCCAGTCCTACTGGGTAAGGACATGGAATAGGTTCCGTAAGAAATTTTAGGACTTTACTACTATAGTTAAGTTCTACTTAAAATCAATAATTTGCTTCATGGCCGGGCGCGGTGGCTCAAGCCTGTAATCCCAGCACTTTGGGAGGCCGAGATGGGTAGATCACGAGGTCAGGAGATTGAGACCATCCTGGCTAACATGGTAAAACCCCGTCTCTACTAAAAAAAATATCAAAAAACTAACCAGGTGAGGTGGCAGGCGCCTGTAGTCCCAGCTACTTGGGAGGCTGAGGCAGGAGAATGGCGTAAACCCGGGAGGCGGAGCTTGCAGTGAGCTGAGATCTGGCCACTGCACTCCAGCCTGGGTGACAGAGCGAGACTCCGTCTCAAAATAATAATAATAATAATTTGCTTCATGAAAAGGCTGCAAAAAATCAACACAGCATTCTACGTTGCTTTAGTTTCTAGGCCCGGTAAATTCCAGTTCCTCATACGTAAAAGAACATTTAGGCACACCTTACTTTGTATAATGCGTGACTCTATCCATACAGTAACTGTTGTTAAACTCCTTCATGAGAATTTATATGTAAATAACTGTACTCGAGAGAAATAAAGCTGAACTTTTATAAATCAGTAAGACTATCTTTCCATATGTCATGCTATCTAGTTTTGATAATATTAAAAAAACTCTCAAAAACAGAGCTTCTGGGAGGTAGGGTCTGAGTTTGTACTCTCTATAGCAGTGCTATCCCTATAGACCTTTCTGTAATGATGGAAATGTTCTATATCTGTACCATCCAATATGGTAGCCATTAGCCTCACTGGCGTTTGATGAACATCTGTTTAACTCTATGAGGAACTATTCAGTAAACACACACTGAGCTTCCTCTACCTGCCAGGCATTCTGCCAGATGTTAGGTATGATTGAAACGCTGCCCCTGAACAAGTCAGAACTTGTGGTTGCAAGGGACAGAAAACTCAACCCTGATTTACTCAAGCTAAAAGGGAAATGTAGCCTCATATGCCCAGAAAGACCAGGATAATGGTACCTTCAGGGAAGCCTGGTTCTGGGCTTAGAGGACAATACCATGACCATCCTCTTGCTCTCTCATCCCAGTCGGCTCTCTTCCATGTGTGGTCTCCACACTCAAACTGGCTCTACGCTCACGATCACTAGAAGGCTGTCCCAGCCCAGACGCCTGTTGTCAAATTCCACATCCTAATCACAGCCTCTTAGCCAAAGTTTCATATCTCATTGGTTAAGACTGAGTCACGTGCCCATTTCTGACCCAAGCATTTTGGCCAGGGAAACACAATGTGCTGACTGCCTGGGGTCCGAACTACCTTGCCCCAACCACGGGCCAAGGGCGGAGTCAACTCCACCAGAAAAACATGGGATAAGAGTGAGACCCTGGGCCTCTCTGGGTAAAACCAAAGTACCCATTAGAAAGAGAGCACATTTTCCTAGGCAGAAAAACCAGCAGATAACTAGTCTAGTTTCTATCTTAAGGAGCTCAGTGTCTCTCTAAGGAATTCTTAATTAAAATGCTAGTCAGATCTGCTAGCCACATAGAAGAAGAAAATATTATCTAAAAAGAAAATCTCTCAATTTAGCAAGATTGAGGTTTGAAGTGGCAGTAACATTTATTTACATGGACTTTCCTCTGATGTCTGCTTTTTCCTAGATAATTCTCATAAAACCCTTGTGAGGAAAGGTAACAACTATGGTATCTAGAAACATTTAAGATGGAGCAGTCAGCTAACCAGGGCACACTGTTGGTGCCTTTGCATGCCTGCTTCAGGTTTCAGATGTCCCCCCTCTTGCACTCCCCAGTCACTGAGGGTGTGCTCAGGCCTTAGAAGTCCTACATGTGTGGATGCAGGCAGACACAGGACGGCCCACCCAGGGAAGGGACATACAATTGCCAATTCACACAATGCAATGTAAATTGTCTGTTTTCATAAGGGCTACTCCAAGAGAGATTATTTGTGGGCAGGATGACTCATAAGAGAGCTAAATGAAGGCGCCCCACATAGAAGACAAAGAGCTTGGAACATCACTGAAATGAGAAAAATTAGCCAAAACAGCTGCAGCACTTTAGGGTCTTTTAAATAGCTTCCTCCCGCCTACTTTCTCCACCCTTTTCTAGCCGTTTTCTCTCACTCGTTATATCCTGACGAAGGGTGTGCTATTGTTGGCTTGCAGGGACAGCCACGGCGGGAAGTAATCTTCCTAGCAAGCATATCCTTTTATCCCTCTGAGTTTTCTAGTATTATCTTTCATGAAGATGACCCTGGATTACTCTGAGAACTACTCTGAAACTACTTGGCTTGCTTCTAGGTGGAAAAAAAGTTACTAAAGCTTGGGGACAGGCCTTTCCACACTTTCAGGACATTCAGTGCTCAGACCACATGGCAAGAAGGCCCATGACCCCGGTCTGTTCTCTGCCTGGGGAACCCAGAGAACTCTCAGCCCCCTCAACATCGAACTGGACATTCCCTCTTTTTACTGTACAGATAATCTTCCAATTTGGGTGTGCCTCTCTAAAGACGTGGTGGACAGAGCCGTAGATACTCCAGGCTTGGTAAAAAAAAGAAGGACTGTCTGCTTCTAATACCCTTTCTGGGTTTTAACAGATTGCTCAGGTCAGCAGTAACTGGGCCCACTGGACTGCTACTATGCTCGCTACAGCCCACAGAATCACGCACTTCCAGCAGATAGGAACTGGCACACAATAGGTGCTTAGTGAACACTGGTGAAATGTGAAATATTGCTGGAAACATGGAGGTGTTACTTTGTGTTTAAAAAAATACTAAAGAGAATAGGTCTTAACACTAATATCCGCAATAATTGTCTCCTATCCAGAAAAGTGTCATCCCTTCTACTTTACTCTCTAACCCTCAGTCCCCCAATCCTAACCAGTCTTCAACCCTAAGGTGACTCAACTTTAAAAATGGCTTTTATTGTCCAGGTGCCGTGGCTCACGCCTGTAATCCCAGCACTGTGGGAGGTTGAGGTGAGCGGATCACGAGGTCAGGGGATCCAGACCATTCTGGCTAACACGGTGAAACCCCATCTCTACTAAAAATACACAAAATTCACCAGGCCTGGTGGCGGGCACCTGTAGTCCCAGCTACTTGGGAGGCTGAGGCAGGAGAATGGTGTGAACCCGGGAGGCTGAGCTTGCAGTGAGTTGAGATCACGCCACTGCACTCCAGCCTGGGCGATAGAGCGAGACCCCATCTCAAAAAAAAAAAAAAAAAAAAAAAAAAAAGGCCTTTACTACGGATCTCAGGCCTGGGTGAATAAGCTATGTTAACTGGTTTTCCATTCCCCCAGGGCTAACAACTCCTTGGTCTTTTCCCTACCATGTTGTTTGCTGAAGTGCCTAGAGGACCTTTTTATGGGTTTTACTTTCTTGTTCATTTTTAAAGTAACAGCTTTATTGAAATACAATTCATGTACCATAAATTCACCAATTTAACAATTCAATGGCTTTTAGTATATTCACAGCTGTTTAAACCATCACCACTATCTAATTCCAGAACTTTTTTTTTTTTTTTTGAGACAGGGTCTCGCTCTGTCGCCCAGGCTGGAGTGTAGTGGCACGATCATGGCTCACAGCAACCTCTGCCTCCTGGGTTCAAGTGATTCTCCTGCCTCAGCCTCCCAAGCAGCTGGGATTACAGGCATGTGCCACCATGCGCAGCTAATGTTTGTATTTTTAGTACAGACAGTGTTTCACCGTGTTGGCCAGGCTGGTCTTAAACGCCTGACCTCAGGGTAATCTGCCTGTCTCAGCCTCTCAAAGTACTGGGAATACAGATGTGAGGCACCACGCCGGGCTCCAGAACATTTTCACTATCCCAAAAAGAAACCCAGCACCCATTAGCAGTCTCTCCCTATTTCCCTCCCACCCTCAACCCCCCAAGTCCCTTGTAACCATGAATCTATTTTTATGTTTCTATGGATTTGTGTATTCTGAACACTTCACATAAATAGAATCTCATTCATTTTATATATATATATATATATAATATGTGTGTGTGTGTGTGTGTATAGGCATATATAGATAGAAACAGAGAGAGAGACAGGGCAGCCTCTTTTTTTTTGAGACTATATATATACATACATATATATGTAGTATTTTCTATGGATGCCAGTTCTTATGGTAGATGTTAGCATCACAAGTTTGTATAAAATCTGTGCCCGCCTTCATAGTCCAACAAGAAACGTTTGCTGAGTGTAGAACTCCCGGGAGTTCTCTCATGGACACAACAGCCTCACTCACACTCATATTAGCTGGCACAGGCCCTCTGTACCAGTGATATGCTTGGGCCAAGGGCCCCTGGGTTGATCATCATTAGGTAGACATCACCCAGTGCCCTGTCTCATGTGCTGAATAGGGCTAGCAATGTCGACTTTCACTTTGGGAGACTGAGTTGGGTGGCTCACTTGAGGCCAGGAGGTCAAGACCAGCTGGCCAACACGGTGAAACCCTGTTTCTACTAAAAATACAAAAATTAGCTGGGCATGGTGGCATATGCCTATAGTGCCAGCTACTCAGGAGGCTGAGGCATGAGAATCACTTGTACCCAGAAGGCAGAGGTTGCAGTGAGCCAAGATCGTGCCACTACACTCCAGCCTGGGTGACAGAGTGATATAGATCTCAAAAAAAAAAAAGTGTCAACCTTTACTTCTATTTTATCAAGTTCTTGTACCAGCCTGTCCTTTTCAAAGGGCACCCTCCTTGGTAAAGATTAAGTTTTCGGTTGTTTTTAAATGTATGCATCCAATTTGTCTTTTTCATTTCATTAAGGTCAAATACATATTTGTCCTGGGTTTCCAATAAAGTATTTGAGATTTTCCTGTGCCATAATGACTGTATTTGGTACAGGCAAGGCGATATACTAAGGTCTCTCTACAGATCTTGAAAATCAGATTAGCCTTGGAGGATTAAATTAGTAACAACTAATACACCCTGGAGGACACCAGCCCTTTGGAAGCCATTCATTTGAATAGACTAGAAAAGCAGTTGAGGTTGGGAGTTTCTCATTTCAGGCAAAGTGACAAGGGGGTGGTCTCAGAAAATATGATCTTAACTAAGAAAGCTAGAACCTGTATTACTCTAGAAGACTGTTCACAAATGGTAGCAGGGCCCATATGGAGCTTGGAAAAAGGAAGCTTAATGTGCAAAAATTTAATATCCCTGCAACTCTCTAGAAATTGGCAAGATGGTCCCTCAGAAGAACAGATCTCCGTGGTGAGTGAGATATCACAGCTCCATGAGGTGAACACCAAACCTTCCAACCACCAGTTGTCTCCCACGTACTTATGGAGAGTGGGTAGACAAAACACACTGAACTGCTTCATTTGTACATTGATCTCTTGTGAGCTGGCTTTCTGGGAGTTAGTCCCAGAGAGTCTTTATGTACTGGCAAGATTTTCTGGCCTGAAGAAGTAGGAATCATAGAAAATGATGACCTACCAAAGTACAGATCTAGAGAACTGAGGTTTGGAGAACATGAAAACCATGGTCAAACACATGAAGGCCTGCCACTGAGAATTCAACTAGCAATACACAGGCCCAACTAATATGTAAGAAAGACACCATAAAGTAGTAGTTAAGAACACAGGCTCTGGAGCCAAATGACTTGGCTCTAACACTTATTGGCTCCATGACCTTGAACAACTTAGGCTCCATGTGCCTCAATTTCTCCATGTGTTAAATAAAGTGATCGTGAAGATTTAATGAGATAATCCAAATAAATGCCTAGTACAATGTATGGAACACAGCAAGTTCTCAAGAGACTAGCCATTACATCATTATTGTCCAAAGAAGAAACAGACCACCCTGTAAGATTTGGAAGGGAGATCCCCCAGGACTCCTCCCATCCCCTGCCAGGAGTACAGAGGGACTAGTTTATTGAGGCCCAAATGCAAATTGATGCTGTTGAATTTACTTCAACTCCAGGGCTTCCATGCCCCTTAAACTCTTATAGACAACTCAAAATGAAAATGTGTTCTCAGCAGTTAATGTGTTTTCCATATACAACCGCTTTTTTTGTCCTATCATTCAACTAATATATATTTTTCCGAGTACTATGGCAAAGTGCCTGTTAGTGTTTGAGGGCACAAAGGGGGAAAGGTGTGGCCCTTGCCCTCCAGAAGCTTTGCATCTTACTGGTACAATGGGATTAGAAAATCACATAGTTCGCTGGTGATTCAAATAGATGTGTTAGATTTAAGCCAAGCGTTCATCTGATGCTTGATTTAACGAGCCATAACCAAGGGAAGGGTCGGGAAAATCATTCTCTCTGAATCACTCCATTGTATGGAGCATGAGAAGCTTGTTTGTATACTAAAACCAATCATACTCTCTCTCACCCTCTCAATCTCAATCTCTCTCTCCTTTCCACTCCCTTAAAAGTACAGCCACTAAGGGTAGTGAAGACTCTGGGGCCTTACAGGCCCCAAATCTCAGGGTTGTTTTTTTTTTTTTTTGTTTTGTTTTGTTTTTTTTAAGAGACAGGCTCTTGTTCCATCACCCAGGCTGGAGTGCAGTGGCAATCATAGCTCACTGCAGCCTCAAACTTCTGGACTCAAGTAATTCTCCCACCCCAGCCTCCTGAATAGCTGGGACTACAGGCATGAGTCATCATGCCCAGCTAACAGGCTCACATTTTGGCTCACCTAGCTCACTTAGCAGATGGTGAAGGCAGAGACAGTGGCCTCTGCATTACAAGTTCACGCTACATTCCTTCACAGGATGTTTGAAGGCTTGTCTGTTATTTATTTGTAATTACCGCTTTAGCACTCATCTCCCTCCCATTTGTAAGTTCAATGAAGGGAAGGATGGTGTGCTTTGTTCATCATGTCTTACAGTTAACCCCTAATACAGACTTTGTATGACATTTTTACCTTAATTCCAGGCTTCTTTTAGGTTCCACAGAGTCTGGTTGCTACAATTTAAGTATATTACTCTGGTGTAAAATGTCAGGTAGGGGAGAGAAGCCCCCAGGGCCTGCCTTGGATTCTGTGAACAAACATCCAGGGACAGAAAACACTAGGAGGTTCCATTCATATTGGAACAGCGACTCTCCAACCCACCCCACTGTCCCGTTTACTGATTCCTCTGTTGCCTCAAGAAATTCATAGCACCTTCGGGCAGGGGAACAACAGTGTGGCGTTTATTGAAATCTACATCTGGTAGCAATTTGTTCAACAACAACCAGCTTTTCCTCCATCATTCTCTTCAGTCAAATAATCCACAGGGGCCCATAATACCCACAACTGCTCATTTGTGCAAGGCCTATATTGTGTCGGTTTATGTTCCTAATTACAGATTTGGGTTTATCAACAAGTTTCAGCATGGCAAGTGAAGTTTTTAGACTGTGGAGGAGACTAAAGGCACATGTCGTGAAGCAGAGATGCTGTCACTGAGTCTGGCCATCTGGGTTGAGGGATGAAGCCTCATGCTGACCTCAGGGGCTCCAGCTCCTGAGTCCACACTGGGTGAGCAGAAGCAGCCAGAGCACTCCCCTTCCCCGCCCCAAGAGGTGTGGCCTCAGGATAGTATGGAGGAACCCGGAAGGAGGAAAAGCCTAGAATGAGGCTTCTGTGTAGCACGGAGAAAGGAGGAGGCACTGTGCTCCAATGTCAGAGAAAGTTCTTTCTTTGGAGGAGGTGGTGAGGGAGACAGTGCAGCTAGTTTGCTCAACTCCTCAGTGAATAAACACTTCTTTTCTGGTATCTGTGGTTAGGTGAGATAATGAGGGTAAATCCAGAAAGCAGAGTTAGTCAAGCTTGGGGACAAATCTGGGGACTGGAATTTCATGACTTTCACTCAACTCCTTAATAATGAATTGCTGATAGAAAAGCAGCATTTTTTGGAAGGGGCAGGAACAGACATAGGAATAGAATTACGAGGAGACTGAACTTATAATGGACTTCTATCATATATGCCCAACACCCATCCACCTGTATCAGTTTGTTGAGGAGGACTGTCCCCCATCATTCCAACCACATAGTTCTGAGGGAGGCTGCCAATCACTATGACCTGCCCCTGGCCCAAGCTGGCCAATCATGGCAGCCCTTCCCTTTCTACTGTCAGCTGTCCAGAGATGGCATGTGACCCAGGCCTGGCCAATCACAGTCCTTATCTGGGATTTTTTGGAGCCACTAGGCAAGATTTCTTAAAGAATGATATTTTGGAACTGCCTAAGCCCATGTTTCTTGCTATATGGGGAAAAAAAGAACTTGTTGGCAGTGAGAGAGAATAAAGCCAACAAAGAACCGAGATGATCAACACTAAGATGGTCTTGACACTAAATCCCCTCCCCCTGCCATCTAGTGTCCTTGAAGCCCAGATTTCATGACGTGGTTTCCTTATTAAGCAATCAATTACTTTTTTTTTTTTTTTTTTTTTTTTTTTGAGACGGAGTCTCGCACTGTTGCCCGGGCTGGAGTGCAATGTTGCGATCTCGGCTCACTGTAACCTCGGCCTCCCAGGTTCAACTGATTCTCCTGCCGCAGCCTCCTGAGTAGTTGGGATTACAGGTGCCTGCCACCATAGCAGGCTAATTTTTTGTATTTTTAGTAGAGATGGGGTTTCATCATGTTGGGCAGGCTGGTCTCAAACTCCTGACCTCGTGATCCACCTGCCTCGGCCTCCCAAAGTGCTGGGATTACAGGCGTGAGCCACTACATCCAGCCAATAAATTACTCTTTTACGCTAAAAAGAGTTCACGTTTTTGGTTTCTATCACTTGTAACCAGGGTATGGATGGCGAACAAAAGATTTTTCACTGAAAATGATTGCTATGATGATCAACTGAGTAAATGCAAGTAAATGCCCGCTGAAAAAGACAAGGTGTTAGATATTGATCAGTTGTGATATGGTTACACGTGACAGATGGGCACTAAAAACACCACTGACTTGATGTCAGGCAGTGAGTTTCAGAAAACTGTTTATTACAGAGACCTTTGAAGATACACAGAGGTAGATGGACAACATGATGTCTCTCATACCTCCCCAGCCCCAATAACCATCACTCATGGCCCAGACCAGGAGACCAGCGGTTTCAACCACCTCCCCCTGGAGCATAGCTGGTTCACCTTGACTGTGCCATGGTTCCAGGCCCAAGTAGCCCCTTGACTGGATTTAGAGGTTGGGTCCCTGGCAATGGGGCATCATGTTTTTTTTTTTTTTTTTTTTTTTTTTTTGAGGCGGAGTCTCGCTCTGTGGCCCAGGCTGGAGGGCAGTGACGCAATCTCGGCTCACTGCAAGCTCCGCCTCCCGGGTTCACGCCATTCTCCTGCCTCAGCCTCCTGAGTAGCTGGGACTACAGGCGCCCGCCACCGCGCCCGGCTAATTTTTTGTATTTTTAATAGAGATGGGGTTTCACTGTGGTCTCGATCTCCTAGACCTTGTGATCCGCCTGCCTCGGCCTCCCAAAGTGCTGGGATTACAGGCGTGAGCCACCGCGCCCGGCCTGGGGCGGCATCTTACAGGAAGAAGTCAAAAGTCAGGAATTCATGAATTCAGCCTGGTCAGGCTTGCAGTCTGCTCAAGTACCATGACATATCATGTGCCTCATTCTTTTAAAGGCTCATTTATGACATTTTAACATTGTCATTGGATGTGTGTTTTGTCACAGTAGGTATCAATGTAAGAAAATCTTCTTAGTGCTAAAAGTAAACCAGATACAAAAAAGTATTTTAAATGTTGATGCCAAGTTTCCTCTATGGACTAAATTAAGGAGTCTCCTCCTTTTTATAACTCATTTACAAAATGAGACTATAGTCTTACAAATAAAGAGTCTCTGGCATACTTAATTCAGGGTGCAGACAAGGAAGATGATTGAAACCATGAAATCTAGGTGTTAAAGACTTATTCTATCATTATCATAGAATGTTAGGTTGGAAGGGATATAGTAACATTTAATCCAATTTAATCATGCTTTATGGGTGCAGGTGTGGTCTAAACTTTTTTTTTAAAAAGCATCCTAGATAATTCTGATGGGCAGCCAAGGTTCAGAACCACTGCTCTAACCCAGCCAATACTTTTATTTAGCAAATGAGGATGCTGAGGCCCAGAGGTGTGGGACTCTGACCAAGTTAAACATCTGGGATTAGAACAAAGGTCACTGGGCTCCATCATACTTTTCAAGTGAATAACTAGGTCATCCTACTGTGCTTTCTGTTCACAGGGGCGATACAAGTGTAACATATGAAAATTTTTGGAGTTGAAGTAGAGAAACTGTCAGAAAATTAGAATCCAAGTAAGTAATGTACATAAAATGTTTAACTTCACTGGTGATCAGGAAAATGCAAAGTAGAAGCCTAATGTGATACTGTTATACAGAATGGCAAAAATTTAAAAATATGACAGTACCAAGATTCTGGCAAGGATATGGGACCACAGAAACTACCATATACTACTGGTATTCATGTAAGTCAGTGAACTGCTTTGGAAAACAGTCATTATTTAATAAAGTTGAAGATGCATATTTTCTTTTAATTTGTAAGTTCAGGGGTATATGTGCAGGCTTATTATATAGGAAAACCCGTGACATGGGGGCTTGTTGTACAGATTATTTCATCACCCAGGTATTAGGCCTAGTGCCCATTAGTTATTTTTCCTGATCCTCTTCCTCCTACTACCCTCCATCCTCCACCAGACCCTAGTGTGTGTTGTTTCCCACTGTGCGTCCATGTGTTGTCATGATTCAGTTCCCACTTATAAGTGATAACATATAGTATTAGGTGTTCTGTTCCTGCATGAGTTTGTAAGGATAAAGGCCTTCAGCTCCATCCGTGATCTCATTCTTTTTTACGGCTGCATAGTATTCCATGGTGTATATGTACTACATTTTCTTTACCCAGTCTACCATTTATGGGCATTTAAGTTGATCCTATGTCTTTGCTATTATGAATAGTGCTGCAGTGAACATCTGTGTGCATGTGTCTTTATGGTAGAATGATTTATATTCCTTTGAGTATATACCCAGTAATGGGATTGCTGGGTCAAATGGTATTTCTGTTTTTAGGTCTTTGAGGAATCTTCACATTGCTTTCTACAATGATTTAACTAATTTACACTTCCACCAATAGTGTATTAAGCGTTCCTTTTTCTCCACAACCTCGCCAGCATCTGTTGTTTGACTTTTTCATAATAGCCATTCTGACTGGTGTGAGATGTATCTCACTGTGGTTTTGATTTGTATTTCTCTAATGACTAGTGATGATGAGCTTTTTGATATATGCTTTTTGGCCACAGGTACGTCTTCTTTTGAAAAGTGTTGTTTATGTCCTTTACTCACTTTTTAATGGGGTTGCTTTTTCCTTAATAAATTTGTCTAAATTTCTTGTAGATGTTGGATATTAGACCTTTGTCAGACGCATAGTTTGAGAAAATTTTCTCCCATTCTGCAGATTATCTATTTACTGATAGTTTCTTTTGCTGTGCAGAAGCTCTTTAGTTTAATTAGATCCCATTTGTCAATTTTGGCTTTTGTTGCAATTGCTTTTGGCATCATCATGAAATTTTTGCCTGTTCCTATGTCCAGAATTAATGGCTAGGATGTCTAGATGTTTTCCAGGGTTTTAATAGTTTTGGGTTTTACATTTAAGTCCGTGATCCAGAAGAGGCATATTTTCTATGACCCAACAATTCTAGTATGAGGTAAATAACTTATAGTATGCCTTCACAAAGAGGGTGATATCACCCCTGAAGGAGCAAAAATTAGTCTTTGGCAGGCAAAAGAAATCTTAGATATGACAGTGTTTAGCGGCTCTCCAAAGCTCAGCCCTATCTGATAAACCCTATTCTTTAGTATTAATTAAATTCTAAACTGTTGGTATTAAATTGCCCCCTAGAAGGAGTGATAATGAAAAGAAGGTTGAGAAACACCCAGAGAAATGCTGCACATGAACCCCAGGAGATACATACCAGAATGCTCCAAACAGCACACTTTATTATGAGACTAGAAATGCTACAAAAGTCCAGCTACTATAGAGGAGAAATTTCAATATACCCAATTATGAAACACTATATAGTAATGAAAATTAACTTTAGCTGCACACCAAATGGGTAACCTTTACAATATTGAGCAAAATAAGACACAAAAGAATCTACATATTATAGATAATTCTGTTTAAAAAATTCAAAGTCAGGCAAAGAGACTTATATTGTCTAAGGACCCATATACCAGACTGAAGTTGTACAGGAAAATTATTCTTTCTAGTTACTAGTTACTTCTAGGCCTGTGGTCAGGAAGTAAAATATGAGATGGGTGAAGGGCAATAGAGTATTTTTTGACCTGTGTGTTTAAATCATACTTGTTCTCTATATAAAATGCCTTAAGGTTTTTTTCTGCATATGTTATAGCTCATTTGGAAATATTAAAATATAAGAGAAAAAAGCAGGGGGGAAATTTTCTTTATCTTTGTCATTTTAATTTTTCTGAAGCATTGTTTGGCTCAAGTTATTCCTCTATTCACAAGTAATAATAGAAACCTCCTCGGCCAGGTGCAGTAACTCAGACCTGTAATCCCACTCAGGCCTATAATCCCAACACTTTGGGAGGCTGAGGCGGGTGGACTGTTTGAACCCAGGAGTTCAAGACCAGCCTGGGCAACATGGCAAAACTCTGTCTCTACTAAAAATGCAAAAAATTAGCCAGACATGGTGACACATGCCTATGGCCCCAGCTACTCAGGTGGATGAGGTGTGAGGATCACTTAAGCTTTAAGGTTGAGGCTACAGTGAACCAAAATTGTGCCACTGCACTCTAGCCTGGGCGACAAGGTGAAACCCTGTCTCAAAAAACAAGAACGAAGAAAAGAAAACCACCTCAAACGTGCATGGTGCTTTCATTTATATAATCTCCTTTGCCCCTCAGCCTTAGTAGTAAGGAGTGAGCCAGAACTCATTTTAAGTGAGATAATGGCTTAAGTTAGAAAAACTAGTAGGAGTGCCAGGTGGATCCCATGGGGAAGTAGACAGGCTTTGCCAAACAAAAGATCAGCTGAGCAGGCTGGAGGTGGGAGCACGCCCGACACAGAAGTATGTATGGTGTCACAGAGGGAGCACACAGGGACACGTGGAGAAGAGGCCATGTTCAGCTGTCCTTTTGAGGAGTCAATTTCAAAACAGGGAAGAATGTCCTTTCTAAATGATGTTTTAATCAAGTAGTTGCCACTGTTTCACACTATGAAGTTTTTACACAGATTTTTTGGGAACGATAATACATATTCTTACACCCTCACTAAATCAAATAGTTGTTTTTCCTTTTGTTTGTTGTACAGCCAAGGTCTTGCTCTGTGGCCCAGGCTGGAGCGAAGTGGCACAATCTCAGCTCACTGCAGCCCCAAACTCGTGGACTCTAGCAATCCTCCCACCTCAGCCTCCCAAGTAGCTGGGACTACAGGCATGTGCCACCAAACCTGGCTAATTTTTGTTTTTTTGTAGAGATGGGGTCTCACACTGTTGCCCAGGCTGGTCTTCAATTTCTACTGTCACACAATCCTGCCACCTCAGACTCCCAAAGTGCTGGGATTACAGGCATGAGCCACCGCACCTGGCCCTAAAATATTTTAAAATAGGTTATTTTACAATGAAACCACCTGTTTCTAATCACTTTGACACTCTAGTAATATCCATTTAATACACATTAAAATTTTAATGGCTAATGATTGTTTAAAGTTCAAGGTATTTAGGTTCAAAGGCCTATGATATATATCCGGAAACATTTTTATGAAAAAAATCTATAGTTTTCTATTTGGTTCATTTGTATTTAGTGTTCAATAACGAATGTTTATACTGAAGATTTCAAAGCACATCAACTTTGTGGAGTAGGCATGATGCCATTTTACAGATGAAACCCAGGCAAGATGAAGTGATGCAACTAGTGATGGGGCCAGGAGTGAATTCCTACTCTTCAGGACCCACATCCTACGCTCCCCTCCATAAGACCACCCTGTTTCTGGGCCCACACTGCTAAGGGCTGAAGAGAGCTTGGCTTACTATTACTTCAGCCAAGCGATCATGGTACTGGATGATAACACTGTATTTCCACAGGCTACTGCTGAAAGAAAGAGAAGAGGCTAGGTGCAATGGCCCACACCTATAACCTCAGAACTTTGTGAGGTTGAAGCAGGTGAATGGCTTGAGGCCAGGAGGTCAAGACCAGCCTGGGCAACATAGTGAAACCTCATCTCTATAAAAAATAGAAAAATTGGGCCAGGCGTGGTGACTCATGCCTGTAATCCCAGTACTTTGGGAGGCCGAGGTGGGTGGATCACCTGAGGTCAAGAGTTCAAGATCAGCCTGGCCAACATGGTGAAACCTGTGTCTACTAAAAATATGAAAATTAGCCAGGCATGGTGGCAGGCGCCTGTAGTCCCAGCTACTTGGGAGGCTGAGGCAGGAGAATCACTTGAACTCGGGAGGCAGAGGTTGCAGTGAGCCAAGATCACGCCATTGCATTCCAGCCTGGGCAACAGAGCAAGACTGTCTCAAAAAAATAAAAATTAAATTAAGAAAAAAAAAAAAAAAGGAGAAAGGGGAAGGGGGAAACAGAGTACAGATAAACCAATATTTGGGTACAGAAACTTGTAATAGTTACCTCTAAAAGACTGGTTCAAAACTGGTGCTTTAAAACTTAATTCAGGCCGGGTGCGGTGGCTCACGCCTGTAATCCTAGCACTTTGGGAGGCTGAGGCAGGTGGATCACAAGGTCAGGAGTGCAAGACCAGCCTGGCCAAGATGCTGAAACCTTGTCCCTACTAAAAAAAAACAAAAAAATTAGCTGGGCATGGTGGCGTGCACCTGTAATCCCAGCTATTCAGGAGGCTGAGGCAGAGAATTTCTTAGACCCAGAGGCAGAGGTTACAGTGAGCCGAGATCATGCCACTGTACTCCAGCCTGCGCGACAGAGTGAGACTCTGTCTCAAAAAATAAATAAAAATTAAAAAATCCAACTTTCCTTCCTTTTAATAAAGTGTTGGGTAAAATTAAGTATGGCCTCTTTCAAAGAGGATTAAGGTAGGATACACACAAATGCTTTAAAGCTAGCAGCAAATTAAAACAAAACAAAAATATCCCATAGCAGTTTACGTATTTGTTATTAGAACCTCAACAATTCTGTCCTGCAACAATAAGATATACATATTTCTAGTTTAATACTCAATTTTTTTCACCAGATAGCTGAATAAAAGCAAGTGGCGGCCAGGCACCATGGCTCATGCCTATAATCTCAGCACTTTGGGAGGCCGAGGCAGGTGGATCACCTGAGGTCAGGAGTTCGAGACCAGCCTAACCAGCATGGTGAAACCCCATCTCTACTAAAAACACAAAAATTAGCCAGGCAACAGGTGCCTGTAATCCCAGCTACTTGGGAAGTTGAGGCGGGAGAATAGCTTAAACCCGGGAGGCAAAGGTTGCAGTGAGCCGACACCGCGCCACTGCACTCCAGCCTGGGCAACAAGAGCAAAACTCCGTCTCCAAAAAAAAAAAAAAAAAAAAAAAGCAAATGGGGACCAACTCTTAATTTCCCTTTACAACTCAGGGCACAGTAAAGGCCAAAAAGAAAGGACTTATCTGTTACCTGCTCTTTTCCCAGTGGCAGGTTGGGATTGGAGTCACAAGCTCATCTATAAGTAAAATCTCATTCCCACAGACTTTATTAGAAGGCAATTTAAGAGTAAGAAAGTACAGTAATGCTGGCTGACCAGGCCCCACGATGGTACAGTGGAAGAAACCATGCTATCTGAGAAGCAGTTTTAAGGACACAGACAAAGAGCAAAACCACTTTTGGAAACGGCTCAATATGAAAGTAGAGATATGCTCTATAAAGCAGAATGCCTCTGCATCACCCTATGCACATCCTCCTCTGCTTCCAGCCTTATGAAGTGTACTGTAAACCTCAAGATGTAGATAAATCCTGAGCACAGCTAGAGTCTCGACAACTTCATCCATAAAATGGGATAATAGCCACCTCATAAGATTGTTATGGGCATCAAAAGGGCAGGTACAAAAGTGCCCTGAAAATGAGATAACACAATTAACATTAGTTGCTATATGTTGGTACCCTCTTGGTACTCTTGGTACCAACAGTACTCTTCATCAGAGATCTTGGATGTGGTCATGACACAGGCACTTCTGGAATGCTCTGTTCTGTCCTGCACTTGGTGCTCCAACCTTCAAGACCCAGCTCAAAGCCTAACTCTTGCCTGGAGCTTTCTCTTGCACCTGATGCTCCTAAAACCCTGCAGAACTTACTGAACTATGTGCACACCCACTGCCCTGCAGTCCTAGTGACATTCCTGTCCTATCTCCCCAACTATACTGCATCAGCCTCCTAAAAGCCTGGCTTGTACCTCTTTGATTCTCACACCGTGAACTCAGCAAAGGGTCAATAAATATCTGTTGACTGATAGAAGCCATGATAAAACATCAACAATATTTAATTTTAAAAAATACACAACTTAGGATATTTCACATTCCCTTCCCTCCCTGTTCCCCTACAGCTGAGAAACAAGATGGATCAAGACTAAGAGCTCAGGCCCGACGCAGTGGCTCACGCCTGTAATCCCAGCACTTTCGGAGGCCGAGATGGGCAGATCATTTGAGGCAAGGAGTTCGAGACCAGCCTGGCCAACATGGTGAAACCCTGTCCCTACTGAAAATACAAAAAATAGCCGGGCATGGTGGCAGGCGCCTGTAGTGCCAGCTACTCGGGAGGCCGAAGCAGGAGAATCGCTTGAACCTGGGAGGTGGAGGTTGCAGTGAGCCAAGATCACGCCACTGCACTCCAGCCTGGGCAACATGGTAAAACTCTGGAAAGAAAAGAAAGAAAGCAAAGAAAGAAAAGAAAAAAGAGAAGAAAAGAAAAGAAAAGAAGACTAAGAGCTCAGAACTAAAAATCAATTTAATTTTACAGTCTCAAAATAAGGAAACTCCCCAAACTCAACACATATATCAGCTGTTATGTTTGCAAGTGAGAAGAGTCAGCTGTAAAAATACAGCCCCTAGAATAGCGGTCACAGGGCAACTGCAAGAACACCTCCCGGGGAAGCCTCCATTGCTGATGTGAAGTCAGGAAGTTAGGCTCAGCAGCACCACAGGCCAGAGATTCTCCACTTCCTGATTCCCAAGAATTCCTTTAGTTTTCACTTTCTCTCACACATATTAGATACTGAAAAACCCCTCCTACCCAGCAAATGCACTAATTTACCTAATTTTTAAATAATTCAACGGTATTCATAACTACCCATCAGAGCTTCTGGCCAGGTCAGATAACAGTATGCCATTCCATTCTGAGACAACAGAATTTAGTTTAAAAAGAAAAAAAAAATGTTGATTTTTGTTTTGTTTTAGTTAAGACAAAGTCTCCCTCTGTCTCCCAGGCTAGAGGACAGTGGCACAATCTTGGCTTACTGCAACCTCCACCTCCTGGGTTCAAGCAATCCTCCCACCTCAGCCTCCCAAGTAGCTGGGACTACAGGTACGAACCACCACGCCTGGCTAAAATCTTGATAGTTTAGTTGGTCAATGTAATCTTTTCAAGTTCTAAATGTTTTATTCCTGTTTGACTTTTCAAAATATTGAAAATAGCCTTCATAGTCCCATTCCTACCTCCTTAAAAGCCTCCACCATTGGGGACCCTGGATGGAGGATGGGTGGGAACCACTGCTTAGGGCTGGTTGGCTCTCAGGGCTGCTTCAATCAGACCAAGATGCACCGGTGACACCCAGAGAAGACGCTCACCTAGAAGAGGCCTGCCTGGAGCAGCAGGACCTCAGGGGCATGTTGCCTAATAGGGTAATCGTGTCTCCCCATTTAGAGAGGAGCATGAGGGTGTCAAGGGAATTAAAAAGATATGCTCAAGTGTGTATCACTTGGTATGTATGACCAGTGCTTAAGTATTATTGGAAAAAACTCTAAGTATAACATTACCAACTTGAGGAAAAAGCAAATAATAGTTTAAAATCCTGTTAATTTCTGGGAAAATTTGGACATGTACTGGATTTTAGGTGGTATTATGGAATTATTCTTTGTTCTGTGATGATGGTACTCTGTTTACATCAGAGAATGTCTGTATTCTTAGCAGACTCAGCTAAAATTTAGGGGTGAGGTGTCACTGTATATAAAACTTGCTTTCAAATGGTTTAACAAAAGAGAAAACGAGTAAGTGTGTATATGAACTGTAATAAGATGTGCAGGGAGTGCATGCACGTATACGGAGAGATAAACCACGTGTGGCAAAATGTTAATTGTTGGATCCAGGTAGGAGGTATGTGGGTATCCACTGTACTTTTCATTCAACTTTCTGGTATATGCGGGAATTTTCAAGCTAAAAAATCTTGGGGGAAAAACTGTGTGGTAAACAGGGAAATCTTAAAAATTCAGACCCAGGTTGGGATTTAGATCCTCTAAACATCTGCTTAAACTTACCCAGATAGCAAAGTGCTCTCATCTTCCCCAACCCCCTTATCTGCCATGTCTTCTACGGATGGAGCCAACTGTGGCTTTCTCCCTCCCTGTAGCAAGCACAGAAGGCAGGCATTTGGTTGGTAGGCCCCTTCCATCTCTCCCCGCAGTGTTTACAGGCTAGCCATAGTATAAGAAAAGGCTAAAGGAGGTGCACAGAGACTAAGGCTTTGAAAACTGAGGTACAATAAAAATGGAAGAGATCCTTGCCATCATCTACGGAAAACGCATTCCTAAAAACAATGCGCTAACATCCTACGACAGCCTGTCACAGACGGAAAATCAACACTGCATGCAGAGAGAGCCAGAGAAAGGAGAGAGGGAAGGAGAAACACAGTGCCCCAACTATGGGCACTTTTTGGCTTGCTTTTTAAACATCTGTATTGATAATTCACACATCACATGATTCATCCATTTGAGGTATAGAATTCAATGGTTTTAGTATATTCACCATTGTGCAACCATCATCACTATCTAAGATTAGAACATTTCATTACCTCGAAAGGAAACACTTATCTGTAAGTAGCCACTGATTTTCCCCTAATCCCCCATCCCTACCTGCTGACAACCATTAATCTACTTTCTGACTATATGGATTTTAAAACTCTGGACATTTCATATGGAGATCCTACAATATGTGGCCTTTTGTGACTGACTTCTTTACTTAGCATAACGTTTTCAATGTTCATCCATACTACAGCATGTATTAGTGCTTCCTTATTATTGCTTAATACTCCATTATTCCAGTGTAATAGCTGACATTTTATTCATCCATTCATCAGCTTATGAACATCTGCATTGTTTCTACTTTTCGGCTACTATGAATAAATAATGGTGTTATGAGCATTTGTGTACATTTTTTGTGTGCACATTTTCATTTCTCTGGGCTATATTTATACACCCATACACATATCTAATTTTTGGTACTGCTCCTTGTGGAACAGGGCTACACTATAAGCAGGGTGTCCAGAGTAGCTCTGGCTATATATCTAAGAGTACAATTTCTGAGTCACAGGGTAATTCTATGTTTAATTTTTCAAGGAAATGCTACAACAGTTCTCCAAAGTGGCTGCAGAATGACACTCCCACTAGTAGGTAGGAGGCTTCTAATTTCTCTACATCGTCATAAACACTTGATGTTGTCATTTTGATTATAACCATCTTACTGGGTATGAATGCCATCTCACAGTAGTTTCGATTTGCATTTTCCCAATGGCTATTGATGTTAGGCATCTTATTTGATTATGGTATCATTTAATTATCTGTATATCTTCTTTGGAGAAAAGTTGTTTTAAATCTAATGCCCATTTCTAATTGAGTTCTACGTCTTTATATTATTAAGTTGTAAGAGTTCCCTATATATTCTGGGTTTTGTTGTTGTTTTTAAGAGATGGGTTCTCACTGTGCTGTCCAGGCTGGTCTCCAGCTCCTGGGCTCAAATGATGCATATACCCTAGCCCCCCAAGCAGCTGGGACTATAGGCACATGCCACCACACCCAGCTTAGAGTTCCCTCTATATTCTAGATACCAGACCCCTATCAGGTATGATTTGCAAAATGCTATTCTCTCTCATACTGTGGACTGCTTTCTCATGTTCTTGATTATGTCCTTTGAAGCACAAAGTTTAACATTTTGATGTAGTCCAATTTATTTTCTCTTTTGTAAGGTGCTTTCTTGCTTAATATGGTAATTGTGAAGAGTAGGAATTATTAATCACATCCTACAAAACGATAGAAACGAAGGTCAATGAAGTAAATAACCCAAGGTCTCACATGACTGCTGCACACAGTTCTGCCTGACACAGCCCACACAGAGGAACATGGCAGTCTTGGTTATGTGTGGGAGCTGGGGTATGAACTCAGACCCTTCTGACCAGGCCAGGATTTGGGCTACGCATACAGTTTATGAGTATTCTAATGTAATATGGCTGACTGTTAAGAAACTTCCCTGTTATTACACATTCAGCATTCTAAGGATGCTATTAAAGTAAGAGGGCTTTGGAAGCTGTACTGAGGGGTAGTGAGTAGCATGTTTCGTGAACATACCCAATTATGGCCAGGGTGGATTTGAGTTTATAAAGAAGTCAAAAGTGGCACCAAGTCTCATGAAGGAGGTAAGTTATTAGGCTGAATTATACCATTTCAGATTTATACGTGGAGTGACACACACCAATCAATACAAAGTATAAGCAATGTTCTATTAAAGTTCAAAGTAGATATAAATCTCAAAATCTGCAAAAAGTTTCTGGCAATGGTAGCTAGATATAATAGATACCAAAGAATATTTATAAAATGTATAAAAAGTTAGTACTTTGATACATTTTTAAATACTTTTATGTAAAACTTGTCCATCTTTTTCCTTTTTGGTTATACATGGTATATTTGAATCAAAATCACTAAATTAGAGTTGAAAAGCATTTCATTTTTTCTAGAAAAGAGACTTAAAAAAAAGAATTTCACATGATTCAATCCTCTCATCTTAGGTGGGGAAACATGCACAGAACACTGAAGGATTCATCCAAGGTCACTCATGAGAACACTGGTGGAACCAGGACTACAATGTAAGGAGGACTGGATTCCCATGTTCTATTTCCTAATACTAGCTGTCTTTGCTTTGCTTTTAGCATTTATGATTTCCCCCCTTCTTTCTCCCTTAGACTTCTCCAAGCGGATTATACTGTCCAAGACTCTTTTCCGAAGGGTGGGGAACTCTGCCCAGACTTCATTGTCTATTCTCCAGTTGCAACCTTCCCTAATACCAATTTATCCAAACATCTCAAATTCATGTAGATAACTGTGACAGCAAATACAAGGTACACATTTTATAAAGTAAGTTATAAGTGAGATATTGCCAAGCTTTATTTCAAAAACTAGGCTCTAGTTTCCAATCTAAGAAGTAAATGGCTTTCTGCCTGTTTCTGCCTTTCCTCCCTCACTCAGGAGAGAGGGCCAAGGCTGTGTCTTAAGGGATTGCTTCATAAGGAAAAATCAAGGCAGGACACAGTCCCAGGATGGCCAGCACGGGTTGGAAGTGAGCTAGCAGAAGGCTCTGGGAAAAAGGAACTGGATTCATGAGCAGGCTAGTTCAATCCCCAAAGCGATTTCTCTCCATTGGAAACAGGTCTGAGTGCTGACACGGGGGTTTCCCACAGCTTCTACTGGCCTCCAAAGGCATATTTGTCATCAGAGGCTCTTGATGAAGCTGTACATAAATATCTGACTGTTGTTAAATGCAAAACAAAACAAAACAAAATATTCCACAGGAACCAAATCAAAACCAGCTGTGTGGGGGAGAGGCCAAAATCTCAGTGTAAGTGCGAAAGGCCCAGCAGAAACACTTGTTAATTGTGTTATTTACTTTGCTGAATAGTAAATTGCTGTGCCAATGAAGTCATGTTACATGACCGTAATGTTTTTCATATGACTTTCTGGCTATGGGAGAAATGGGCATATTCTAGAATTCTGAGTTCTATAGTGAATGAATCATAATCTACATTTTAATTCATAATCAATTCCTCAGCTCAGCCCTATTCATTTCTGCTTGTCTGTTTATGATTTTATAGCCTGTGTTATGGTTGTTGCTAAACTTTCTTTTTAGATCATTCATTAATCCCCAAATCTGCAGAAAGGAAGTTCTGTTTAGTACAACCTTGACAAAATGCAAATTATGTTAATGGTGCTCTGTAACTGCAACCCTGAACTCATAACTGCATGGTACGACACCAAACACTGATAATATGGTCAAGGCAAGGAAGTAAAAGTCTAAAATTAATCTTGGAATCATGGAACGTGCAAACTTTCATGAATAGGAATGAAGTATTTCAGGGAAGTTGGGTAAAGGGACTTGGGAATTTGAATTTCTCAAGGATATACCAATAGAGCTTGTTTTATTAACTCTCTTATAAATTAGTCTTATCTCTAGTTAGATTCAGTTAGCAAATATTTTGCCATTTCTCATAGTATGATGTTGAACTCACAGTTGGAACAAATAAATACATATGAACTGATACGTATTCTACTCATAGGATGAGAAATAACTCTAAAGAAGCTAAGTCACAGCAAATCTTATGGAACATGGCTAAAGTGTTCACATGTTTGATTTAGACTGAGCCTTTCTTCAACAAACGCAGCTTTTTATTTATTTATCTATTTATTTATTCATTTATTTATTTTTAAAATAAGAGACAAGGTCTTGCTCTGTCACCCAGGCTGGAGTACAGTGGCACAATCATAGGTCACTGTCTGCCACAAACTCCTGGGCTCAAGTGATCCTCCTGCCTCAGCATTATAAGTAGCTGGTGTGGCACCATGCCTGGCTAATTTCTAATTTTCTTAAATAGAGACAGAGGCTCACCACCTTGCCCAGGCTGGCCTTAAACTCCCAAACCCAAGCAATCCTCCCAACTCAGCCTCCCAAAGTGCTGAGATTTCAGGTATAATAAGCCACTGCACCCATCCCAAATGCAGCAATTTAAAAGATACTTGGTGAGAACCTCAGTAGCTCCATGACTTGGACACCCTGTGGTTCATTAACTTTAAGGCCATTTCCCTGGGTTCCAAATAGGCTAAATAAAGATCTAGGAGGGACAGGGAGTCAGGATCAATCTCCAAGTATCCAAACCCATTCTCAGTAAAGGTCTTGGAAGTAAAGGTCAGAACTTTATGCAAAATTCCCTAATTCACAAGGCAACATTTTAAGAGGAGAGAAAGCTGAGTGGGGCCTTTCTTCCATGGAAACTCCTAATCCCCAGTGAGCAGAATGCAACTATAATTTGGCAAAGAATACGGGTATCTGTCCAAGTCCCCTTTTTTTCAATTTCAATAGTTTCTGGGGTACAGGTGGTTTTTGGATATACAGGTAAGTTCTTTAGTGGTGATTTCTGTGATTTTAGTCCACCTGTCACTCAAATAGTGTACACAGCACCCAATACGTATGTAGTCTTTTATCCTTCACCCCCCTCCCAAGCTTCTCCCTCGCATCCCCAAAGTCCAGTATATCACCCTTATGCAAGGCCCCTTCTTCATAAAATATAACACTAGCAAAGGCAAATGGCATTTATGTGGTATTTAAAATTTTTAATCTATAACTTGAGATAAAATTAATCTACCACACACATTTCTCATTAAAAATTTTTCTTATTGCATCCTAGCTCTTTAGCCTCTCCTCACTGCGCTAAATGGAACAGGCTAAATCTCCTTTGTCTAGCTAAATCAATTTACTAGTGCTCTTCTTTTTCTCCAAGCTCCATCTCCATCCCATCTCCAATGCCAACCAGTCATTTTCACTCACTTATCCCATGACCTCAAAGTCATCACTACCTAAAACAAACTCATCTTTGTCAGCCTGGTCCCCAGTCTCCACTCTGCACCCTCAGATCTTGACCTCTCCTCCAATAAAAACTAACTTGGTAATTTGCCTGCTAATCTCAACAGCAGTATGATGATACCAGTAACCTAGTTTAAAATCATTGCAATCATTTTCAGGTATCTGATGGACAGGGGATGAGTGCAAAAAATTGGGTTGCATTAGTCAATCTCACAAATCTAGACGATTCTAGCTTGGGTATAGCTTCCAATTCATTACTATGTGCCCCTTTCTATGAATATAAAGGAATCTGTAGTCTCCAGTTGGATCAGCTTTGCATTCCTCCTTCATAAATGGGGCTATATTTAGGGAGACAGACTACAGGTGCAAAGAATATGGAAAATTTTAATAGCATTGAGACTTTTTCTTTAAATAAAAAACAATTACGTACCTTACAACAACATGGATAAACCTTAAAAACACTGTGCTAAACAGAAGATGCCAGACACAAAGGATCATTTATGTGATGTGTCCAGAATAGAAAATCCTTACAGACAGAAAGAAGATTAGTAGTTGTCAGGGGCTGGAAGGAGGGAATGGGGAGTGACCATTTAATAGGTTCAGAGTTTGTTTTGGGTGGGGGAGATGAAAATGTTCTAAACTGAGAGTGGTGGCCGGGCGCGGTGGCTCAAGCCTGTAATCCCAGCACTTTGGGAGGCCGAGATGGGCGGACCACAAGGTCAGGAGATCGAGACCATCCTGGCTAACACGGTGAAACCCTGTCTCTACTAAAAAATACAAAAAACTAGCCGGGCGAGGTGGCGGGCGCCTGTAGTCCCAGCTACTGGGGAGGCTGAAGCAGGAGAATGGCATAAACCCGGGAGGCGGAGCTTGCAGTGAGCTGAGATCCGGCCACTGCATTCCAGCCTGGGCGACAGAAGGAGACTCCGTCTCAGAAAAAAAAAAAAAAAAAAACTGAGAGTGGTAATGGTTGCACAACTCTGTGAATATACTAAAAACCACTGAAATGCACACTTTAAAAGGGTATGTGTATGTGTGGTTATTTTCCCCCTGCCATCCTTGTTGCCCAGGCTGGAATGCAACAGTGCGATCTCAGCTCACTGCAGCCTCTGCTTCCCGGGTTCAAGTGATTTTCCTGCCTCAGTCTCCTGAGTAACTGGGAACACAGCCGCCCGCCACCACTCAAGGCTAATTTTTGTATATTTAGTAGAGACAAGGTTTTGCCATGTTGGCTAGGCTGCTCTCGAACTCCTGACCTCAAGTGATCCACCCAACTTGGCCTCCTAAAGTGCTGGGATTACAGGCGTGAGCCACCGTGCCCGGCCAAAATGGTGTGTTTTATGGTATGTGAATTATAACTCAATAAAGCTGTTATTAAAAAACATTATGTTGACTTCAGGTAACTCTGGCTCCAAGTACGTCACACTACTCATGATTTTGAGTAATATACTAAAGACTTGGCCTCAGAGACCTTTATTCAGTCTAGAATGCCCTAGGCCTCTTGCCCTTCCCTTCTCTACTCTTCCTCTGCCAAAATCCAACTTTTATTTTTAAAAATAATCTATTCATCCTTTAAAACTAAGTGAAATATTTGTTCTCTTCCTGTGAAGCTTTTGACATCCCCATTCCCCTAGGCAGAAGTAACTGCTCTCTCAGCACTTAATATACAAATGACTAAAACGTTTTTTATTGCATTAGAGCTCACTATTTACATGTCAGTTTCTCACACTAGACTATGAGCCCATGAGGGTCAGCGTCTCATTAACTTCTGTATTCAGTTACTAGCACAGTGCTTAGTATCAGATTTTCAAAAGATGTTCAGTACATTTTTTAAACACATATTTTATAAACAAGGTATATAATGGTAATGTCACATAATTATCTAGTTGAATCGTTTGCAATTTCAATGTTGATTGATGGAAACAGTTAACCCAAAATGAGAATTAATTTAGCATTTTGATTGTGTTGCTAAAATAAATAAGTGGAGACCTTTCTAAATAGAATGCAGAATTCTGTGTTTTTATTACTGACCACCTGTAAACGCATTGGGAATCAGGTATGTAAATCAAAATACTTTTACACAGATATATGTAAAGGTATATGTACATATATATTTAATATATATTTATATATTTTGCTTACACACACATTTTTCCAAGTAATATAAAATGATGTAGTTATAACAATTTTTGTTGTTATGAGGTCCTCTACTAAGTACTGTATTTCAAACCTTATCTTAAAACACAGTCCTATTCAGAGTTAAGAAAAATGATCATGGCCGGGCGCGGTGGCTCAAGCCTGTAATCCCACCACTTTGGGAGGCCGAGACGGGCGGATCACGAGGTCAGGAGATCGAGACCATCCTGGCTAACATGCTGAAACCCCGTCTCTACTAAAAAATACAAAAAACTAGCCGGGCGAGGTGGCGGGCGCCTGTAGTCCCAGCTGCTTGGGAGGCTGAGGCAGGAGAATGGCGTAAACCCAGGAGGCGGAGCTTGCAGTGAGCTGAGATCCGGCCACTGCACTCCAGCCTGGGCGGCAGAGCGAGACTCTGTCTCAAAAAAAAAAAAAAAAAAAAAAAAAAAAGAAAAATGATCATTTTTGAAGACAGGGGTTATAAACTCAAATACCTATTAAGGGTCACCTACTAAAGGGCATCATCTAAATAAAGAATATAACCTAAAGAATATCTCTGGGCAAGAAAGTAACAACAGTTTGTCTCCAGAAAAGAACTGAGGGGCTAAAGAGACAGGTATAGAAGGAAGATTTCCTTTTCACAGAATTTTTTTTTTTCCCCTGAGACGGAGTCTCACTCTGTTGCCCAGGCTGGGATTCAGTGACGTGATTTCAGCTCACTGCAACATCTGCCTCCCAGGTTCAAGCAGTTCTCCTGCCTCATCCCTGAGGAGCTGGGACCACAGGTGCATGCTGCCATGCCAGGCTAGTTTTTTGTATTTTTAGTAGAGATGGGGTTTCACTGTGTTGCCCAGGTTGGTCTCAAACTCCTGAGCTCAGACACTCTGCCCGCCTTGGCCTCCCAAAGTACTAGGATTAGAGGCATGAGCCACCGTGCCCAGCCCAGAATATTTTGTAATACCTTTAAATTTTATATCAAGTGCGTGATCTATAAAGTTTGCTTCTTGGCTCTAGCTAACCATCACTATTAAGAGATGCATGTCTGGAGTTCCCAGATCTGATTTTTCAAAGTTGGAAATGGGAAATTCAGACCCTCTTGTGTATTTTTCTTTCTTTCTTTTTTTTTTTTTTTTGAGACGGAGTCTTGCTCTGTCACCCAGGCTGGAGTGCAGTGGTGCAATCTTGGCTCACTGCAACCTTTGCTTCCCGGGTTCAAGTCATTCTCCCGCCTCAGTCTCCTGAGTAACTGGGATTACAGGCATGTGCCACCATGCCCAGCTAATTTTTGCATTTTTAGTAAAGACAGGGTTTCACCATGTTGGCCAGGCTGGTCTTGAACTCCTGACCTCAGTTGATCTGCCCACCTCAGCCTCCCAAAGTGCTAGGATTACAGCTGTGAGCCACCATGCCTAGCCTAAAACTTGTGATTTTTAAATGATGGCTTTATTCAAAATTTAACATACAGGGCAGACCAAAAAATACATACCTGCAAGCCATATCTGGCTCATAGGCCAACCAGTTTACCATCTCTAATCTAAAATTTGATGTGACATATGACTCCAAAGCTAAAGATATAATTTAGTAGAGGAAAATTCAAAAAGAAAACTCAGGCTCGTGGATGAAACCACGCTCCCTTCTGCTTCACCATCTATTTAGTCACTATTGCTTTTAAACTTTCTCTAAGTCTTTGAAAAAGCCATTAAAGTTTGACAAACTAAAATGTAAGATAAATCAGGTTAAATCTAGAAACCTGCCCACTATTCTAGCATCTGCTCTGTTTTAGAGGGGAAAAGTGACTCAATTTCAAGTTGAAATAGTTCTAGCTAACTAAACAAATAATGTAAATTACTTCTAGCTGGGTGGCACAACTCCCTTAGCCATCTCATCAAATGACTGCATGTTTGCAAACATCTATGTTACCTCTTCCATACCATCAGGCGGTACAGCACTGCTTAAAAGATAATATGGCAGACAATAAACACAATGTTCTGAACCCTGCCTGGGAACCCAATTACAATTCAGGGGAAAAATACCTTCAAGTCTCTCAAAGAGCGGCAGAGATGCCATTCATCTCCTGAAACTTGAAATAGACTCTCTGTGGCTCTAACTACTGGCCATAAGTGGAAGACTGCATCTGTTTAATGCCCAGGGGACACTAAAACAATTTAAAGAAGGACTGCCTTCAGTTTAAGTCCAGCACTAGAGATGTACTATCTTGCCTCCCTGGTGTACCTGAAAATCTCACAATCTGCTCAAAGCTCCAAAAGATCTGACTTTGGTATTTCCACATGGTCTTCCTATACTCAGTGCTAGCTCCACCTCTCCAAACAGCAGCCCTTTCACCACTGGCTAGTCCAGTATTGGGCCTGGCCATCTATTCATTGACAACTTGAGGCCTCCCTGAATGGTAAGGATATGTAACCTATGGAGGAGTTTATAGATCTTTGCACCTATGCAATCATTTGACAAGATGGCTGAGGGAGTTTTGCCACCTAGCTAGAAATAATTTATATATTTCTCTTTAGTTGGTGGGAAGAATTGCAACTTGAAAAGGACTAATGGCAAGTGCAATACCCCCGCAGGACACAGGAAGTCAAGGTTTTCCTTATGTAGTTTGTGGAAACACTCCATAAGCTACATTTCTCCTCATAGTTTCTTTACCCAGGTAACTAAGGGGAAAAGATATTGATTTGATTCACTCATCAAATCTGAGGAATTGCACATTTTGCCAAGTGATCCAAATAGCTCTACCACCATACACAGCAATCCCTTTTCTAAGAACAGCGAGCATCTGGAAAAAACAAAATAATTTCTTTTCTTTTCTTTTCTTTTTTTTTTGAGACAGAGTCTCACAATGTCGCCCGGACTGGAATGCATGGCACAATCTCGGCTCACCGCAACCTCTGCCTCCAGGATTCAAGCAATTCTCCTGCCTCAGCCTCCCAAGTAGCTGGGATTACAGGCGCCTGCCATGACACCCACCTAATTTTCTTATTTTAGTGGAGACAGGGTTTCACACCATGTTGGCCAGGCTGGTCTCAAACTCCTGACCTTGTGACCCACCACCTTGACCTCTCAAAGTGCTTGGATTACAGGTGTGAGCCACTTCGCCTGGCCAGTAATTTATTTCTTAAACTCAGTCTTAAAAAAAAAAATGATGCAATGACCCAGGAAATTAAGATCTGCAAAATATTCTAGCTGAGAAACAAAGCATGGCCCTCTTGGGTTGTGTCTGGGCAAGCCATTTCATGGTACGGTTCAGGGTCTATGAAGACTGATCAAATCATGAACAAGCCAGGCATGTTCTTTCTGATCAGAACATGGCCAGAGTCCAATACCTTCTTTCTAAAGAACATAGCTGGAGTCCAATGTCTTCACCAACTTACATTTTGATATATGAACATTAAAGCCAACTCTCTCCAATGGCCATACACATGCAGATCTTCAGTAAGGACAAGAGATGCCTGGAAATCTACAACCTCTACTTCCTTTATCACAGTGATTTTGTGTATTAGGCACCTACTGGACAGCAACCTACACACATCAGTATCCAGCACTCGCTGAAGGTTATTTGTTCTCTGGTAACTAGCAGACTTATTTAGTGATATTTGCTCTAAGTTACAAAAATTAAAATTAATTGCTGTCTTCTTTTTCCATATGGCGAATATCAAATAGTTTTAAGCATGTCAGTCTTCACTACAGAAAGCTTGTTTTGTTCCTACCTCAGCAGCTTGGGTTTCTTGATGCAGCAATGTAAGACCAGTCAAGTCTTCTAAGAAGGAATGTGAAGAATTAAACACCTTGGCTAGGAAGTTAAATCCTTCTCGTTCATATTGATCAAGAACCTGTAAAACATTTACATTTTTTAAAAAGGAGGCTCCAGACTTAAAATGCAAATTAAAAGACTTTCACTTCTAACAAGCTCTTGTCAAAAATAAAATTAAAATGAGAATTAAATATGGGGATAATAATGCAACCTAGTGGCCAAAAAACTAGAATGCAATATGGGGATAAAATGCAATCTAGTGGCCAAAAAACTAAAAGCGGCTTAGTAATCATCTTTTCCCTTCTTAGAATGACAATAACATTATCTTCAAGTTTGCATATCAATGTTTTCTCAATAAAGTAAGTTTCATGCAAATTCACTAAAAATTCTAGAAGAGTTAGGATTAGTGGCCCTAAAGTTCACTGGTTAGAAAACAGGTGAGAGAAAAGCCAAGAAAATAAATTTAAAAGGATAAATGGGAAGGGAGGGGCAAAAGGATTTTGTCAAAAAAAATGTGACATACCAGCTAGCCAAATATATTTTTTAAAAATAATTTTAAAATGGAAAAATAAATTTCAATAGGTACTTCACAAAAGGGGATATCCAAAGAGCCAATGGCATGAGTATTTAGAGACATGAACACTGAAACCACAATGAAACACTACTTTGCACCTATCAAAAACATTAAAATGACAAAGAAAATACCAAGTGCTGGCAAGGATGTGGAACAACCAGGACTCTATACCCTATGATGCAGCAATTCTACTCCATGTGTATACACACCCAACAAAAATGTGTACATATGTGCACCAGAAGACACAAACGAAAGTGTCCATAGCAGCGCTATTCATGATAGCCCAAAACTAGAAACCACTGAGGTGACCATCAACAGTAGAATGAACAAATGGATTGTGGTATAGTCATGCAATGGAATACTATATATCAGTGAGAACAAACTACCTTCAAACATAATGTTACACGAAAGGAAGGAGTAGCAGTATGTACTGTATAATTACATTTATATAAAATTAAAATGAAGTAGGCAGTATGAATGTGTGGTGTTAGAAGAAAAGATAGTGGCTACCCACAGAGAGACTGTAAGGGGCACAAGGGACACTCCAAAGTGCTGGTAATAATTTGTTTATTTATCTAAGCATTGGTTACATAAGGTGTATTTTTTGAGAATTCATTAAGTTGAACACAAGATTTGTGTGTTTTTTTGGATATATGTTATCCTTCAGTGAAAAGTTAAAAAATAGGCTGGGCGCGGTGGCTCAAGCCTGTAATCCCAGCACTTTGGGAGGCCGAGACGGGCGGATCACGAGGTCAGGAGATCAAGACCATCCTGGCTAACATGGTGAAACCCCGTCTCTACTAAAAATACAAAAAACTAGCCGGGCGACCTGGCGGGTGCCTGTAGTCCCAGCTACTCGGGAGGCTGAGGCAGGAGAATGGCGTGAACCCGGGAGGCGGAGCTTGCAGTGAGCTGAGATCTGGCCACTGCACTCCAGCCTGGGCGACAGAGCAAGACTCCGTCTCAAAAAAGTCTCAAAAAAAAAAAAAAAAGAAAAGTTAAAAAATAAAAGGCCTGTACACTTGAGAGGAGAACAATATGAGAACAGTAAAGAGTTCTTAGAAACAAACAATGAGTATCACATTTAGGAATTCAGTGATCACAGGGACTGTGAAATGTAGAATGCTGAACCAGAATGCCTCAGAAATTCTCTCAGAACTCACAAGAAATAAAGAGACGAATGCTTTAAAAAGATAGCAGATATTGAAGCCATACCTAAGAAATCAACAATGCATAAACAGACTGGAACAGTAATAATACAAGAAATAGAATTTTTCTCTTTTTAGAAGATGAAAATGTAGGCACCCTGTAATCTAGCAATTCCACTTTTAAGACTTCATACTGATAAAGTTGTACAAGGGCACAAAGACTTCCATTGTAAGGATGCTTACTGAAACACTGTTTGGGCCAGGCACGATGGCTCACACCTGTAATCCTAGCACTTTGGGTGCCCAAGGCAGGAAGACTGCTTGAGCTTAGGAGTTCAGGACCAACCTGGGAAACATAGTGAGACCTCAACTCCACAGAAAAATTTAAAAATTAGCCAGGCATGGTGGAGTGCACCTGCAATCTCAGCCACTTGGGAAGCTAAAGTGGGAGGGTCACCTGAACCCAGGAGGTTGAGGTTGAAATGAGTTATGATCACACCACTGCACTCCAGCCTGGGTGACAGAGTCTCAAAAAAAAAAAACAAAAACAAAAACAAAAAAACAACATATTTTGTATCTGTTAAAGGAATGAGGCAGGTCTTATAATACTGACACAAATTGTTTTCCAAAACATAGCAATATATTTAAAAAGCAATATCTAGACTGTGTATAGATAGTATTTGTGTTCAAAAAGAGTGGAAGGAGGAGACAGGAAGAGGAAGAAATGCATGGATGTACATACTTGTTTATGCATGTATCATCTATGGAAGAATGCACATACACACAAACTGGCATCAAATAGCCTCTGTAGATTATTTTATACTACTTTAATTTTTAAATCCATGTGCATGTGTTACTTAATATTAAATATTACTCAATATTTAAGATTTTAAAATACTTATTAAAAATTAATATTTATTAAAATTTGCCACCAATAATAAATACACCATAATTTAATCAGCTCTCTGTTAAAGGGTAGTGCTTTCTAATTTTTGTTGCTGCAAACAGTTCTGTTTTTTTTTTTTTGCTTTTGGTGACAGTCTCGCTCTGTCACCTAGGCTTGAGTACAGTGGCACAATCATAGCTTACTGCAGCCTCAACCTCCTGGGTTCAGGTGATCCTCCCACCTGATCACCTTTATTTAATGTTAATAAACAATATTTATTAAAATTAAATATTTAATATTTCTTAAAACCAAATGTTATTTAACATTTATAAAAATTAAACAATTTTAAATATTAATATAAAAATATTAAAATCTTAATTTAGTTGGTTTGTTTTTGTTTAGTGCTGAAGCAGAACTCTAAAGCACTGATGAAGAGGTTGGCACTGGAAAGGAGGGCAGCTCTCCCCCAGGGGCAGGAATGAGGAGGGAAGGATGAGCAAAGCTGCAGCAGTGAAAAGTGAAGGGACCAGGGGACAGGGGGCAGGAGAGCTCCAGGGTCTAGATAGCAGGCAGGAAGTCCTGTGTGACCTGAGAAGGGTTAGACTATGGGGCTTGAGAAGAGTGGTGACCCTGAGGCCCAGCTGTGCAGAGAGTGGAAGAAGAGATGCTGACTGGCACATTTAAACAGTGTAGAACAATCTGATGCCTCTGGTCAGGACAGAAAATAAAAATTTGGGGAGAAAAGAAATTAAGAACCCATCTAAGCTAAGAGACTGGCAGAATAAGGATCAAAAGGTTAAGGTCAGAGAAACTGAGGGTCTGGTGAACACCACTGAAGAGACTGGGAAAGAGTCCTGGCTGGTAAGAAAAGACCTGCAAGCAGCCAGGTGCAGTGTGGCTCACGTATGTAATCCCAGCACTTTGGGAGGCCGAGGCGGGCAGATCACGAGGTCAGGAGATCAAGACCATCCTGGCTAACATGTGAAACCCCGTCTCTACAAAATATACAAAAAAGTAGCCGGGTGTGGTGGTGGGCGCCTGTAGTCCCAGCTACTCAGGAGGCTGAGCCAGGAAAATGGTGTGAACCCAGGAGGCGGAGCTTGCAGTGAGCCGAGATTGCGCTACTGCACTCCAGCCTGGGCGACAGAGCAAGACTCTGTTTCAAAAAAAAAAAAAAAAAGAAAGAAAAAGAAACAAAGAAAAGACCTGCAGGCTGGTGGGATCAGAGAGACTGCAAGTCCTGGAGAGCTGGGGGAGTGGAGGACCATTATGTGCATAGAGTCAAGCCCAGGCTGATTAGCCACAGGAAATTAATTTGACAACCTAACACCTGAAAAAAAAATGGCATTAATAAATAACTCAATCCCTCAGTAATAACAAGATTCCTTATAAACCAGAATGTTACGTCAGGAAAAAATGTGCACTGAAATTAAATGATCTTTTTTGAAATGGTAAGCACTACGTATTTAGTAATTAAAAAAAAAAAAATTGAAAGTCGTGGCAACCCTGCATTGAACAAAGCAATCAATACCATTTTTCCAACAGCATGTGCTCTCTTCGCGTCTCTCTGTCACATTTTGGTAATTCTCACAATATTTCAAACTTTTTCATTATTATTATATCTGTTGTGGTGATCTGTCATCAGTGACCTCTGGTGTTACTACTGTAACTATTTTGGGGCACCGCAAACTGTACCTATATAAGATGGTGACCTTAGTAGATAAATGTTGTATGTGTTCTGACCAATTCACCAACTGGTCATTCCTCCATCTCTCTCCCTCTCCTCCGGCCTATTTCCTGAGACAAAACAATGCTGAAAGCAGGCCAATTATAATGGCCTCAAAGTGCCCAAGTGAAAGGAAGAGTCACACATTTCTCACTTTAAATCAAGAGCTAGAAATGGGCCAGGCACGGTGGCTCATGTCTATTTGTAATCCCAGCACTTTGGAAGGCCGAGGTGGGTGGATCACTTGAGGTCAGAAGTTCAAGACCAGCCTGGCCAACATGGTGAAAACCCCGACTCTACTAAAAATACAAAAATTAGCTGGGCGTTTTGCTGCACACTTGCAATCCCAGCTACTTGGGAGGCTGAGGCAAGAGAATCGCTTAAACCCGGGAGGCAGAGGTTGCAGTGAGCTGAGATTGCGCCACTGCACTCCAGCCTGGGCAACGGAGTGAGACTCTGTCTCCAAAAAAAAAAAAAAAAAAAAAGCAAAAAAAAAAAAAAGCTAGGAATGATTAAGCATAGTGAGGAAGGCATGTCAAAAGCTGAGACATACTAAAAAAAAAAAAAAAAAGCTACACCTCTTGCACCAAACAGCCAATTTGTTAATGCACAGAGAAAGTTCTAGAAGGAAATTAGAAGTGCTACTCCAATGACCACACAAAAATAAGAAAGTAAAAGAGCTACAGAGAAAGTTTTAGTGGTCGAGAAGATCAAACTAGCCACAATATCCCCTTAAGCCAGAGCCTAATCCAGAGCAAAACTCAAAGTCTCTTTACTTCTATGAAGGCTGAGAGAGGTAAGGAGGCTACAGAAGCATAGCTGGAAGCTAGCAGAGGTTGGCTAATGAGGTTTAAGGAAAGAAGGTGTCTCCATAACATAAAAGTGAGAGGTGAAGCAGTAAGTACTGATGTAGAAGCTGCAACACGTTATTATGAGATCTAGCTCAGAAAACAGATGTGGCTAATCAACAGATTTTTAACAAAGATGAAACCACCTTCTAGTGGAAGAAGATGCCACCTAGGACTTTCGTAACTACAGAGGAGAAGTCAATGCTTGGCTTTAAAGCTTCAAAAAATAGGCTGACTCTCTTGGTCAAGGCCAAAGCAGCTGGTGACTTTAAGTTGAAGCCAAAGGTTACTGACCATTCTAAAAATCCTAGGGCCCTTAAAAATTATTCCAAAACTTCTCTGCCTGTGCTCTATAACAAACAACAAAACATGGGTAACAGCACATCTGTTTACATCATGGTTTACTGAATATCTTAAGCCCACTATTGAGACCTACTGCTCAGAAAAAAAGGTTCCTTTCAAAATATTACTGCTCACTGACAATGTACCTGGTCATCCAGATGTACAAAGAGATAAATGTTGTTTTCATGCCTGCTAAGACAATATCCATTCTGCAGCCCTGTGCCAAGGAGTAATTTTTATTTTCAAGACTTATTGTTTAAAAAATACATTTAATAAGGCGATAGCTGCCATACAGAGTGATTTCTCTGATGGATCTGATCAAAGTAAATTGAAAACCTTCTGGAAAGGATTCACCATTCTAGATACCAGTAAGAACATTTGTGGTTCATGGAAGGAGGTCAAAATATCAACATCAAAAGGAGTTTGAAAGAAGTTGATTCCAACCTCATGGATGACTTTGAGGGGTTCAAGAGGAAGTCACTGCAGATGTGGTGAAAAAAGCAAGAGAACTAGAAGTGGAGCCTGAATATGTGACTGAATTGCTGCAATCTCAGGATCAAACTTGAACAGATGAGGAGTTGCTTCTTACAGGTAAGCAAAGAGAGTGGTTTCCAGATGGAAATCTACTCCTGATGAAGATGCTGTGAACACTGTTGCAATGCCAACTAAGGATTTAGAACATCATTGTTGATAAAGTGGCAGCAGGGTTTGAGAGGACAACTCCAATTTGAAAGAAGTTCTGCTGTGGGTAAAATGCTATCAAACAGCGCTGCATGCTACAGAGAGATCTTTTCTGAAAGGAAAAGCCAACTGCTGCAACAAACTTGTCTTTTTCTAAGAAACTGCCACAGCCACCCCAACGTTTAGCAACTACCACCCTGATCAGGTGGCCACCATCAATATCAATGCAAGAACCTCCACTAGCAAAAAGATTACAACATGCTGAAAGCTCAATAATTGTTAGCATTTTTTAGCAAAAAAAAAAAAGTATTTTGTATTACTTAAGGTATGCATGTATTTTGAGACATAATGCTATTACACACTTAATGAACTACAGTATAGTAAAAATATAACTTTTATTATATGCACTGAGAAACCAAAGAAATTGTGAGACTTGATTTACTGTGGTACTAGCTTTATTGTGGTGGTCTGGAACAAACTCCATAATATCTCTAAGATATGCCTGTAAATAGCTACCTTCTGCCAGGTTTCCAGTAAGACAAAAGAACAAGTAAGTCTGAAAAACTGACATCTTTGAACAAAATTGGAACAGTCTCAGACATGATACTTTGTTAGACTCCAGTTAAACATTCAGATTGTATGTTTCCACAGATAATTTTATAGTGCTACATATCTGACCATGGAAAAACTAACAGCAAGGGCAGAACGAAGAAAAAAAGGCCTCCTCCATAATGAGGATGTACAGAAAGTTTAATGCTGGAACATTGTTAATAGCACTGGCTTATAAATATGTGGAAAAATTTAATCCTCTAGGGACATATTTAATCATGCAAGGGTTCTCCAGTATTCTTTTTATGTGTTGTGAAGTTAATCTGTGTTATGAGAGTAAGTGGCTTATAAAAAGTACGAGCATTTTCCCCCCAAACATCCTAGCCTTCTTAAAAAGGAAAATGTATTTAAAACTACCCCAAAAGAAAATGAAAAGATGCCATCACAATGAATTTGAACAAGAACCTGTCAATCTATGTAAAACACAGCACAACTCTCAAGTGACTGCATTATGCATAGTCTTGAGAAGGGTACACATTACATTTGGGAAGGCTGTAAATATTCTGAAGGTACTGAGAGAGTCTGCAAAATAGAGAAGTACTAATTACTCTCTTTGTAGAAAGATCCTTTCATAATCCATGGTTTTCCTTGCTTGTTTTATGACGCTAGGTTTTCTCTATGAACCCATACCCCGGACAAAGATGGTAGAATCTCTTCTTAAAACATGATTTTTAGAGTATTCCCTTGCTAAGACACTTTGGTGACTCCTTACTCTTTACTACATCAAACCCATCATCTCTGCCTAGGCATTTCGTCCCCCCAACACCCTTCCAATTTTGGGCGACTCTCTGGAAAATGCCTTTCACAGAGTCTAAGATCTCCTGACAACACCATATAATGATTTTCAATTCATGAAAAGCAAAGTGGGTTTGTAGTGTCTTTGTTTTTTTGTTTGTTTTAAGACAGAGTCTCACTCTGTTGCCCAGGCTGGAGTGCAGTGGCGTGATCTTGGCTTACTGCAGCCTCTGACTCCTGGGTTCAAGCAATTCTCCTGCCTCAGCCACCCCAGTAACTGGGATTACAGGTGCACGCCACCATTCCTGGCTAATTTTTGTACTGTTAGTAGAGACGGTGTTTTGCCATGGTGCCCAGACAGGTCTCGGAACTCCTGGCCTCAAGGTGATCCAACCACCTCAGCCTTCCAAAGTGCTGGGATTACAGGTGTGAGCCACCATGCCCAGCCTGTTTGTCTATTATTCTTAAACAATGACTCCAGAAAATGTGCACTCTATCTAAAAACAATTGCTAAAGTATTTTCAAAGAGGGGAGGAAACATGCAGTTTCTATTAACTTCTTGTTTAGCATTACACTTACCCGCTCTTGATATAAAAAATACATGTGCATGTATTTCTTAAAAACTTCGGTGAGGTCACAGGAGAATCCACTTGATATGCTTTGGCTCTGTGTCCCCACCTAAATATCATCTCAAATTGCAATCCCGTGTCAGGGGAGGGACCTGGTGGGCAGTGATTGGATCATGGGGCAGTTTCCCATCTGTTCTTGTGATAGCGAGTTTTCATGAGATCTGATTATTTAAAAGTGGCACTTCCCTCTTTGCACTCTCTCTCTCTCTCTCTCTCCTGCCACCATGTAAGAAGTGCCTTGCTTCCCCTTCAACCATGATTGTAAGTTTCCTGAGGCCTCCCCCAGCAATGTGGAACTGTGAGTCAATTAAACCTCTTTTCTTATAAATTACCCAGTTTCAGGTAGTTCTTGACAGCAGTGTGAAAACGGACTAATACACCACTGCTCCCACAACTGGAGAGACAGTCAGGTGGATACAGAGAATCACAATAGACTGGAACAGAAACCTCCACAGAAACTGGGAAAGGGGTGGAATAACAAACTGTAGCTGACAAATTGCTAGGTGTGGACAAGTCCCAGTGATAAAAACTCCAGGGGGACCTAGTTATAGGGAGGCCCCCATGCTTTTGTGAGTTTTACTTCTAGGAGCTAAACCAGGTTCTCCCAGTAAATATCGGAGAGAAATCTCTTTCGCTTCCAGCAAAGGGAGATAAAAGAAACCATATTGAAATATGTTGGTTGGGGACAGTGGCTCACACCTGTAATCCCAGCACTTTGAGGGGCTGAGGTAGGAGGATCACTTGAGCCCAGAAGTTCAAGGCCAGCCTGAGCAATATATTGAGACCTGGTCTCTACAAAATATTAAAAAAAAAAAAAAAAATAGCTAGGTATGGTGACATATGCCTGTAGTCCCAGCTACTTGGGAGACTGAGGTGGGAGGATGGCTTAAGCCTGGGAGGTTGAGGCTGCAGTGAGCTGAGATTGCATGACTGCACTCCAGCCTGGGCAACAGAGTGAGACCCTAAAAACATATACAAAAAATAAATTTTTAAAAAATGCTCAATTAAACCACAAAAGGTAAGAAAAAAGAGAAGACAAATATAGCAACAAAGAACAAAGGTGACAAATGGAAAATAGTTACAAATATGGTAGATATTAATCCAATTATATCAATAATCACAGTGATCTGAATGTACCAATTCAAAGACAATTATAATGGGACAAGAAATAAGACCCAATTATATAATATCTCAAAGAAAATCAATTTAAATAAAGACATATTTTCAGTAGATGGAAAAAAGTACACCATGCTAACACTAATCAAAAGAAAGTAGAAGTATCTGAATTAGTTTCAGATATAACAGATTTCAAAGCCAGTAATGTTATTAGATAAAGAAGGGCATTACATAATACAGGGCTCAACTCTCCAGTAAGATACAGTTCTTAATGTGTATGTACTTAACAACAGTACATAAAAATACATGGGGTAAAAACTAATAGTATGACAAGAAGAAATAGATGCATCTACTTTTATAGCTATAGACTTCAATACTGCTCTATCAGAAGTAGGAAGATCCAGCAGACAGAAGGTTAAAAAGGACACACTTGAACCCAAAACTCCATTAATCAACTGGATAGAATTCACCTCTATAGGCTATTTCATCCAACAACCACAGAATACACATTCTTCTCACATTCACATGGACTATTCACCAAGGTAGAACATTCTGGGCCATAAAACATACTTTAACAAATTTAAAAGAATAGAAATCATATACAGTCTGCTCTCAGACCACAATGGAACCCAGAAATTCACAACAGAAAGATAATTGGAATATCTCAATATATGTAAGGCTAAACAGTAACACATGAATAAAAAATCTCAAGAGAAATTTAAAATATTTGAACTAAATAGAAATGAAAACACAATGTATCAAAATTCATAGGATGCAGGAAAAGCAGTGCTTAGAGAAATTTGTATCACTGAAATAATATATTAGAAAAGAAGAAAGACCTAAAAATCAATAATCTGATCTTACACCTTAGGTAACAAGAGCAGCAAATTAAATCCACAGGAAGCAGAAGAAAAGAGATAATAAAAACTAGAGGAGAAATCAATGACACTGAAAACAGAAAATCAACTGAGAAACAAACAAACAAAATCAATAAAACCAAAAGGTAGTTCCACAAGGTAAACTGATAAGCCTTCAATTAGACTAAGATAAAAAGAAAGGATCAATTTTTAGTGATAGTGTTCCTTTATTATCCTTTTCATGTCTATGAGATCTGTATTGAACAAAAGGATAATAAAAGAATACTATCAATAACTCCATATCTAGAAATTTGATAAACTAAATGAATCGAACCAATTATTTAAAGACAGAATCCACCAAAACTTTAAAAAATGGAAATTCTAAACAGGCCTATTTCTATAAAATAAATTGAATCAATAATTAATAACTTTCCCAAATAGAAAGCACCAGGCCCAGATGGGCTTACTGGGGGAATTCTGCCAAACATTTAAGAGAGAGATTATACCAATCCTCTACAATCTCTTTCAGAAGATAGAAGCAAAAGGAATACTTCCTAATTCATTATATAAGGCCAGCATCACCCTAATACCAAAGCCAGATAAAGACATTAATAGAAAGCTACAGACCAATATATCTCATGATCATAGGTGCAAGAATCTTAAAATATTAGCAAACCGAATCCAATGATACAGTCATGCACTACATGACATTTCAGTCAAGGTACAACGGTGGTCCCATAGATTATAATGGAGCCGAAAAATTCCTAATTCCTAGTGAAGTTGTAGCCATCACAATGTCATAGCGCAACACATTACTTACATGTTTGTGGTGATGCTGGTGTAAATAAACTACTGTGCTGCCCATTTGTATAAAAGTATACCACGTACAATTATATATAGTACATAATACTTGATAATCAACTGTTATCAGTCTATGTATTTACTATGCTATACATGTTAGCATTATTTTAGCAAGGTGTAATCCTTCTACTTATTTTTTAAAAAGTTAACTGCATTCCACAAGAAGGCATTGCTATCGTAAGAGATGACAGCTCTATGCATGTTATTGCCCCTAAAGACCTTCCAGTGGGTCAAGATGTAGAGGTGGAAGGCAGTGATATTGATGATCCTGACCCTGTGTAGGCGTAGGCTAATGTGTACATTGTGTCTTAGTTTTTAAGAAAAAAGTTTAAATAATAAAATAAAAAATTTTAAAGGAAAGAGCATATAGGCTAAGGATATAAAGAAAAAATGTTTTTGTATAGCTGTACAATGTGTCTGTGTTTTAAGTTAGGTGTTATTACAAAGGAGTAAAAAAAGTTTTTAATCAAAACATTTACAAAGTGAAAAAGGTTACAGTAAGCTAAAGGTAATTTATTACTGAAGACCGAAAAAATATTTTTTAATAAATTTAGTGTTGTCTATCAAGGCTACAGTGGTGTACAAAATGTCCTAGACCGTCACAGTCACTCACTACTCACTGACTCACCCAGAGCAACTTCCAGCCCTACAAACTCCATTTATGGTAAGCATTCTGCACAGGTGTGCCATTTTAAAAAAAATCTTTTATACCATACTTTTACTGTAGTTTTTCTACACTGAGATGTTTAGATACACAAACACTTACTGCTGTGTTATAGTTGTCTACAGTGTTCATTACAGTTACACACTGTACAGGCTTGCAGCCTAGGAACAACAAGCTATACCATATAGTCTAGGTGCGCAGTAGGCTTATGCTGTCATGGTTTGTATAAGAACACTCTATGATGTTCATACAACAATCACCGAACACATTTCTCAGAATGTATCACCATTGTTAAGCAACATATGACTGTATATAAAAAGAATTATATGCCACAATCATGTAGGATTTATCCCAGGTGCACAAGGCTGTTTCAACATTTGAAAATCAATATAAACCATCACATCCATAGGCAAAAGAAGAAAATCACATGATCGTATCAATAGGCACAGAAAGAACATTTTACAAAATTGAACAGTCATTTATGACAAAAACTCTCAGTAAACTAGGAATAGAGGGAAACTTCAACTTCCTCAAAAAGAACATCCACAAAATCTCTACATCTAAGAATTTAACTAATGGTGAAAAACTAGAAGTTTCTCCATGAAGGCAAGAAAACAGGAACAAACCAAGAAAATCCCCTTACCACTCCTTTTCAACATCATAATGGAAGGCCTAGCTAATGAAATAAGACAAGAAAAAGAAATAAAGCGTATTCTGATTGGGAAGGAAGAAATAAAACTGTTCATACATGACATGACTGCCCACGTAGAAAATCCAAATCAATAAAAACACTGTTGACTGGGTGCAGTGGCTCATGCCTGCAATCCCAGCCCTTTGGAAGGCCATGGCAGACAGATCACGAGGTCAGGAGATCGAGACCATCCTGGCTAACATGGTGAAACCCCGTTTCTACTAAAAATACGAAAAAATTAGCCAGGCGTGGTGGCAGGAGCCTGTAGTCCCAGCTACTCGGGAGGCTGAGGCAGGAGAATGGCGTGAACCCGGGAGGCAGAGCTTGCAGTGAGCTGAGAATGTGCCACTGCACTCCAGCCTGGGCGACAGAGCGAGACTCTATCTCAAAAATAAATAAATAAATAAATAAATAATAAATAGATAAAAAACACTGTTGGAACTAATATGCAATCATAGCAACACTGCAGGATACATACAGTATAGGATACATAGTCAATATATAAGACTAGGCTGGGCATGGTGCCTCATGCCTGTAATCCCAGCACTTTGGGAGGCCGAGGTGGGTGGATGACCTGAAGTCAGGGCTTTGAGACCAGCCTGGCCAACATGGGGAAACCTCATCTCTACTAAAAATTTAAAAATTAGCTGGGTGTCGTGGTGTGCACCTGGAATCCCAGCTACTCAGGAAGCTGAAGCAGGAAAATCACTTGAACCTGGGAGGAGGTGGAGGTTACAGTGAACTGAGATCGCACCACTGCACTCCAGCCTGGGCAACAAGAGCGAGACTCCGTGTCAAAAAAAGAAGAAAAAACCCTCAATTATTTTCCAGTATACTAGTGATGAACAAGTGGAATTTGAAATTACAAACATAATACCTAGATGAAATAGAGAAATTCCTAGAAACATAAAACCCATCAGAATGAAATCACGAAAACATGGAAAATCTGAATAGACCTATAACAAATAAGGAGATTGAATCAGTAATCAAAAATCTCCTGGCAAACAAAAGCCCTGCACCTGATGGTTCCACTGGTGAGTTCTATCAAACATTTAAAAGAACTAGTACCACTGGTTTTCAAACTTTCCTAAAGAATTAAAGATGGAACACTTCCTAAGTCATTCTATGAAGCCAGCAGTAACCTGACACCAAAGCTAGACAAAGGCACAATGAGAAAAGAAAACCATGGACTAATATCACTTATGAATTAATGCAAAAATCCTCAATGAAATAACAGTAAACTGCATGTTGACTTTGCATTCTGCTACTTTGCTGAACTCATTAATTCAAAGTTTTTTTGTGACATCTTACAGTTTTCTACATATTAGATCATATCTTATATTAAAAGGATTATACCACATGACCAAGTGAGATTTATTCCTGGAATGCAAGGATGAAGAACCAATGTAACACACCATATAAACAGAAGAAAGTGGGGGGAAAAGTCACATGATCAGCTCGATTGATGCAGAAAAACATTTGACAAAATTCCACCCCTTTCATGATAAAAACACTTAAACTAAGAATAGAAGGAAACTGCCTCTACTTAATAAAAGCCATATACAACAAAACTCACAGCAAATATCATACACAATGATGAAAGAAGGAACATTTTCCCTCTAAGATCAGGAAAAAGGCAAGGATGCCTAATTTCACCACTTCTATTCAACATAGTACTAGAAGTTCTAGCCAGAGAAAATTAGTCAAGGAAAATAAATAAAAGGCATCCAAATTGAAAAGAAAGAAGTAAAACGACTTCTGCTTGCAAATGATACGATTTTAAACGTACAAAACCCTACAGTCTACAAAAACTGAATTCAGCAAAGCAGCAGGATACAAAGTTAACATAAAACCCAGTTGCATTTCTATGCACTAATAATGAACAATCGAAAAAAAGAAACTATAAGTTTATTTACAATAGCATCAAAAAGAATACAACACTTAGGAATGAACTTGAGGTGAAAGACTTACACAATATAAATTATAAAACAATGCTGAAAGAAATTAAAGACACCATAAATAAATGGAAACACACCCCATATTCATGGATTGGAAGAATGAGTATTGTTAAGATGTCAATCCTACCAAAAGAAATCTACAGATTCATTGTGATCTGTATACAAATCCAATGGTGTTTTTTGCAGAAATAAAAAAAAAAAACCCAGGGCCAGGCGCGGTGGCTCATGCCTGTAATCCCAGCACTTTGGGAGGCCGAGACAGGCAGATCACAAGGTCAGGAGATCAAGACCATCCTGGCTCACACAGTGAAACTCCGTCTCTACTAAAAAATACAAAAAATTGTGGCAGGTGCCTGTAGTCCCAGCTACTCTGGAGGCTGAGGCAGAAGAATGGCGTGAACCCAGGAGGCAGAGCTTGCAGTGAGCTGAGATCATGCCACTGCACTCCAGCCTGGGTGACAGAGTGAGACTCCATCTTGAAAAAAAAAAAAAAAAAGCCATCCTAAAATTCATATGTAATCTTAATAGACACTTAATTGCCAAAACAATCTTGAAGAGGAGCAAAGCTGGAGGACTCACAATTCCTAATTTCCAAACTTACTACAAAGCTACAGTAATCAAATTTACTATAGTACAAATCTACAAAGTTCAATGTAGTACTGGCATAAAGACAAGACATATTCATAGACCAGTGAAACATATCCTGACAGATATGGTCTCCATATTTGACAAGGGTGCCAAGATCATCCAACGAAAAAAAAGTGAAACCAACCCAAGAGTCCCACAGACAATTGTATTTGGATAAACATGGAAATTGACCCTTTTGCTGTTAAAACATGAAACTCATATTTGTTTTATCTGAGTTCCTTCCCTCAGGAAAGGACCTTTAGGCCTATATATAAAAAAAAGAATCAGATAACTAGAACTCATCAGATCACGTCACCAGATGCCCTCCTTGCCCCTCTCTAGTTTTTGTTTTCTTACATATTGTTACATTTCCTCCTTGCTATATAAAGTCCTAGTTTTAGTCAATTAGGGGGATGGATTTGAGACTGAGCTTCTATCTCCTTGGCTGCAGCACCTGATTAAAGCCTTCTTTCTTGGCCATACTTATCGTCTCAGTGATTGGCTTTCTGTGTACCAAGCAGCAGCAGGACCTAGACAGAAACCCTAGTGTTTTAGTAACAAAAGGACAGTCTTTTGAGTGAATGGTACTGGGAAAACTGGATATCCACAGGCAAAAGAAGGAAATTGGACTCTCACCTAACACCACGTTAAAAAATTAACTCAAAATAGATCGAAGACCTAAATGGAAGACCTAAAACTATAAAACTTTTACAAGAGAACACAGGGCAAAAGCTTCACAACAATTGATTTAGCAATGATTTCTTAGATATAACATCAAAGGCACAGGAAACAAAAAAAATAGACTGAATTTTTATAGATGGACAACATCAACAGAGTAAAAAAGGCAACTTCTGGAATGGGAGAAAATAATCTGCAAATCATATCTGATAAGAATTCTTTTTTTTTTTTTTTTGGAGATGTTGTCTCGTTGTGTGACCAGGCTGGAGTGCAGTGGCGTGATCTCAGCTCACTTCAACCTCCGCCTCCCAGGTTCAAGTGATTCTCCTGACTCAGGCTCCTGAGTAACTGGGACTACAGGCATGTGCCACCATGCCTGGCTAATTTTTGTATTTTTAGTAGAGACAGGGTTTCACCATGTTGGCCAGGATGGTCTCCATCTCTTGACCTCATGATCCGCCCACCTCGGCCTCCCAAAGTGCTGGGATTACAGGCATGAGTCACCGTGCCCATCCCTGATAAATTAATATACAGAATATACAGATAATTCTAAAACTCAACAACAACCCAGTTTAAAAATGGACAGATGACGTGAAGAACAGACATTTCTCTAAAGATATACAAATGGCCAATAAGCACATGAAAAGATGCTCAATATCACTAATAATTAGAGAATTGCAAGTAAAACAATGAGACCACACCTTACATACATTAGAATGGCTACTATTTTAAAACGAAAAAGAAAAATAACAAGTGTTGACGAGGATGTGATGATACAAAAACACTTCTACACTGCTGATTGGAACGTAAAATGCTGCAGCCACTATAAAAAATAGCATGGCAGTTACTTTAAAAAACCAAAATAGAAGATCCAGCAATTCAATTCTGGATATACACCCAAAAGAATTAAAAGCAGGGAACTGAAGAAATGGTTGTACACCCATGTACATAACAGCATTATTCACAATAGCTAAAATGTGGATGCAATCCAAGTCTCCATCCATGGATGAATGGATAGACAAAATGTAGCATATGCTATAATGAAATATTATTCAGCCTTAAAGAGGAAGGAAATTCTGACACATGCTACACTATGGAGGAACTTTGAGAACATTATACTAAGAGGAATAAGCCAATCACAAAAAGACAAATAATGTATGATTCTACTTATGAGGGACTTAGAAAAGTGGCTGGCAGGGCTGGAGGGAGAATAAAATGGGGAGTTATTGTCTGATGGTTATAGAGTTTCAGTTCTATAAGAGAAAAGAATTCTGACGGTAAGTAGTGGTGATAACTGCAAATATTATGAAGGAATTTAATACCACTGAGCTGTACATTTAAAAACAGAATGGCAAATTTTATATGTATTTTATCACATAAAAAATTGAAGGAAAAATCTATGAATAAAGTATAAGAACATCTGTCAACAAGACAAATTTCTAAGCTGATGTTCAAATACTATCAAATTTTAATTTAAAAAAACCATACAATATCATTCACATTAGCAACACCCCAAATTAAATACCTAGGTACAAATCTAACAAAATATGTACAAGATCTATATAAGGGTAACTACTGATGAGAGAAGTCGGAGACAATCTAAAAATAAAGTGATATTTCTTGTTCATGGATAGGAGGACTTAATATGTTGAGATGTCAGTTCTTCCCAATTTGACCTATAGAGTCAATGCAATCCCATCAAAATTGCAGCAATTTACTGTGTAGATATAAAACAAGCTGATTGTAAAGTTTTTGTAGGGAAGCAAAAGACCCAGATTAGCCAACATAATATTAAAGGACAAAGTTGGAGGATTGACACTACCTAACTTCTAGACAGACTATACAGCTACAGTAAGCAAGACAGTGTGGTTGGTGAAAGAATTAAAAAAATACATCACAGAACAGAACAGAGAGCCCAGAATTAGACCCACCTTAGTCAACCGATCTTTGACAATGGGGCAAAGGCAACACAATGCAGAAAAGATAATCTATTCAACCAATGGTGTTGTAACAACTGGACAACCACATGAAAAAAAAAAAAACCTAGACACACACCTTTACACCCATCACAAAAAATAACTCAAAATGTATCCCAGACTTACATATAAAACACAAAACTACAAACCTCCTACAGGGTAACATGGGAGAAAATCTAGATGACGTTAAGTTTGGCAATGTCTTTTTAAATACAACACCAAAGGCGTGATTTATGTAAGAAAAACAGATGCTCCTCAACTTATGATGGGGGTATAAACCCACTGTAAGTTGAAAACACCATAAGTATAAAATGCATGTATTACACCTAACTACTATATATCATAGCTGAGCCTAGCCTCCCTTAAATGTGTTCAGAACATTTATGTTACCCTGCAGCTGGACAAGATCATCTGGCAACACAGTGCAACATAGAGTACTATTCAATAGTTGTTTACCCTCATGATCATGTGGTTGCGTGGAGCTGCAGCTTGCTGCCACTGCCCGGCATCTCAAGAGAATATCATACACATATCACTAGCCTGGGAAAATATCAAAATTCACAATTTGAAGTATGTTTCTAATGAATGCCTATTATTCTCACACCATGGCAAATTGAAAAATTGTAAGTCAAACTATTGTAAGTCAAGGACCATCTGTAATTGGTAGGCTGGACTTTATTAAAATTAAACATTCCTGCTCTGAAAAAGAAACCATCAGGAGGATGAAAAGACCAGCTGCAGGCCACAAGAAACTATTTACAAAAGACACTTTTAACAAAGGACTATTATCCCAAATACAAAAAGAACTCTTAAAACACAACAATAAAAATACAAACAACCCAATTAAAAAATGAGCCAAACATCTTAACAGATACCTCACCAAAGAAGATATACAGATAAGTATATGAAAAGATACTCTGGTCAGCAAGATGGCTTACACCTGTAATCCCAGCACTTTGGGAGACTAATATGGACTGGCTCTGTGAACCCAACCAAATCTCATCTTGTAGCTCCCATAATTCCAACGTGTTATGGGAGGGACCCAGTGGGAGATTACTGAATCATGGAGGTGGGTCTTTCCCATGCTGTTCTCATGACAGTGAATGGGTCACACAAGATATGGCAGTTTTAAAAAAAGAAGCATTCCCCTGCACAAGCTCTCTTTGCCTGCTACCATCCATGTAAGATGTGACTTGCTCCTCCTTACCTTCCACCAGGATTGTGAGGCCTCCCCAACCATGTGGAATTGTAAGTCCAATAAACCTCTTAATTTTGTAAATTGCTCAGTCTTGGGTATGTCTTTATCAACAGTGTGAAAATGGACTAATACAGTAAACTGGTACCAGGAGTAGAGTGTTGCTGAAAAGATACCCAAAAATGTGGAAGCGAATATGGAACTGGGTAACAGGTTGGAACAGTTTGGAGGGCTCAGAAGAAAATAGTAAAATGTGGGAAAGTTTGGAACTTCCTAGAGACTTGTTGAATGGCTTTGACAAAAATGCTGATAGTGATATAAACAATAAGGTCCAGGCTGAGTTGGTCTCAAATGCAAATGAGGAACTCGTTGGGAACTGGAACAAAGGTGACTTTTGTTATGTTGTAGCAAAGAGACTGGTGTCATTTTGCCTTGCCCTGGAGATTTGTGGAACTTTGAACTTAAGAGAGATGATTTAGAATATCTGGTGGAAGAAATTTCTAAGCAGCAAAGCATTCAAGAGGTAACTTGGGTGCTGTCAAAGGCATTCAGTTTCAAAAGGGAAACAGAGCATAAAAGTTTGGAAAGTTTGCAGCCTGACAATGCAATAGAAAATCCCATTTTCTGAGGACAAATTCAAGCCAGCTACAGAAATTTGCTTAAGTAACTAAGAGCCGAATGTTAATCACCAAGACAATGGGGAAAATGTCTCCAGGGCAGGTCAGAGAACTTTGTGGCAGCCCCTCCCATCACAGGATCCGAAGCCTAGGAGGAAAAAGTAGTTTCAAGGGTCGGGCCCAAGGTCCCTGTGCCATGTGCATCCCAAGAACTTGGTGCCCTACATCCCAGTCACTCCAGCTGTGGCTGAAAGGGGCCAACACAGAATTCATGCCATGGCTTCAGAGGATGCGAGCCCCAAGACTTGACAGCTTCCACATGGTTTTGAGCCTGTGAGTGCACAGAAGTCAAGAATTGAGGTTTGGGAATCTATGCCTAGATTTCAGAAGATGTATGGAAACACCCGGATGCCCAGGCTGAAGTTTGCTGTAGGGGTGGGGTCCTCATGGAGAACCTCTGCTAGGGCAGTGTGGAAGGAAAATGTAGGGTGAGAGCCCCCACACAGAGTTCCTACTGGGGAACTGCCTAGTGGAGCTGTGAGAAGAGGGCCACCATCCTCCAGACCTCAGAATGATAGATCCACTGACAGCTTGCTCTGTGCGCCTGGAAAAGCCAGACACTCAATGCCAGCCTGTTAAAGCAGCCAGGAGGGAAGCTGCACCTTGCAAAGCCACAGGGGTAGAGCTGCCCAAGACCACAGGAACCAATCATGCCTTCCCCCACCTCTTGCATCAGCACGACCTGGATGTGAGACACAGAGTCAAAGGAGATCACTTTGGAGCTTTAAGATTTGACTGCCCTGCTGGACTTCAGACTTGCATGGGGCCTGAGCTCCTTTGTTTTGGCCAATTTCTCCAATTTGGAATGGCTGTATTTACCCAATGCCTTTACCCCCATTATATCTAGGAAGTAACTTACTTTTGATTTTTTTTTTTTTTTTTTTTTGAGACGGAGTCTTGCTCTGCCACCCAGGCTGGAGTGCAGTGGCCGGATCTCAGCTCACTGCAAGCTCCGCCTCCCGGGTTCACGCCATTCTCCTGCCTCAGCCTCCCGAGTAGCTGGGACTACAGGCGCCCGCCTCGTCGCCCGGCTAGTTTTTTGTATTTTTAAGTAGAGACAGGGTTTCACCCTATTAGCCAGGATGGTCTCGATCTCCTGACCTCGTGATCCGCCCGTCTTGGCCTCCCAAAGTGCTGGGATTACAGGCTTGAGCCACCGCGCCCGGCCTACTTTTGATTTTACAGGCTCATCGGCAGAAGGGAGTTGCCTTGTCTCAGATGAGACTTTGGACTGCGGACTTTTGTGTTAATGCTGAAATGAGTTGAGACTTTGGGGGACTGTTGGGAAAACATGATTGGTTTTGAAATGTGAAGATACGAAATTTGAGAGGAACCAGGGACAGAATGATATGGTTTGGCTCTGTGTCCCCACCCAAATCTCATCGTGTGGTTTCCATAATTCCCATGTGGTATGGGAGGGACCTGGTGGGAGATGACTGAATCATGGGGGTGGGTCTTTCCCATGCTGTTCTCATCATAGTTAATGGGTCTTACAAGATCTGATGGTTTTAAAAATGGGAGTTTCTCTGCACAAGCTCTGTTTGCCTGCTGCCATCCATGTAAGATGTGACTTGCTCCTCCTTACCTTCTGCCAGGATTGTGAGGTCTCCTCAGCCATGTGGAACTGTAAGTCTGATAAACCTCCTTCTTTTGTAAATTGCCCAGTCTTGGGTATGTCTTTATCAGCAGCGTGAAAATGGACTAATACAGAAGCCAAGCTGAGAGAATTGCTTGAAGTCATGAGTTCAAGACCAGCCTGGGCAATATAGCAAAATGTCATCCCTACAAAATTTTTTAAAAAATTAACTGGGCATGGAGGCAGGTGCTTGTAATCTCAGTTACTTGTGGGGGCTGGGCAGGAGGATCACTTAAGCCAGGAATTTGAGGCTTCAGTGAGCCATGACTGCACCACTGCCCTCCAGCCTGGGTGATGGGGCAAGAAACTGTCTCAAAAAAACATGGCAATAAAAATGCTACATATGGGCTGGGCACGGTGGCTCACGCCTGTGATCCCAACACTTTGGGAGGCTGGGGTGGGTGGATCACTTGAGTCCAGGAGTTAGAGACCAGCCTCAGCAACACGACAAAACCCCATTTCTACCAAAAATACAAAAATTAGCCACGTGTGGGGGTATGTGCCTGTAGTCCCAGCCACTTGGGAGGCTGAGGTGAGAGGATCACTTGATTCCAGGAGGCAGAGGTTGCAGTGAGCCTGGATCATGCCACTACACTCCAGCCTGGGTAACAGAGTGAGATTCCATCTCAAAAAAAAAAAAAAAAAAAAAAAAAAAAAAAAAAAAGGCAAGGAAGTAAGGAAGAAATGGAAAGAAGGAAAGAGAAATGCTACACATGGCCAGGTGTGGGGGGATTACAGGCATCATGCCTATAGTCCTAACACTTTGGAAGGCCAAGGTGGTGGATGTCTTAAGCCCAGAAGTTCAAGACCAGCCTGAGAAACACAGCAAAACCCCATCTCTACAGAAAATTATCCAGGCGTGGTGGTGTGCATTTGTAGTCCCAGCTACTTGGGAGGCTGAAGTGGGAGGATCACCTGAGCCTGGGAAGTTGAGGCTGCACTGAACCATGATCACGCCACTGCACTCCAGCCTGGATGACAGAGTAAGAGATCCTGTCTCAAAAATAAAAATAATAAAAAAAGAAATGCTACACACTTACTACTCGTAAAATATAATTATTGCCAAATAGGGCTTGATAAACACAGAAAATACATGAAAAGATGACACACAGTGATGTCAGCAAAAATAGTGGAGTAAGAACCTCTGAAAATCCTCTCTTCTATAAGGGGAAAGAGAATGCTGACAAAATCTGGGGCTGCGTATTCAAGAAAAACTGAATCTTGGTAAAACAATAAGCTTTACGGCATTTCAACTTTCCCTATTCTCATTGCCTCACCCTCTCAAGCTCCATGGTAACCTTGAACATCAGTAACACATAATCACAGTGAAAACCAGCAGCCTGGTAGTCAGTGGGGGTAGGGGGGTGGGGTTGGAGTTTGGGGTCAGAGCTCCTATAAAGCTCCATTTTTAGAAAATGTCACCTGCGTGGTAGTTCCCAGGAAGATCCACTGACAAAATGTCCTCATTTGACCTGATTCAGAATTCACCCAGCCTTTTTTCTAGGGCCAACTGTTGGAAACTATCAGAGGCAACTGTTTAACATCATGATCTCCTGACTTGGTATGTAACAGCTGAAGTAACAATAAGCCAACAAAAAGCTTAAGAAACATCAGGAAAATACTACAGGAGGCTTTGAAAAGCTCAAATATATTCTTGAGAATCTAGAAAACATGTGATATGATTTGGCTGTGTCCCCACCCAAATCTCATCTTGAATTGTAGCTCCCATAATTCCCACATGTTGTGGGAGGGACCCAATGGGTGGTAACTGAATCATGGGGGTGGGTCTTCTCATGCTGTTCTCGTGATACTGAATAAGTCTCATGAGATCTGATGGTTTTATAAAGGGGAGTTCCCCTCCACAAGCCCTTTTGTCCGTCGCCATGTAAGATGTGCCTTTGCTTCCCTTTTGCTTTCCACCATGATTGTGAGGCCTCCCCAGCCATGTGGAACTGTAAGTCCATTAAACTTCTTTCCCTTATAAATTACCCAGTCTCAGGTATGTCTTTATTAGCAGCATGAGAACAGACTAATACAACATGGCACAGGCACAGGGCTAGGTACATGACAAAAACCACGTACCTGCTCAGGGAAGATCTGAGAAGGCCCTAAACTCAGTCTAGCTGACCTTAAGAATGCAAGCAGGAGATAAAAGGTAAGGCAGAGGTATTAATGGCTTGCATGAGCATTGAAGGCTGCTTTAAAAAATTTGAGCTGCAGCGGGCATGGTGGCTCATGCCTGTAATTCCAGCACTTTGGGAGGCTGAGGAGGGTGGATCACTTGAGGTCAGGAGTTCGTGACCAGCCTGGCCAATATGGTGAAACACCGTCTCTACTAAAAATACCAAAATTATCCGGGTGTGGTGGCAAGCACCTGTAATCCCAGCTACTCAGGAGGATGAGGCAGGAGAATCGCTTGAACCCGGGAGGTGGAAGTTGCAGTGAGCCAAGAAGATCGTACCACTGCACTCCAGTCTGTGCGACAGAGCAAAACTATCTCAAAAAAAAAAAAAAAAAAATTGAGCTGGTTAATAAGCAGGACATTATAAAAATCAAAATGTTTAAATGGATGTTCTGACCAATTAATCCAATCTTTTGAGATTATACTACTGTAGGTCAAAAATTTGAGGGGGGATTTCTTTCAAATATTGATAGGTCAACGAGGAGGTAAATTGGAAAAATGCAAACAAAAGGACGTTCCAAGAGCAGTAACAGCCAAAACTAACGCAGCACATTCATTCAAAGATTTAAGAGAACCTGCTCTAGTGTATAGGCTTCTTTGGGAAATCTAGTGTGTTTCTGCATAAGGGGTGCCATCTTTTGTCAAGGAGGTAACCAATATCTACTGAAATGCCCGATGTGTAGAACTATTTTTGCCCTTGTGATATTCACACTTTGACCTCAGGGTCACTAGTATGTTGTCGGTTTTCATTTTCCTTGCTTTTTCATTAGCATTCATATTAATTTCTAAAGCAAAGTGACAAAAAAGGAACCAGACTGCTTCACCTACTTAGTAATTGATTTTTTTTTTTTTTTTTTTTTTTTTTTGAGACGGAGTCTCGCTCTGTCACCCAAGCTGGAGTGCACTGGCCAGATCTCAGCTCACTGCAAGCTCCGCCTCTCGGGTTCACGCCATTCTCCTGCCTCAGCCTCCCGGGTAGCTAGGACTACAGGCGCCGCCACCTCACCCGGCTAGTTTTTTTTTTAGTAGAGACGGGGTTTCACCGTGTTAGCCAGGATGGTCTCGATCTCCTGACCTCGTGATCCGCCCGTCTTGGCCTCCCAAAGTGCTGGGATTACAGGCTTGAGCCACCGCGCCCGGCCAGTAATTGATTATCAATCACATTTAAAAGGAAGATTTTTCTCCCAATGAAATGCAAGTAACTCACCAGAAAAAAAAAAAAAAAAAAAAAAAAAAACCCTAAAAACTACATAAATTAAAAGTTTACATTTGCTACAGGGTCCATTTCCTAAATGATCTCTTTTCATCCTTTATTATCTAAACAGAAGGAATCAGACAAGCTATCCCTCCTCAATATTCTCTCTGAACACAAGATGAAACACCTACCATTTTAAACATAATCCCTCTTAATCTCCTCCTCACTACCTTCCCCCAATACCCTTAAGAGACTTAAAAAAAAAAAAAAAAAGAAAGAAAACTCTTGAAACATCTATATTATTCTCCATTCTCCCTTTAACTTACTTCAATGAAGACTTCCTCTCTGCACTCCAAAAACGACTCTTTTCAAGACTTCCTCAGATTGATAGGTGCACAATAGTTCACATTTACTATAAATTATCAGGCTATATATTTACAATGGGTAGATTTTATGCTATGTAAATTACACCTCAAGAAAGCTGTTGAATCAGAAAATCTGTAACACAAATTTAAATCCATAGCATCAAAATATTTACAACTGGTATGTTAGTATACTATTCAACCTTGTAATCATTGTAGCAAACTGTGTGTTTGATATATATTAATGTACTTTAAGCATTTAAGAGAATAGATTCCTGATTTTAACTAAGACTTTAAAAGTACTGAAATTTATATTTCATATTTTTAAAACAGGAGAAATCTAATTTGATGAACTGCTAAATTGATAAATTAATCTGGTAAGTCTATGTAACCAGATGATTGTTGATGTCGATTGTTAAATAAATTGGGTGTGGTGGCTATGAGACCCTGTCTCCATTAAAATTTTTAAACAATGTGTTATATTAATATAAAAAGGCCACTGACGACCTGTATGTTGCCATTTATAATCTTCATCTTATTCAGTCTCTCAGCAGCATCTGACAGTTGATTTTCCTTCTATTTTGTGATTTTATTATATTTTTGGAGATGGGGTCTCACTATGTTGCCCAGGCTGGCCTTGACTTTCACGGGGCTGGTGCATGTGTGATTTCATATGTTAATGAGTGCATAATGAGGTCCTAGGTGAAACCTAGGTCAAATCCACAGCCATGTTGGGTCTAGTCATTCTTAGCCAGCTTGGCAAACACCCTGGTTTTTCAAGGTCTTATCAGCCCCTAGCTTATCCAGTATTTCTTTCTATAATTTATTTTTTGAGATGGAGTCTCACTCTGTTGCCCAGGTTGGAGTGCAATGGCACAATCTTGGCTCACTGCAACCTCTGCCTCCTGGATTCAAGCAATCCTCCTACCTCAGCCTCCTGAGTAGCTGGGATTATAGGCGCCTGCCACCATATCCAGCTAATTTTTGTATTTTCAGTAGAGACTGGGTTTCACCATGCTGGCCAGGCTGGTTTTGAACTTCTGAGCTCAAGTGATCTGCCTGCCTCAGCCTCCCAAAGTGCTGGGATTACAGGCGAGAGCAACCACGCCCAGTGTATGCAGCTATTTCAACAGTTACCTTTTGCTAGTCATGTGAAACTGCTGTCTGGAATTTTCTATTCTCCTGCGACCACCCTGTTATTATTCCTGTCTCAGTTGCATGGGTATTTACATGTGGAAAAAAAACCCATCGAGTTGTACACTTAACATCTGTGTACTTGCTGTTTGTAAGTTATACCTCAACATAAAAATGTTTATTATCTGTTAAGAAAAGGTTCAAGGCTTCCAATCCAATTAAAACATGCATTTCTTACTGTAACAAACTAATAAAAGGATCACCGTAGGTTAAACAGCTATTACTCCTGCTGATAGCTGAGACCCTAGAGCAAAGAAAAAATATTTGCTGAGCATCCATTACTCAGAGCTTATAGTCTGTGGGCCTGGAGTACACAGGTTGTGGGACCCTCCTGGACTCTGCCATTTAGTAGGAGGCAGAACAAGAGTCCAATGTGAAGTCACTGTGGCCTTATGCATAGAATGGCTTACAAAATAGAAGGAGGGGTCAGAGAAGGCTTCTATGGCATTTTGTGCATGACACATCCTATGTATACATAAAAAAATACCCTTAAGTCAAAAGCTGAGTATAAAGTAGACTGACTTCCTTAGTGAGGCTGAGTGGATATCACGAGTAGTGGATAAGAAAGGCAGAAAGAGGATAAAATTCTGTCTGCTCTTACATACAAATCTCACTTTAAAATGAATTTTTAGAGGATGCAACTTTCTGCCCTCAGTCATCTTTTTAAACCAACACATACTTTACTGACAGTAAGACAAACCAAAGATATTATTTGAAGGATACTTGGAAGATGTCAACATTGGAGAAAATATTCACTTGAAACCTTAAAATAACAAAGTTTAAGTTTCTAAAGTCATTCTACAAAAAAAGTCACAAAGCAACAAAAGCCATAGCAGTGGTTTCTCAAACCTTGAGCATGCTTCAGAATCCCCAGGAGGGCTTGTTAAAACAAAAGTAGCTGGGCCCAACCCCACAGTTTCTGATTAATTAGGTCTGGGGCGGGGTCTGAGAATTTTTATTTCTAGCAAGTTCCCAGATGGCACTGATGCTGCTGGTGCTCGGACCACTCTTTGAAAATGCCTACTACACGTAAACCCGGGAGGCGGAGCTTGCAGTGAACTGAGATCCGGTCACTGCACTCCAGCCTGGGCGACAGAGCGAGACTCCTCCAAAAAAAAAAAAAAAAAAAGAAAATGCCTACTACATCTAAACAGGAGCACAACGTCTTGGGATTCAACCCATTAAGCAGCACATTTTTTTAAAAAAGTCCATCTTTAGCTATTTTTCCTAAAAGAAATTAGTTTGCGTGATATCACTATTTAGTAATTTTCCTCAATCCCTTTAATAAATTACTTATGGTAAAAAAAAAATTAATTCCCCTGCAGAGAAAGCCAGTTTTCACTACGGAAATTATTAACCTAAGTGACATTTGTAATGTATGAATTCTGGTTCAGTGAGTTTCTTTTAATTTTGAAGTTGAGAATTATATAACAACATGCATGGCAGGCAAGTTCCATCCAGAAGGTTATAGTAAATTATTTTATACATTATTCTCTCTCTCTAATCTGCATGGCTGTTGAGGTTATTCTCATAAACTAACTGGACATACCCCAGGTGCAGGTTTGGTTTGACCCAAACAGTATTTCAGGCGGGGGAGGAAGGGGGTGCGGTTTGAACCAACACTTAAAAATCAGGTGCTCTGACATTAAAATTCAGATTTCCATCTACTCTTCAAGGGGAAAAAAAAAAAAAAACAGAAAATATGGCAACATTATTCCCAATAGTCTGCAAGTAACAATCATCTAGAGTTGGGTTGCAGCTGCTCTAGAGAGAGAACTTGAGCTCTAGTTGGCCATAGTCCCTATTTATTTTCTGTTGTCTTCAAGCTAATCCTCTCTGCTCACTTATTTATTGGCCTACCCCTATAAGTTTGCGTATCTGGGTACTCAGCATAAGAGGGAATAGTTTCAGTTTCAAGAAGTTCATATACACTGGCATAAATTAAGTATGGTATGGGTGGGTAAATTATTGAAAACTTATATTGGACTCAGTCTCTTACAGCCTAAGGTTGATGAGTTGTGTGATCTACCAGCAGGTTACCTCTACTAATTGGAAATTCTTGTGTTAAGAGCCTTCAAGCTGGGATGAGCATTCTCTAGGCCAGGCACAGTGGCTCATGCCTATAATCCCAGCACTTTGGGGAGGCCAAGGGGGACAGATCATGAGGTCAGGAGATCAAGACCATCCTGGCTAACACGGTGAAACCGTCTCTACTAAAAATACAAAAAATCAGCTGGGCATGGTGGCAGGCACCTGTAGTCCCAGCTACTTGGGAGGCTGAGGCAGGAGAATGGCTTGAACCCAGGAGGTAGAGCTAGCAGTGAGCCGAGATAGCGCCACTGCACTCCAGCCTGGGCTACAGAGCGAGACTCCGTCTCAAAAAGAAAAAGAAAAAAAAGGCCGGGCGCGGTGGCTCAAGCCTGTAATCCCAGCACTTTGGGAGGCCAAGACGGGCGGATCACGAGGTCAGGAGATCGAGACCATCCTGGCTAACACTGTGAAACCCCATCTCTACTAAAAAATACAAAAAAAAAAAAACTAGCCGGGCGAGGTGGCGGGCGCCTGTAGTCCCAGCTACTCGGGAGGCTGAGGCAGGAGAATGGCGTAAACCCGGGAGGCGGAGCTTGCAGTGAGCTGAGATCCGGCCACTGCACTCCAGCCCGGGCGACAGAGCAAGACTCCGTCTCAAAAAAAAAAAAAAAAAAGAAAAAAAAAAAAAAAAAAGCCTTCAAGCTGGGATGAGCATTCTCTGAAGGAGAGGTGTCAGGTTGTGACCCTTCCTGTCTGGCAAAAAGAATAGTGTAAATGATGGGCATGCCCGCAGAAGCATGCATACAGAATACCTATTAATTATCTTAACATTTTTCATTGTGAAACAGAAAAGTAAAATAGTCTATAGGCTACATTGTAGTCTATATGCAATGTAGAGTGACCATCTGTGTAACTACAACCCCGTCAAGAATATCAAAACATTACATCCGAAGTCCCTGTGGCTCACGCCTGTAATCTCAGCACTTTGGGAGGCTGAGGCAGGCAGATCACCTGAGGTCAGGAGTTCAAGACCAGCCTGACCAACATGGTGAAACTCTGTCTCTACCAAAAATAAAAAATTAGTTGGGCATGGTGGCTTATTCCTGTAATCCTGGCTACTCGGAAGGCTGAGGGCAGGAGAATCATCTGAGCCCGGGAGGTGGAAGTTACAGTGAGCCGAGTTTGCGTCACTGCACTCTAGCCTGGGCAACAGAGTGAGACTGTGTCTCGAAAGAAAAGAAAGGCCACTTCTAAATTACAACTTCTTACTTACCTCTAAAAACCAGTGACTTATATGATAATTTGCCTACTTTTCCTTATAATTCTTCACCTAAATCTGCCTGCCTCCTTCACAGTATCACTTCATTTTGTCTTTTAATGTTGAACTATAAATTTATTCTTTTGCATCATATTTGTATTTTTCTTTTTATTTTTTGAGACAGTGTCTCACTCTATTGCCCAAGCTGGAATAGAGTGGTGCCATCTCAGCTCACTGCAACCTCTGCATCTGGGGCTCAAGCAATTCTCCTGCCTCAGTCTCCTGAGTAGCTGGGACTATAGATACAGGCCACCATACTTGGCTAATTTTTTATTTTTAGTAGAGATGGAGTTTCACCATGTTGGCCAGGCTGGTCTTGAACTCCTGGCCTCAAGTGATCCACCTACCTTAGCCTCCCAAAGTGCTGGAATTATAGGCATGAGCCACCGTGCCCAGCCTGCACCCGATTTTTAAAAATTCAATGCTAAGATACATGTTAACTTTCCTTTTGCTCAGCCTCACCACAGGTTTAGCAATTTTACAGGTCTTTCTGCTGTTCCCTGTAATAATTTCTATCTTCTACTTGTTTGCATTTATTGTGTTGCTTTTACCAACTTCTTGATACAAATATTTGCTCATTAATTTTGGGCCTGCTTTAAGGCTTTTTTTCTTTTTCTTTTTTTTTTGACAAAGGCTCAAACTCACTCTGTTACCCACACTGGAGTGCAGTGGTGCGATCAGAGCTCACTATAACCTCAAACTCCCGGGCTTAGACAATCCTCCTGTCTCAGCCTCCAAGTAGCTAGGACTACAGACATGTGCCATAACACCTGGCAATTTTTTTTTTTTTTTTTTTGTAGAGACAGGGTCTTGCTGTGTTGTATAGGCTGGTCTCAAACTCTTGGCCTCAAGCGATCCTCCTGCCTTGACCTCCCAAAGTGCTGAGATTACAGGCATGAGCCACATTTTTATTAAGTATTGCTTTCTCCATATCCTACAAATTTTGGTATACTTATTTTTAATCATTTAGTTAAAATAGTTCTTAATTTCCATTATGTCATCCTTAATTAATGAGTTATTTACAGTATGTATCTGAATTTCCAAACATATGGAGATGATTTTCTAGTTATCCGTTTATTACTGATTTCTTGCACAGTTACAGTGGAATCAGTACACATCTATATAATTTCACTCTGAAATTTGTTGAAACTTGTTTAACGATCCCGTCTATTCCAGCAAATTCTTGTAAAATACTACGTGTGTGCTTGAAAAGAATGTGTACTTCAATTAGGTGCAGTATTCTGTGTGTTCACTAGAATATGCTTATTAATCATGTTAATCAAATGTTCATTAACCCTTCCCGATTTCTTTTGGTATCCTTTTTTCATCAATTACTGAGAATAATTCATTAAATTTTTTTTTTTTTTTTTTTGAGACAGAGTCTTACTGTCACCCAGGCTGGAGTGCAGTGGTGTGATTTTAACTCACTGCAACCGCCGCCTCCCAAGTTCCAGCAATTCTCCTGCCTTGGCCTCCCAAGTAGCTGGGACTACAGGCACGTGCCACTATGGCCAGCTACTTTTTGTATTTTTTAGTAGAGATGTGGTTTTGCCATGTTGGCCAGGCTGATCTCGAACTTCTAACCTCAGGTGATCCCTCCACCTCAGCCTCCCAGAGTGCTGGGATTACAGGCGTGAGCCACCACGCCCAGCCCAGAAATAAATGATTTATAATCACAGTAGAAAATTTTAATGAATCGGCAGGGCTCGGTGGCTCACGCCTGTAATCCCAGTACTCTGGGAGGCCGAGGCAGGTGGATCGCCTGAGGTCAGGAGTTCGAGACCAGCCTGACCAACATGGCAAAAAACTCATCTCTATTAAAAATACAAAACTTAGCCAGGCAAGGTGGCGCACACCTGTAGTCTCAGTTACTCAGAGGCTGAGGCAGGAGAATCACTTGAACCTGGGAGATGGAGGTTGCAGTGACCCAAGATCGCACCACTGCACTCCAGCCTGGGTGAATGAGTGAGACTCCATCTTCGGGGGGGAAAACTCATTTCTGGTAGTTCTGTAAACTTTTTATATATTTTATAGACATGTTATTAAATACATATAAATTTAGAATTCTATCTGGCAAATTAAAACCAATTATTATAAAGTAATTGTACTATAAAGTAATTAATGCTTTTTGCCTTAAATTCTGTTTTGTCTGATATTAATATAGCTACAGCAACTTTCTTGTGGTGTTTAAGTTTATTTTCACCTTATTTTTGAAAATTCAATACTAAAACACTATGTTCTTATATCTTATTTTCAGTCATTCTGTAAGTTTAAGATATATTGCTTGTATAATGCATATAAATTTAAAAATCTGGTTTGACAATCTTTCTACTACCAGCATTTAATCAATTATGTTTAATGTAATTACTGATACATGTGGGTTTCAGTTTACCACTACTTCTTGGGCTTTGTATTTTGTACTTTTTTCTTCCTTTAAATTATTTTTATCATTCTATTTTTTCCTTTTTAGTCAGAAGTTATACAACTTTTCTATTTGTTTAGTGTTTATTAATTACAACACATATCCTTATCTCAGTCAAGCATTAATTCATATCTTTAACCTCCTCCAAGACAATGCAAGAACCTTAGAAGAGACTAATTCCAATCACCTCCTCCAAATTTTTATGCTTTTTCTGTCTTGCATTTTAAATCTTTTTTTTTTTTTTTGAGACAGAGTCTTGTTCTGTAGCCCAGGCTAGAGTGCAGTGGCACCATCTCGGCTCACTGCAACTTCCACCTCTCAGGTTCAAGTGATTCTCCTGCTTCAGCCTCCTGAATAGCTGGAATTACAGGTGTCTGCCACCACACCTGGCTAAAATTTTTTTTGTATTTTTTGTAGAGGCGGGGTTTCACTATGTTGGTCAGGCTGGTCTCAAACTCCTGACTTGAAGTGATCTGCCCACCTTGGCCTTAAATCTCTATTTTAAAAAAATCCCACTGAACACTGTATTGTCTTATACAGTAAATGTTCAAATGTTCATTTAGAGTTACCCACATTTTTTTTTCTTTTGAGACAGAGTCTCGCTCTGTTGCTCAGGCTGGGATACAGTGGCACAATCATAGCTCACTACAGCCTCCAACTTCTGGACTCAAGCAATCCTCCCACCTCAACCTCCTGAGTAGCTGGAACTACAGGCATGTGCCACCACACCTAGCTAATTTTTGTATTTTTAGTAAAGATAGGGTTTCACTGTGTTGGTAAGCCTGGCCTCAAATTCTTGACCTCAAGTGATGCATCTGACTCAGTCTCCCAAAGTGCTGGGATTACAGGCGTGAGCCACCGTGCCTGGCCTAGAGTTACCCCGTCTTTAACCACTTTCTATACTTTTTTTTCTATACTTCTGATTTAACATTTTGAATCACTTTCCTCCTACTTGCAAAGACCCAATAAAAGTCCTTTTTGTCTAAACATGCTAGTGGTGGACTCTGTTCTTGTCTATATAAAATACCTTTAATACCTTCACTTTTATCTTTCATTTTTTTACTTTTTGAGACGGAGTCTCGCTCTGTTGCCCAGGCTGGAGTGTAGTGGTGCAACCTCCGCTTACTGCAAGCTCTGCTTCCTGGGTTCACGCCATTCTTCTGCCTCAGCCTCTTGACTAATTGGGACTACAGGTGCCCACCACCACACCTGGCTAATTTTTTGTATTTTTAGTAGAGAAGGGGTTTCACTGTGTTAGCCAGGATGGTCTGGATCTCCCGACCTCATGATCTGCCCACCTTGGCCTCCCAAAGTGCTGGGATTACAGGTGTGAGCCACCGCGCCCGGCCCCTTTCATTCTTGAACAGTATTTTCTGCTGGGTTTAAAATTCTGGGATGCATTTCTTTCCTTCAGCACACTAAAGAGGTTATTGCCACTGTCCTCTGGCTCACACTCTGCAAGTCAATCGTAAGCCTGATCATCATTCTTCAGAAGTTAATGTCTGTTTCCCATCCCCCACTGCTTTTAAGATTTCTTTATATTCCATTTCCTGAAGTTTGATTATGAGTCTTGGTGTGGATTTAGTTTTATTTGTACTGTTATAAATTTGTTGGGCTTCCTGGATTTGAGGCTTGAGGTTTTTCGTTTGTTTCAAAAAGTTGATCTATAATCCCATTCAATATTGCTATAGAAACATTCTTTCTCTTCTTTTTCTAGGTTTCCAATTATGACTGTTAGACTTTCTCACTCTATCTTCTACCTTCTCTATTTTCCATCTTTGTGTATACAGTGCTTCACTTTGAATAGTTTCTTCTAATCTATTTTCCATTTCACTAATTTGCTCTTTAGCGGTATATAATTGCCTGTATACCTATTCATTTTGTTTTTGAATTTTCAGTCCTCTATTTCAGTTTTTTAAATCTGAAAAGTCATAGAGTTTCCGGTCCCCAATACAACTAAGTTTGGGCTTTTACTTCCTTTAATGCTGTAATAATAGTATTTCATAGTGTATGTCTAGTAAGTAGAATATTTAGAATCTGTATGTCTGTATTTCTTTTGTCTTTGCTTCTGCCAACTCTCACTTATGGTACCTTCTCTCCTTGTGTGCCTGGTTACCTCTGCGGCAGCATATTATAACAGCAAAATTTTCTATATAAATAATTTTAGGCCTAGGATCATATTTCCCTCTAAGATTTCACTGCTTTTACCTGGCACCTATGGGCATTCGCTAAATAGAATTATCGTAATGCAAGTAAGCCTTAAGGTTTCTGAGCCACTTAGATAACGTGAAATTTTTACTACCAGTGTGAGGGATGGTTTACTTTCACTTCACCCTTACTCCTAGGTGTATCTCTCGATACAGTTCAAACTCGAAGTGAAGAATGATTTATAAGGGTTCCCAGGCTTGAAAGGACCCAGACTACAAGTTTTATCTCCTTCACCTTGAAAGGACACCAAAGGTGTGGGCTCATGCTCTCAACTTCCTTTATCCTGATCAGCAAATGGCCATAAAACAAAAAATGGCCCTAATGCTAAGGCTTGCTCCTCTGTGCTTACCTTCTCTCTCAAAGCTCAACTCAATATCTCCTTATAATAGTGATTTGATGTTTAAGAAGATTTTTAGAAACAACTGATCCAGTTTCTTAAGGTGACTTCAGTAAGAGAGCTGGTTTGAATCACCTGGCCTATCACTAGTTAAGGTCGAAATCTCCCAGCATTCTGTTATATAATATATCCTTAGTACATGGTCTTACCTTGGCAATAACTGCCCCAAGGTGAAAAAGTTCCATGGTATTCTTTGAATAGTAATAGCTCTTCTTGGTAGTACAGAGGAAGTATAAAGGATAGGATTTCTTTCAAGTTATAGTTCCTGTAATTTACTCATTCTATGACCCTGGACAACGATTTGTGTACAAAACTGAGTGGGGGATACAACATCTCCACATATACTAGAACATCAAATGAAAGAATGCAAAAAAGCTTGAAAAGGCCTACAAAACTGGCCAGGCGTGGTGGCTCATGCCTGTAATCCCAGCACTTTGGGAGGCCGAGGGAGGAGGACTGCTCGAGCTCAGGAGTTTGAGACTAGCCTGGGCAACAAGGTGAAACCCTATCTCTACAAAATATACAAAAATTAGCCTGGTGTGGTGGCATGCACCAGTATTCCCAGCTACTTGCGAGGCTGAGGCATGAGAATCCCTTGAACCTGGGAGGCGGAGGTTGCAGTGAGCCAAGATCGTACTTCTGCACTCTAGCCTGGGCAACAGAACAAGACTGTCTCAAAAAAAAAAAAAAAAAAAAAGATAAAAGAAAAAAACACCCCACAAAACTAACAAAAATTATCATTCTCTTCTCTCTTTTCTCTGCCCCATGGTGAGCCGTTCATCAATGGCTCTAAGACACCATGGCAGGCCAAAGGTCAGTTGACATTTCAGGTCATTCATGAATGGCTGGCAACATTATACAAGACACAGTATTTCCAGGGTCAAATAAAGAGATACCTATTATCTGTATTTTAAAATATTTCTGAATACACAGTGTGAATGCATGCAAGTATATGGGAACACACCCAAACCCTTTCTCCCTCCCTCCCTTCCTCTTATGGGTAGCTAGTTAGTATCTGAGGTACCCCAATCAGGAATACATACCCCAGGTGTGGCTATTACAAAAGCATCAGCTACAGCTTTGAAATCTATACTAGAGGATTCCCTCACAAGTATAAAGGATGGTAGAAATAATTTTTCTGATGAAAACAGAATTCAATATATGTATGTGTTGGCTGGAAATACTGTACAGGGTTCTCTTAACCTTGCATATATATGTGGATTATAAGAATCTGGCAAACCAGGCAGCCTAACACTCTCTGCGGTGGCACTCTGGGCCTAGAACTCTGGTCCTGAGTCTGGACACTTAACAGAGGATTCCATCACCTGCGCCAATGAAAAGTTTAGATGTGTCCTGTATTGAGAATTTTTCTGCATCTGTTTCTACCTAACCTTTGATGTGAGATACATATCCAAAGGACAGGTTGGGGCTTTTCCCAGTCCACAGGAACATGCTGAATGACTAACTTTTGTGCCTGCTTGCTAACGTTCTTATCGGTCGCAAAATTTAGTCTGAGACTTGACTTTATTGTTACAGATCACCTGGTAGCATAATTTTAATATAGGAAGTTACCAGTTTCTACCAAACAAAAAACTTGCACCATTAGGAGCCACAAAATCAGTTCAACTCAGTTTGCAACAATTGTGGTGCATCAAATTTCCTAAATGAAGCCTGTTGGGACATAACCTCAAAGCAGGAATATTATGATTCTGATCAAGCTGATATACATACTTGCCATCCCAGGCCCTCCAAGAGAAAGGCTGTTTCTCTTCAGTGGGAAAACCACAGGAAGCTACAGAGACAGCCTTGGGGTGTGGGTTTTGCTGGGCTGGGGCGCCTGCCAAAAATACCATCGTTCTGTTTCTTGTCCCCTAGAATGCAATGATACCTAAGCTTTTTTTTTTTTTAAGTGATTTCCCCAAAATCACCTGGACTCTGTATTCTACTCAAAATGATATCATTTAAAGAATATCTGTATTCAAGGGACTGTATGGGAGGCAACTACCCTACTTCAAGTAAATGCAAACCAGAAATATTTGCATTTTCAAAACAGTACTGTCTTGGATTCTTAGCAGCTGCATGTCCCTGCCCTCCAAATGTTTTTTAAAATACTTAAGCTGAAAATTAACCAAAATGGGAGATGAACTATGTTTGTCATAAACAGTTTCTTGAGAAAAAGCTTTTAAACTCTCAACTCTCAGCCTGCATCTGTGCTAAAGGATACCTAGAAGTTGCTCTAGCCCACATGACTTTCAAGATGCTACAGTCTGAAACATGACCATAAGAAATACATTCCTCTGGGTATCAGAATTCCCTTTTCAAAGGACAAGATTTCCAAAGAGCCTGAAGGAGCCTAATCAATCAGTCCTTGAAGCTGCTAAAAATTTAAAGTGAAATTATTTCCCCTGCTAAATAGTACAATGGAATTCTATGCATATGAATTAATCCTACCACATCACTGTCTGAGAGATGATTAATATGGTAGAAAAGTGAACAAGTTGGAAATCTGGACTTTCATGTAATTTCTCTGAGCCTGCTGCTTCTCTCCATCTGATAGACTGGGAAGCACTCTTGCTAGCCAATTCATAGGACACTGGAAAGGGATACTGGGAAAACATCCATAAAATGATGCCAAAGGAACAGAGAAATGCTGTAGCACTTGAAAAGATTAAACCAAGTCCTCCCTGCCCATGCTGCACTGGCTTCCAACCCATTTATAGCTGCGGTAGAAAGAGCAAGATGATTGAGGCTGTAAAAAGGCTTCCAAGAAGCAATGTGGGACAGGGACAAGAACAGCTGCGCTGGCAGGCAGCAGGCATGACCCTGAGCCCAGCACTGCCATGCTGGTTCTCTTCTGTCCCTGCCTCTAACAGCACAGAGAAATTCAGAGGGAACACAGACAAGAAACCTCTCCCAAGATTTATGCCAGCTCATCTAAAGTCGTAGGCTTAACATTGGCCACAGATACCTGCACAGATCTTCAGCCTCCAGGAAATGAGAATTCATCCTTCCCATCAATGCATGCTCCGGGGAACATGAAACCTCAGCTTCATTTCGGTCAATAATTAAGCTCCTAGATTTAGAGCTGACATGAAAAGAAAAGGGAAAAGGAAAGAAAAAGACAAAGAATCTAAAAACCTGCACATTAGTATTTGCTCACATCTCGAGGCCAGGCCCTTTTCTGTTCCCCTCCTTTTTTGTCAACTTCTAAAGACGGAAAGTTTTTTATGGCTGTAAATGACAAAAATGAGTGTATTCAGGAAAAAAAATGGGAATGGCACCTGATCTCTGTTCAGACCAACGAGCAATGGAAAACACTGACAGAGTGCCAACTACATGGCACCCATCACACGAGTTCTTATTCCATCTTCATGGCTATGGTACTGCAACTACTTTATACCTGAGGAAACTGAAGCTCAAAGTTTGAGATACTTGCGTAAGGTCACACGGTTAGTGGGTAGCAGATAAAGCCAGTGCTCACTGCTGCTGCACTAGCCATATCAAAATGTCCTGCCAGGTCTTAGCTCAAAAGATGGGATACTTTTGAATTCTCTTCTAACTTTCTCACTTGTTCACACCCATGTGCCATTTTAAGCCCTGTAGTACTTTAAACAGTTTAAAATTTTCCTACAAATTGCTCATTCTCTTTATTCACAACACACAGCTTCAAATTACTTTCCGAAAAAAAAAAAAAAAAAAAAATCAAACCCACCCACAAAGGTCAAAAAGGTACCACAGCTGAGGCTATCACGAGGAAAATACTGTGAGAGTGGAAGCAATTTCCCAAGGAGAACATATCAAACTAGCACAGCCTAACAGAAACATGCAGTCAACCCCAGGGAGCACTGTGAAAGGGTCCATTTGTTGGGACTGCAGTCCTTTTGCTGAGTGGGATAGGCTGACAAAGGTCTCATTTTCCAGGTATACTTTCAGCGCCTATTGGAATATTCTCAAAAATATGCAACTAGTGAGTGATTAGACAAAGAGAGCAGATATTGTTAAATCAAACTCTTGCTCCTCCAATAGAGCTGGAAGACACACATATGTTTTTGTTTTCTTACTCTGACATTAGTCTATTAGCAAGTCATTTTGCACTCTTTTAAAAATCTGTGTACCTTATGATTAAAATCAATCTTCTTTATCAGTCTGGTCAAATTGAACTAAGGAAAATATTGTACTCAGGCGTATTAGCAATTTTATGGAAGGTTTTACTCAGGCAACAAATAAATGGTCTTAAGAGCGATGTTGATTGAGCTCACATTCCACTTTTGGGATATGTAGGAGGTTTCAGCACAACAGTGAGTAATTACAACTTGCCTCAATCCCCACTTTCGTTACCCTCTCCCTTCAAGGCCCTTTGTGGAAGAGCTGACATATAAAGAAAGGAAAATGCAAAGTACAACTGAGAACTAAGAGAAATCCAAATTTTTCCCAGGCCTTCAAACATAACACAAAAATATGCTTTTGTATGGATTTCTGTGCCAAGTTGGAAGGCCAATAGAGTTCTTTAAAATATCCAAATGCTTCAGTGAATCCAGAGTTAATTACAAAGACACCTAGTGGCCTAGACTTATGACAACAGGTGAGTTCCGATTACGTAGCCCTCATGGGAGGCTGACCATATATTCCAATGATACTGCCCTTACCCAAGACTCTGCTGAATGCACACTTGTGTACTGTCAAGATGGCTCCTCTAATTTGCAAAACTTGCTCATGTGTATTCTCCCACTGACTGTTCACATTTGGCACACTTGCAGTAGCTTAAGGCCCACACAGGCGGTATTTTCCCATTTTAGTCTGATGGCTGTAAATTCAAGATGTCTAACTTTGGTATGTGATTTAACCAGTCACATTAGATATTCTAGAGAAGAGAACCATGTAGGTTTTTCTGTCTTAAAAAAAGCACTAACAAAACTTTCATAATGAAAGAATTATGTAAAACTAGAGAAGGTCAGACACTCTAGAAAACTAAGATTAAGTTCATATCACTATCATAAATACAATATAAGATGTTATATGAACGAGTCATAAGGGTAACTTCAGGAATAAGACATTCTCAAACAGTTATTTCACATCTCCTTTTTTTCTGTTTTTTTTGAGACAGGGTCTCTCTCTGTTCCCCAGGCTGGAGCACAGTGGCACCATCTCGACTCACTGCAACCTCCGCCTCCTGGGTTCAAAGATTCTCCTGCCTCAGCCTCCCAAGTAGCTGGGATTACAGGCACACACCACCACGTGTGACTAATTTTTGTACTTTTAGTAGAGACAGGGTTTCACCATGTTTGGCCAGGCTGCTCTCAAACTCCCGACCTCAGGTGATCTGTCCCCCTCAGCCTCCCACGGTGCTGGGATTACAGGCATGAACCACCATGCCTGGCCTATATTTAGGTATTTAAAACAATCTATTTAAGTAGTGATATATATATGGTATAAAGCCTGTGTAAGAGCTCACATGTCCATAAAAGCTTTCCCAGTTTCAGCTGATGGTTCCCTTGTTTTAGCAGCTAGGTACCATTTACAAGTCCATGTTCCTCCCTCCCTATCTTACAAAGTTATTGAGGGTATAGGCAAGAGGATGAAGATGAACGTACTATATAAACAAAAAAAAGAAAGAAGGGGCCGGGCACGGTGGTTTACACATGTAATCCCAGCACTTTGGGAGGCTGAGGCGGGCGGATCATGAGGTCAGGAGATCCAGACCATCCTAGCTAACACAGTGAAACCCTGTCTCTACTAAAAATACAAAAAATTAGCCGGGCGTGGTGGCGGGCGCCTGTAGTCCCAGCTACTCGGGAGACTGAGGCAGGAGAACAGCATGAACCCCACGGGAGGCAGAACTTGCAGTGAGCCGAGATGGCGCCACTGCACTCCAGCCTGAGCGACAGAGCGAAACTCCATCTCCTAAAAAAAGGAAGGAACATGAACAGTGGCTAGTTGGGGACCTTTGCCCATCAGGAGTCAAATCAATGCACCCTACTAGCAGAGGGAGAACTAACCCTTTGAACTCTGAGCAAAGTTAGTACTGTCCTCCATCATCCAGTTGGAAACAGCTGGGCCTAAAGAAATGAAATAGTTGACCAAGAGACTACACAATCTCAGACACAAAAACTAGTGGCAAATCAGCCCCTGCATCTACCTTTACTACAGTTGAGGAAAAGGAGTCCCCAGAGAGAGATGGTGAGTTCCCAAAGCCATAGGGGGAGCCATGGTGGGACTGGTTACAACTCTAATATCCCAGTATCTCATCTAGGAGAGCTTGGGAGTGGTACCAAAGAGACACTCAGAGCAATGGTGCTTTACTAGGATCCGCAGGCACATTTCAGGGACTTCATGAAGCCTCTGAAATTGTCTGTAAAACTGTGTGGCTTTGCATTTTTTTTGTTTTTGCTTTTCTTTTTCCTCTGTTGCCCAGGCTGGAGCACACGATCTCCACTCTGCCTCCCAGGTCCACGCCATTCTCCTGCCTCAGCCTCCTGAGTAGCTGGGACTACAGGCGCCCACCACCACACCTGGCTAGTTTTTTGCCTCTTTAGTAGAAACAGGGTTACACCGTGTTAGCCAGGATGGTCTCAATCTCCTGACCTCGTGATCCACCTACCTCGGCCTCCCAAAGTGCCAGGATTACAGGTGTGCACCACCACATCCGGCCGGCTTCGCATTTTTAAGGGGAACAGTGGTGACTATTTTCATCAGTCTCAACATAATCCATGACTCAAAAATATTTAAGAACAGGCTGGGGGATAAGACTAGAAGTGAATGAGATTAATTCCAAACTAAAAGGAACCCAATTTTTCAATACCCTGAAGACTATGCTTGGGCCAGGCTGCCAATGGAACCATCTAAGGAGAACACAGCCCTAAACTTTCTGGTCTGAGTGGCAAAAGGGATCCTGTAAGAAAAAATTTGTCTGGGAAAACTAGATGTGTTTGGGACCACAGGTGACACGGAAAGGAGTAATCATCACAAGCTCTAACTACTAATTAAGTGGTCTTAAAAACCACAGGTCAAAGTAACGAGCAAGGCTGCATTCTCTGGAATCATGGAAAAGGTTTTGGCTGTCATTGTCAAGAGACATGAATGCAAGGTTTCTGCAGCCTTTCAAAGCCAGGGCAGCCTTGGCCTTCAAATCCCTGATTCAATCCCTCCCATTATACCTGTGTGTGGACAGTGAGCCCAGAAAAGGTTGCATATATCTCAGGAGGACCTAATGCGATCACAGGGGTCTTTGTTTTCTTATTTCTGATGTCAACACCAGTCCCAGGAGTGGGCAAAGGCCTTGGTACTTGGCCACAGGGAACTGGATACACGTCAACCATTGTAATTTCCCTGGGAAACAGAAAATATTTTCCCCACTCTATGGATGAGGAAATAGAAGCAAAGGGAGAAACGTCCAAGGTTTTTCAAGGCGGTGAAGAGCCAAGAGTTCTGAGGTTAAGGCTTGTAGCTAAATACTCCTCACCAGCTCTGGCTGTATATTCCATCTCCTTTTGGGAACCAAGCAGTTCTAGAGATTGGAGAAAACACTAGTTGCTAAGGACAAGATGTGGGATACATTTTACACCACACAACCATACATATGGAATCCATCACACATTAAAATAGAAGATTTGAGGCCTTGCTGGGTAAATGAGATAGGAAAAGAGAACCTGGGGGTTACTCATCATTTTCCAAATCAGAGATTTATATCCCTTTTGGAAAGGAGAAGGAAAATCTGGCTGTGGCCCAGTTTTGAGTAATATTTGCCACTGAGAAGCTGTATGCAAAGATTCCTGGCACAGGCTGTGGAGAGCTCTTCCGATTGGGCTCTGGCCAGTCCTTGTAAATGATTGAGATTTAAAACCCTATCAAATCTGAGAAGCAGGGAGTATCCTCAATACAGCCCCATAAATCCCTTATAGTAGGAATGTTCAGGGAAAAATGATGTCTATGTATAGCTATATACATATACATATATATTTTACGTCAAGAAGTGTCGACATCACCAATTAACAGTGATCTAAATGGCTGGATCGTGGTTATTTTCTTTCTTAAATATGTTTTCTGATTTTTCTGCAATTAACAATCCATTGCTTGTGAAATAAAGGAAATATAAAATATAAAAGCTAATAAAGTATCAACAGAGAGCCAGAACTTATCTCATTCAACTGACTCATTGAAGAAAAGAAATGGAGGCGGGCAGAGTGGGGGAGCACCTTGCTTGTGGTCACTTGGCAGTCCAGCAAGGGATGCAGAGCCAGGACCCTGGAAATCCCCTGACTTCCTGACTTCCACACCACCCTGCTGCAGCTGCTGGATTCCTTAGGCTAGGAAACCCCCTAAAAAGCTCGGTGCTAGGTGAGCAAGAGTTTTACATGGAATTGTAAAATTCAAAACAGCAGCTTTAAGCATTAGACAACATATACCAGATTCCAACTCTAAGGATGGCCACAATTAGAACAGCACTCGCAAAGACAAGAGGACGATTTGCAGAAAATTGGTTATCCCAGGCTCAGCCACAACTGCTCTACTGAGCAACTTCATAACTGTGCCATGTCTTGTTGTCTCTGGCTGTTATACATGCAATTCTCCACCGCCTGGAATTCCTCGTGTTCTCTCCCCCAGGTGTTTCTAGAAACTCCTACTTGACCCTTTAACATCAACTCAGAAGTCATCCTCTGCAAGGCCTTCCCCGGTCATCCACATTTACAAAATTAATTGGTATTGGGATGCCATAACAAGAGGACAGACCTTGCTGTAGGGCATTTCACAACGGAACAGATCATTACTGACTTATGAGTCTGCCTCACCCTCTGGACAGTGTTCCTTGAGGACAGTGGCTATTTTAATCATCTTTGTATCTCTGGCACACAGCAGGGACTCAAATGTCAGTTGAATTAAATGAATGTCTGCTAACAGACACATGGTAACAATTTAACCCTTCCTTTCAAATCTATGATTTGCCTGTCTTCCAAGTGGTGCATTTGCAAAGCCCTTAGGTGACAAGTTGCTTCGGCACAGAGGTTTCTCTTAAAAAACATTTAAGTAGCTGGCCGGGCACGGTGGCTCACACCTGTAATCCCAGCACTTTGGGAGGTCAAGGTGCGCAGATCACAAGGTCAAGAGATTGAGACCATCCTGGCCAACATGGTGAAACCCTGTCTCTACTAAAAATACAAAAATTAACTGGGCGTTGTGGCACATGCCTGTAGTCCCAGCTCCTCAGGAGGCTGAGGCAGGAGATTCACTTGAACCCAGGAGGCGGAGGCTGCAGTGAGCTGAGATCATGCCACTGTACTCCAGCCTGGCAACAGAAAGAAACTCCATCAAAAACAAACACACACCCCATTTAAGTAGCTAAGTTGACTTTTGGTATTTCATGCTTCTTTTTGGTGGGGGCTTGGAGGCATGAGCATGACTTGCTCTGTCACCCAGGCTAGAGTGCCATGGCATGATCTCAACCTCCTGGGCTCAAGGGATCCTCCCACCTCAGTCCCTCAAGTAGCTGGGACTACAGGCATGTGCCACCACACCTGGCCAATTTTTGTATTCTTTGTAGAGGCAGGATTTCACCATGTTGCCCATGCTGATCTCGAACTCTTAGGCTCAGGGGATCTGCGCACCTCAGCCCTGCAAAGTGCTGGGATTACAGGTGTGAGCCACCATGCCTAGCCTTTCATGCTTCATAAGTAACAAGAAAATATGATAGAAGAAAGGTAGGATTATATAATATCAAAAAATGAATGGGCAAGCTGGCTATGACAAAGGCCAAAACAAAGTATGATATACCAGCTGACATTTATTATTCCTACCCAACCCTTACCCTATCACTCTTCAAGACATATGCCCAGATACACACAGAAAGCTAATAGCAAGTCACTTTGAGGAGTTTAATCATAACCCATCAACAGAAGAACCTACTGCACAGGCAACACCAGAATGAGTGTATTATTAGGGTTGCTAATCACTAAAATCTCAAGATCAGGTTTCTGGGCACATCTTGCTACATCTGCGCGGGTCCCAGATGGTATGCAAACCAAGTTTGGAGCCTGATTCTTCATAACAGGCTGTTCCTGCAATATCACAAAGGTTGCAACAGAATTGTGCAACAAGAGCAAGAATACTCTGCATGCAGTCTCCTCCAGCACAGTCCTGCTCCTGACTCTGCAGGTCTGAAAAAAGGTTTTGGTCAACTTCTGGGTCCCAGAAACAAGGCTATTATTGCATAGAACACCTGAAGGTGCCTAGCTTTACTCCTTATAGAGAAGGACTAGTCATAATATACAACATACTTCCCCTTCCCCCAGAATTGATTGGGAAAGGGTACCTTGGAACTTTCTGGAGTGATGGCAGAACTCTAATATCTTGATGCGAAGAGTATGGGTTACATGGGTGTATACATTTGTTAAAACTTAGAGTTGTTCTAAGATTCATACATTTCACCATATAGAAATTTTACCTAGAATAAAAGAACTACACACAAATAGGAACTCTAGATTCTAGGTTTATTTTCTGTAGTAGTATGGGCTAGCAATTTTGAAACTACTTCCTGTGTATTCTAGACTTCAGCAAGTGAGTAAATATATCTAGGATAGGGCTGGGCGCAGTGGCTCACGCCTGTAATCCCAGCACTTTGGGAGGCCAAGGCGGGCGGATCACGAGGTCAGCAGTTAGAGACCAGCCTGAGCCAACAGAATGAAACCCTGTCTCTACTAAAAATACAACAAATTAGCCAGGCATGGTGGCAAGCGCCTGTAATCCCAGTTATTTGGGGAGCTGAGGCAGGAGAATCACTTGAACTTGGGAGGCAGATGGAGACTGTAGCGAGCTAAGATCGCAGGTTTCTCACTGTTGAAGGTAGTCAGAAATACGGAAAACAAAAAAGTAGCATCACCAAAAGGGATATAATATATATAACTCCTGACATGAGGAGACAGCATCACTTCTTTGGTATTCCTACCAAAAATTCATAACCTGCATCAAATCATAGGGAAACATCAGACAAATCCACATTGAGGGAAATTCTACAAAAATAACTGGCAAAATATCAAAACACCAAAGAAAGACAAAGGAAGATGAAGTAACTTTTCCAGATTGAAGGAAGCCAGAGACACGACAACTAAATGCAATGTTTGCCTGGTCTGGGAGGAAAAAACCTATAATGAACATTAACTGGTATAAACAACAACATTGAATACACAGACTGTGGATTACAAAATAGTATTGTGCAAACATTAAACTGCCTGAATTTGATAAGGGTAAAAGGGTATTGTGTTTAGGTAAGAGAATGTCTTTGTTCTTTGGAATTTACATTGAAGCATTCAGTTGTAAAGGATCACAATGTCTCCAAATTACTCTCAAAATTTCAAGAAAAAAATGGGGGAGGGGAAGGGAAGGAGGAGGGTTTGGAGGAGGACAGCACATATGCACGGGGCAAAATGTTAACAATAGATGAATGTGGGTAAAGTGCATACTGGAGTTCCTTGTACTATTCTTGCAATGTTTCTATTAAGCTTAAAATTATATCAAATAGAAAGTTACCCAAAAATACTCTACTGCCAAAAAATATTTAGGTGAAAGTCTAACAATAACAAAGTAATTTAAAGCACTACAGGAAAGTCTTCCAGGAATATTGATTTTAAAAATTGTACTTTTCCCTCTGGTAGTAATGCCACAATACTCTAGGTTAGCTTGGATTTCCTTTGTAGAAGTAAAGAGCAACTCATATAAACTTCAAATAAGGTCTTTTGAAATTTCATTGACAAATACCATCTGTTTAGAAAGTTCTGCAAGACAGTAAGTAGAAACTGGAATGAAAGTGACTCCTCACCACCCACCTCTCCCCACCATTCTTCAGTATTTTTCCCCTAAGATGGAACAATTCACCTCCTTATGTGCCAACCTAAGATCAAATAGGATAAGAAATGATTTGTGGGTAAATGTTCCAACTTTTCTGCTTTAGAAGCAAAGCACTGTATTCTTCCCCACCTCAGGCTACACAGAAAGCTCTCGCTCGTGTGTACGCGTGCTCTCTCTCTCTCTCTCTCTCTCTCTATATGTATGTATATAACGGTATTGCTTTGTTTTTAATAAATAAGGTAATGAACAAGTGTTTTACTATCCAGCAGAACTTATTCTACTTCCCCAATCTGTCTCTATTTGTGGTTAAATCAAGACACAAGCATGGCCTTGATCCTGGTGGGGAGGAGGAAACACACTGAAAACTACCAAAGGAAAAAATTACTTCATGAATGTCAAAGGAAACATTTTTAAAAGTCATTTTTAGCCCCAAAGAATCTTTTGAAACAATAACAACTATGACATGACTCTGTATAAAATGTATTATGCTAAATATACATTAAGAAAAATTCACATACAAAGAAATGAAAATGTAATTGGATTTGTCATTTTAAAGTATTAATGTTGGGTTTGCAGATAATAGAGAATGACAATCTCCTAAGCGAATAAAGAAGGTAGCCAAGTAAGTAAATGCTGCATTTCTACTGTAAGGAAATACGTGCACCAATGAAGCAACCTTTCCAGCACAAAAGAAATTTAATACCCAGACCACATGAAAAGTGATCGCTATGGGAATAGCACAGCTGTAAAAATCCAAGTCAGTTTGTATTAAATCGTCCAATATGTTTATGTAAAGCAGGACTCTCAGAATAATCACCAAGAGGAAATAATTTTGCTAACAAAAAAGTGATACCTGTATTTGATTTAAAGCTTACAATGTGTGAAAGAAAAATGCTAAGCTATTCTCTTTTAAAGTATATAAGGAATGCCCAGTTAGTTGGTATGCTTGTGATTCTTTTATAAACAGTATCTCAAAGGCTAATTTAATTAGAAATAGAACAAAAAAGAATGAGTGTTTGCATTTCACTTAGAGAACCCAATTATATTTCATTGACTAGCCAGACCAACATAAAGCTATAGAAAACCTTCTGGCACCTGTGCCAAATGATTTCGGTATGAAAATTAATACTGCCAAGTTATTTTGAGACCAGTTAGCTCAACCATTCAAAGAAAAAAAAAAAAATCTACTCCACTAAAGATGTAGTATATAATCCTAAAACTTGCATTTCTGAAGATGGAGGTGCATGCAGACAGACATCCTTGAGGCCCTGGCTTGAACAGATATACCTTAAAGGAAACTATAGAAAGAATGGGCTCATGGGTAACTACTAACAAAGTCTAAGCCTGAAATCTCAACATAGGCACTTGGGATGCATAATAAAATGGGTTTAATTTACTTTGGAAGCAAAAAGAAAATAATTAGTCTAAATTTTTGACCATCTAAATGTAACCAAATTTATCAACATTGCTTGTCAATTCTACATCCGATTTTTTAGAGAAACTGGTCAGGATTGTGCTTCCCATAAAATATAGCCCAAGTACAGTTTTCAAAGGAAGCTTGTCAACTCAGAATAGAGAAAAACGTCCCTAGAATTCTCTTTCTTCCACAGTGGCAGACGGATGAAGGCTACACAGAAAAGTAGTCCCAAATTATAACTGAGAAGCCACAGTTGGGGATTAGTGGCCAACAACATTATTTTGTATAGCACTTCAACATGAAAATCTTTACTTATCAGCAATCATGAGCCTTAAAAGCCCAGGTCAAGTCACTGGGCATTAGAAGGCTGAAAGGGACACTTGAAAGGAAATCAGCTATCACATATAGTGAACATGTAAAAGTCACTCAGATGGTATCTGAAAGCCTATTAAAACATGAGATGCCATCACTGTGGTTTTGCAATATATCAGCCGTTTCCCATTATGATGGCTAACATACCGGCTCTATTTTTAGAGCTTCTGGAAAGATCAAAGCTGAAGGGGCCCTTTTAGTGGCTCCCCATCCAGACCCTTAATCTCTGTTTACTTTTTCTTTGTAATTATGTGGATCTGCAGAAGACGCATAGCCAGGGCTGCCTCACTCTCAGAGTAATACTTTAAAAAATTGCTCTGTGAGGGTCCCTGCTAGGAGGGAACCCTCTGGGGAGGAACAAAGAGCAGTAAAGTTCAAATTCAAGACAAAATTAGCATGATGTAAGTATTGATACAGAGTTGAAATATTCTAACTCATCTCCCTACACATTTTCTCAGGCTGGTTTTAAACTACTGTGAGAATGAATATGGATCCATGAAAACAAAGTCCTTTCTGAGTGTTTAGACCCCACCCTTCCCCCACAAAAAGCTCTTAGTTGGTTTCGGTGGCTCTAGCTGGTGAGGCTGTGGTCAAATGTTGATCAGCTCACTTTTAAAAACAAGTCCCTCCAATACAAAATGACTTACTTTGGAAGAACAAGCTGTACATTTGTCAAATGCCAGGCTGACAGGAAGGACGTTATCAAACCGTGACAGAAATCCCCGGATCTAAAAACAAAACAAAACAATTCACATCAAACACACAATGACCACATCTATGAAATGCATGTCTGGTTTCTGACAAGAAGTAGGAAATGATTAATATGGCGGTCCGGATAGAGATTATGAGCAAAATAAGTTCGAAATGAGTATTTTCCCTTGTAATCAGTTTGCAGAAGAACTACATTAGGTCCTTTATTCCATTAGGAGCCAGGGCTTACAAGCTTTTCAAATATTTCTGACCTAAAAACAAACTGACTGTAAAATACAAAATGCAAGCTGTAATATCTAAAGTATTAACAAACATCTTCCAAAATGTAACAGGTCCACTGGTATACTCAACAATTAGCTCCCACGTGTGTTCCAGTGAATATGGGATAAATACACATTTCTACGACATGATTTTGGGTGGGGTCTCACCCCACCCAATGTAGAAATACACATTTCTACAGCATGATTTTGGGTGGCCTGGGGACTGTGGAAGGCAGAAATGGCCCTAAGCATATATCCAGTAATTTACTTAATTTGGAACAGATAGATAAAATGTAAAACATCATCAGATTTATGGAGAAACAGCACCACCTTGAGCATAAACTTCTGGACTACAACTCAGTTACATTTCCAGAGTATCAGCTATAATTAGGTTTCACAAACTACGATTGAAGTAATTTATTCAGAACATTATACCTCTATATACTATACTTACACCAAAGGGGGAGTTTTAAGCTGTTCTATATACCATAAAAATACGAATGGTAAAATCTCTGAAGTCTCCACAGGACTCAACATTTATAATAAACCAGACAACACAAATCTTATGAGTTAATTTATTTGACCTTTCAAATTCCCCATTTTATGTTGAAAAACCTCAGGCTCAGGAAGAGTGGCAACATGGCTCAGGTAAACAGTAAGTAATGGAGACTCAAAATGGACCTCCTGATGCAGACCTGGCCCAGGTCTGAGCTTCCCTCCCTCTCAGAATATCACAGCATTTGTCGTCAACACTAGGTCTCCTCACAACTTTAACACTCACTTGAATGGAACAAAAAACCCAACCTACTGCCCTTTAGCCATCCTATTAACACCATGCTCTTTCCCTCATACCCCCACACCCCAAAAAACAAACAAAAAACTTAACAAACTCTTTAAAGAAAAAGGCTTCTTCTGAGTTTTGGATAACTCCATCCTGACGTTCACACTGTAACAGTGTTAATTGTTTACACATACTTATCTCAGGAAAAAATCTAACCTGGAAAAAAATGCCTACGGTATTTTTTTTTTTTTTTTTTTTCTGAGATGGAGTCTCGCTCTGTCGCCCAGGCTGGAGTGCAGTGGCGTGATCTCAGCTCACTGCAACCTCTGCCTCCCAGGTTCAAGTGATTCTCCTGCCTCAGCCTCCCAAGGAGCTGGGGTTACAGGTGCGTACCACCACACCCAGTTATTCTGTATTTTTAGTAGCGATAGGGGTTTTGCCATGTTGTCCATGGCAGGTCCAAACTCCTGACCTCAGGTGATCAGCCCACTTTGGCCTCCCAAAGTGCTGGGAGTACAGATGTGAGCCACTGTGCCCCGCCCGATTTTTAAATGTCCTTATCAATATGCTATGTGTTTTTTAATGCAATCCAAGATCAAGTGTTTGATAGAAATGATAAATTTGGGCCAGGCGGTGGCTCATGCCTGTAACCCCAGCACTTTGGGAGGCCGAGGCAGGCAGGTCACCTGGGGCCAGGAGTTCAAGACCAACCTGGATAACATGGCAAAACCCCATCTCTACTAAAAATACAAAAAAACTTCACTGGGTGTGGTAGTGGGCGCCCATAATTCCAGCTACTCGAGAGGCTGTGGCAGGAGAATCACTTGAACCCGAAGGCGGAGTTGCAGTGAGCTGAACTGAGATCATGCCATTGCACTCCAGCCTGAGTGACAGCGAGACTCCATCTCAAAAAAAAAAAAAAAGAAAAAGAAATTTGGTAACTGGTATAAGTTAGATAGCCTCATTATAAACATATGAAAATACGACAACCTTTTAGTTCCTAATATCTCAGGAATGTGGTAACCATTTCATAATCCACGGCTTGAGCCATAATCAGGGTCGTAAGTTTGCTATTCAGGACACCAAAACAGGAGACATCAAAATAGCAGAAAAGAGTTTCATAGCAAGTCACAAATAGGAATGCTGAAATTTTCATGAGCTCTGGAAGTTACAGGCTTGAGAATACTTACGGTGAGTCTCCTCTATACCCCAATTACTTTTATATTAAGTTTACTTAGAAAAGAACTTTATCACATTTAGCATATTTTTCCATTAAAGTTATTTAACATGGCCGACATGTCATGTGTCCGTCTATGTTTCATGGAAAGGTTTCTGCACGCTGTTTTCTCTAATACAGTTTTCATCCAACTTTATGTTGCACAAATACTGGTAATTTTCTCTGATACTGTCTTACCATTGGAGGTGAGCAGGTAAAGCTGAGGGACAGGGAGAAAGTACATCCAGTTGGGGTAGAAAGGAAGAGAGGAAACAGAGAAGGGAAGAGAAAAATAACAACAACAACACCGGTGGCGAGGAATAGAACAAAAAGGAGATGCCGTACACGGGATTGGTTGAGTGAGGGTCCAAACACCACTGTTCAGCAGCCCCAGACAGTTCTTTACTAGGAAACAGATTTATTTTCCCAGAAAATGAAGTAGAATAATATTTGTGTGAGGACTTTCAAATTCACCAAGTTGGTATCAGAAGGCCCAGAATTTTACCAAAATAATTCCAGTTTTAGATAATTTAGGACAGGAAACCCTTCTTCTCAAGCTGATGGCAAGAGACTCCTAAGGGGGTACTTCCACAGGTGGGCTCCCTCCTTCTAGCTAATGCAAAGGCTGAGCTGTCAATTTTCCTAATACACAACTCTTGAGGCCTATCATTTTTTACCCACTCCCTATAGCTGACAAAATTAGACAGAATTCCTTGCACTCCAAGGTCCCTCTGCTCTGGGCACAGCTCACCTTTCCAATTAAATTCTGGATTGAATTTTTCACAAACTCTGTACAACTGCTAAGCTGAACTACAACTTCCCTCCTGAAGATATTCTTGATTTCCTGAGCTTGCCTCATGCTGAATTCTGTGACTCAAAACTCTTCCTTTTGGTGACAGCTACATATCTAAGTGTTCACCTTCCTTAAAAACCACTCAGCTCAAACACACCTCGTTCACAAATTCTCAATCTACCACCCAACCTAGAAATAATATCTCTACCCTCTGAAATCCTTCTTTTGATCTTTATGCCCAAAATGCTTTGAGGAATAGTTTTGGGAGTTTAAAATTCGTAACAGGCTTGAGATATAATTCACATACCATAAAATTCAACTTTTAAACTGTACAGCTCAGTGGTTTTTAGCATACGAACAGTTTTGCAACCATCATCACTATCTAATTTCAGAACATTTTCATCACCCCCAAAAGAAACCCAGCAATTAGTCCTCATTCTCCCCTCTTCTCAGACACTGGCAACCACTAATCTACTTTGTTTCTCTTGTTTTATCTATTCTGCTTATTTACTATAAATGAAACCACAAATGACTGGCTTCACTTAGCATATTTTCATCCACATTGTATCATATGTCAGTATTTCATTCCTCTTTACTGCCAAATAATATTCAATTGTGTCACTATACCACATTTATTTAGCAATTCATCAGTAGATGTGCATTTCTCTTGGGAATATACGTAGGAGCAGAATTACTGGGTCATATGACTGTTTAACATTTTGAGGAACTGCCAACTTGTTTTCCAAAGTGACCACATCATATTAAAATCTTGGCCGGGCGTAGTGGCTCACACCTGAATCCCAGCACTTTAGGAAGCTGAGGCAGCCGGATCACAAGGTCAGGAGTTCGAGACCAGCCTGGCAAACATGGTGAAACCCCATCTCTAGTAAAAATACAAAAATTAGCTGGGTGTTGTGGTACGTGCCTGTAATCCCAGCTACTCGGGAGGCGGAGGCAGGAGAATTGCTTGAACCCGGGAGGCAGAGGTTGCAGTGAGCCGTGATAACGCCATTGGACTCCAGCCTGGATGACAGAGCAAGACTCCATCTTGGGAGCAGGGGGGAAAAAATCTCACCAGCCAAGTGTGAGGGCTCCAATTTCTTCACTTCCTTGTCAACACTTGTTATTATCTCTTGTAGATTATAGCCATCCTAGTGAGTATGAAACAGCATCTAACTATGGTTTTGACTTGCATTTCTCTAATGACTGGTAATGTCAAGCATCTTTCCATGTGCTTCTTGACCATTTGTGTATCTTCTTTGGAGAAATGTCTATTCAAATCATTTGCCAAGTTTTAAATATTTTTTAAATTGCTGAATTGTAAGTTCGTTACATATTCTGCATAAAGGTTTCTTACCAAATATATCTTCTGCAAAAATACTCTCCCATTCTGTTTTTTTTTGTTCATTTGTTTGATACAGCATCTTGCCCTGTTCTCCAAGCTGGAGTGCAGCAGTGTGATCTCGGCTCACTCTAGCCTTGAACTCCCGAGCTCAAGTGATCCTCAGCCTCTCCAGTAGCTGGGACTACAGGCACACACCACCACACTCAGCTAATTCTTTTGATTTTTTTTTTTTTTTTTTTTTAAGAGACATGAAGTCTCGCTGTGTTGCCCATGCTGGTCTTGGACTCAGGGCTCAAGCAATCCTCCCACCTTGGCCTCCCAAAGCATTAGGATTTCAGGCATGAGCCACCATGCCCAGCCTTTTTTTTTTTTTTTCCTCTCTTGAAGCACAACAGTTTATTTTAGTGAAGTCCTACTTACCATTTTTTCTTACATTGCTTGGTCTTTTGGCATCTTATATAAGAAACCATTGTCTAACCCAAGGTCATAAAGATTTATGATATTTTCTTCTACAAATTTTTACAGTTTTAGCTCTCACATTATGTCTATGATCTATTTTGAGTTAATTTTTTAATATGGTATGAAATAAAGGTCTAAATTCATTCTTTTGCATGTGAAATCCTGTTGTCTCCATACTATTTGTTGAAAACAGTATTCTTTCCCAATTAAACTGTACTGGTTGGCCATGAAGGGTTTATTTTTGGACTCTCGATTCTTTCCATTTATCTATATATCTATCTCTATGCGAGTACTTAACTATCTTGATTACAGTAGGTTTGTACTAAGTTTGAAACTGGAAAGTATGAGTCCTCCAACTTTGTTCTTCATGTCCAAGATTGTTTTGGCTACTCTGGGTCCCTTGCATTTCCACATGAATTTTAGGATCAGTCTGAATACTATAATTACTTTAAGAAACGTTTTTATCTTTCTTTCTTTTAGAGGACAAGAGACACAGGCTGAGCTACTTGTATTTACTCATAGCACAGCGATTTACTCATAAGACAATAAATTATGAAATGAATAAACAAGTAAACAAAAACAACCCAAGGCCTACAAAATTATTCAAATCTGGACTATACAGAGAAAACAGGTCCCACACAAACCACAAGAAAAACTCTGACTTGCCACCATTCATATGCTCTGCATTGCATTCCCTCAATCTTATAAGAACTGCATAAAATTTAAGGAGCAGAGGTTGCTACTTAAAATTAGCACCTTACTTACATATGCATAGAAATCCCGCAGCAATCTAAAATCCAAGTACCTTATGCAAATAAATATATACATATCTGTTGAGAGAGGCCAGGCCCCAACTCCCAAATAAGTTAAAAAGATTTGTCCCTTGCTTGGGTGGAGAAAAATTCACCATGACCTTCCTACTTAGAAGTGTGCAAAGTCTATAAAGCAAAGCATTGCTCAGCATTTTTCTAAACTTGCCTCATCAGAAGAAGCCCCTGGAACTTGATTCAAAAGGTCTGGGGAAAGGCCTGAGAATCTGCAGATTTAACAAGAGCTCCAGGTGGTTCCCATCAGGCAAGCAAGGGAAACAGGACGCTTTGTTACTAACCTTAGTTACACCCTCCTGTGGTTTGCTCTGTACCACTCAGCATCACCTGTTAGCTGTAAATATGTCATGGGATTATGGGTTGTTCTGTTTGCTTGTTTTCTGTCATGTCAGAAAACGGATGGAAGCACTTAGCAAGCCTCTAATTCTTTGTGCATTTTCTAAAAATAGCACCACCACACCACCTAATTTAGCTCATGTTAATGAACATTTAAATTAAAAGGCTTTATAAAGTGATATCAAAGGTATTTTTCCATCCACACAGGGAACTAAAGCCCCTGCTCAAAGGAAATTTTTGACCTTTTGGATTTAGTCATAACGTGGAGGAAGTCTCACACAGCTTACTCTCAACTCTTGTTCTACTCCTATTTGTTGTCAGTTTCTCCTTATAGTCGGGTAAGCATTAAACTGCTTTTCAAAAAAAAAAGTTAACTCTTCCTGTAATAAAAACGATAAGCACATGACAGAAAACAAGCAAATAAAACAATAACCCATACTCCCATGACATATTTACTTCCATTTTCCTATTTTAAAAAAATTATCTAAACTTTTAACTTTATTTTAAACAGCCTCCCCTGAATATTGTTTTCTCATTCCCCTCTCCCCACAAGGGGAAAACACTGCCAGTTTCACACACACACACACACACACACCCCTCCCCCTTACCTACAACTTTGTAGCTAGTAAGAGGGATTCCTCAGAGTGGCCAAACCTTGCCTCCCTCTGCACATTTTAAGATTTCCATTATAATTTTTTTCCTTAGCACAGAAAAATATACAGAAAAAAAATTAAAATGGTCCATATAGAAATTGGATTGGCGGTTGCCTGAGGCTGAGGGTGGGGAGATGAACTGGGAGAAGGCACAAAGGAACTTTTTGGGGTGACAGAAAAATTCTGTGTCTCATTTGTGGAAGTGGTAGTTATATGAGTGTATACACTTGTCAAATCATATTAAAGTGGGTTCATTTTACTATATATGTTATGTCTTGAAAAAGGTGATTTTAAAAAATGGCTTATAATCTTAATTTTTCAAAACAGTGCAGAAAGGTACAAAATGAAAACCCTAAGTCCCTGTTACCTCCATTACCTCTCCCTGCAAAATAATCACCAACATTAGTGCTCCATAGAAACGTCTAGAAAAAAAAAATGTATGCCTAAACTAGCTCTAGAATATTTGTATCTTTGCTACTCCCTGAATATTAAAAAACCCACCTGGGAATTACAGAGCTTAGAAGAAGCCCAATTACCTGTGGTTTCTTGGCTCTAGTCCCACTCATCACCCCCAGGCCCCAAAGGGCCACACGCTTTGAGTGGAAATCCCTGTTGTCAGATGTGGGGCACCAGGTTGTAGCTGAGCTTGGCTCACAGGGCCTTAGGAGACAGGACACACTGTCCTCACCGTGGGGAACGAAAACACAGCAGACAGGATGCAAAAAGCATCAGAATAGGGCCTTTATATGGTCGTTTGGCCTCACTCCCGGGCTGTTCCCAGCTGGACAGCGTGTGGTCCGGCAGGAATTCATTAGGCACACCTGTGCTTATCTAATTAGCTTCCAAAGGCTCTCAGGCAGGAACACCTGTTGGGGCTGGAGATGTGCACTGGGGACAAGGTGTCAAGGGTCCTTTTAGAAACACAACTAGTGTTGGTGGAAGCACAAAATTCAAAAAGCAGGATTTGGTCTGCTGCCTTAAGAAGTTAAGTACTCTGCCCCAGGTGATGCCATCAAGAAGCCATTTTTTCATGGACAGAAGCAGTGGTCCTCAAATGCCTAACGTCCCTGGAGGTTTTCGCTCAGTAGCTCTGGGATGGGCTGAGAAATGCGTATTTTGAAATGGCTCCTCTGGCGATTCCGATTGAAAGTCAGGTATGGGAATCCCTGGATTAGGCTGTCTTCTGATTTAAGACCAAATGACTCAAATTCTATTCCCAGAGCCACTTGTATCAACTCATCTATTCTCCACCCAGCAACCAAATCTAATCATATCACGCCTCAGCGTTCAGTGGCCTCCCAGTGCCCCTGGGTTGAAGGTCCAAGCATTTCCAATGGCCTCTGCATTCCTGCCTTCTCTGCTGTGCCCCTTCTACTTGCTGTCTCACAGGTAAACTGGCCTTTCCCTTCCTCAAACTCTCTGAGCACCTTTCCCAGCCACCATTTCTGCCTCTTCTATATCCCCCCGCTAAAGCACTTACTTCTCTCCCTTTTCCCTTTCAAATAAACAACTGTTCCCTCCTAACCCTAGAAGCCAGGCAGGAAGGCATGTCCTGGAATAATGTGGAAAATGATACCCCAGAGAATGAAGGGAGGACAGCACTAAAATTTACTGAATTCCATGCCTGTGTTCAGGGCTCCTGGGTGTTTTCATACACTGCATCCAATTTTGGCCTCACTACCATCCTGTGACCTTCCTCCGATCTCCAAATAGGAACACAGGAGGCTCAGGGAAGTGATATGCTTGCCCAACGGTCCACAGCTACCAAGTGGTAAAGCCAGGAATCTGAATTTTGTTCTTTCTGGCTCTAAAGCCTGAGGAACAAAGTTGCAAAGCAAAGAGGTAGAAAGGAAGAAAGAGGCTAGAGGAATTTAAAATAAAAAAATACTCCCAAACAAAAACTCAACGCCTAGATGGCTTAACACCTATCAGGTGGATTCAGTTATCTTTAGTCAATTATGCCCAGTTGGCCACAAAATAAATATAGATCAGGAATAGAAAGGGTCCTCTTTCTTTCTGGGCCACCCACCCCTGGTGGTGTTTTCACCTAAGCTGAGTAAAATTAGCTTCAGACCCAGGCCTCGACGGGAGGCTAAGATCCAACGCCCAGAAACAAACAGCCATTCTGAGAAAGCACAGTTGCAGCCACAACTGGAACCTGCTGCTTTAACTTCACACTAGCTTCCAGCAGGCCTGGCAATATTTCTAAAGCTTGGAGTTTGCATAAATAAAAACTAACTCCAAACTCCAAATCGATCTTGGATGTTGAAAAGAGTCTTAATCAAGTTCAATGCCAAAATGGAGAGTGTAGCAATTGCAAAACCCTAAGCACACCAGAATGGTCTTTATTTCAGCTAAGAGCTTCAGCTCTCACCACTGACCCACCTCTCACTATTAAACTAGAGTCACCAAGGGGGGCAGAAAAACCAAGCTGGACATAAGCCAGTGTTTCCTTAGAAAAGCACCGCAGAATGGAGCAAATCTTCCCAACCACTCCCTCTCTACTCATTGCTTTCAGAGCTTTATGAGAGTCTTCATAAATTCCTTTTTAGGGGAGTAGATAAGTTTCCATTTTAATTAAAAGTGAAAGATGAAACCAATATTTACAAGTGTCTCTTATGTGCCCAGAACTGTGCTAATGCTTAGTACATGTGACTTAATCCATCCACGAATTCCAGGAGCTTATTATATTATCCTCATTTTACAGATATAAAACATGAGGTTCAGAGAAGATATGTAATGTGCCCAAGGTCACACAGGGGCAAGTGCTAAGAGCTGCCTCAAATGGTTTTGTAAAATGAGATAGTGAATGTGAAATTAAGAGACAAAGCTGGGGTTCTAATCGGATCTGTATGATCACAAAGTCTTTAGGATGCCTTCCTAAACAGGCACCTCCTAAACAGGACAGCCTTATCCAGCGGGTAAAATTCATGGGGCAAAGTGACATCCTTCAACCTACAAAGTTAGGCCCAACTCCTCTTGGGACAAGAGATGCAAACTGAGATGCTTCTGAATGCTGACATTATAATTTATCCTCCAGGGAAACAGCAATCTTGATTCTGCTTCTGGAATCTCACAGAGGAAACTCAGACATTGTTAGACCTATACCCAGATCCTTCCTTGTATTCAGAGGCCTCCCCGCTGGAACCAGACTCTACTGCATCCAAATGACTTGGGATACATCCATCACCTTAGATTACCCCAAACACAAATGGAACTCAACACTGGGTGGATCTTGTACCAGTTACTTAACTTCTCTGAACTTCATAGTGCTTGGCACTTGGCAGAGTCAGATTACCTGGTGAGGGGATGGCTGGATGGAAGGAAGGAGATAAGATGAATAGGTCACAAACCATAACACTTGATACAGTGAAACATGAGGCCTGCCCATTTTTTCTGCTATATCCATCATCATCAACCAGAGAGGTATAGAACCAGAGGGGAAAGGAGGCTCCTCTCCTGGGCTACATCTCAGGAAATACGTTCTTATTGCTTGTCTGCTAAGATTTCCCTCCTCAGCAGTCCATCAGTCCATGTCCCTAAGAGTACAGAGATAAGTATTTCTGAACACAGTAAAGACATTTTTTCAAAATCTAAAGGCCTGAGGATTTGGGGGGCACAGACTGTGCAGAAAGGGCAAATATCCTGAGATATGGCTTGAGATCCCAGCTCCACCTCAGCATGTGAATCAATTAGAATTTTCCCAGGCCAGATCCCTCCCAAGGTCCTGCCCTAGTTTTGGCTTTGTATTACCTTTCTGAAGCTAAAAGAATTCATGAAGCTGAGAAAACCCTGGGGTTGGCAATTCCAAGCTCAGAAGAATGGCATACACATTCAGGGCCTTTTTTTTTTATTAGTACTTTAGAACCAAGAGTTCATTCACCTAAAGACAAAAGATGTGCACTGCTTGGTCCACAAGTGGGATAAAGCAGGAGTGCTCCATCAATTACCCTGGTGTTTGGACAACTGTTGTAGCGTCACCTTGATTCCTTTTTTTTTGAGACAGGAACCCCCTCTGTTACCCAGGCTGGAAGGCAGTAGTGTGATCCTGGCTCACTGCAGCCTCAAACTCCCACAGGTGCGTGCCACCATACCTGGCTAATTTTTTGTAGAGACAGGGTCTCTCTATGTTACTCAGGCTGGTTTTGAACCCCTGGGCTCAAGCAATTCTCCCACCTCAGCCTCCCAAAGTGCTGGGATTACAGGAGTGACCCACTGTGCCTAGCCTCGTCACCTCGTTACATTCTATGACGATGTACAGCCAAAGAATTAGCAGGCCAACAGGCTGTTAATTTCTGTCACATCCAGGATCTCTCGCCAGCCAGCAAACCAACTTCCTGGAGATATCAAGAGTGGCCTGTACATTTTATAAATCCTGAACGGTGCCTCGTACCAAAGAAGCAGATAAAGGATCTGGCCTTGCAGAGCTCAGCCACCAGCCAGGAAAAATCAGTCTTTCTTTCTTTCTTTCTTCTTCTTTTCTTTTTTTTTTTTTTTTAAGTAAAAGAACACTGTTGATGGGAAGCAGAAAGAACAACACTACTATGCTAAGATTTATAATGAAAAAGTTCCCTCTACAAAAAACAACAGATTCCAAATATAATACAACAGATTATACTATATAATTTCATTTACAGAAGTTCAAAATCAGACAAACATCTCCCACGGTGTTGATAATCAACGGGTGCTTACCTCTCTATAGGAAGGAGGCAATAATAATCCGAAGAGGCATGAGGGGGGGCATTGAAGGTGCTTGATAGTTAATTTGTTCTGATCTGTGTGCTGGGTATAAGACTGTTCATTTTGTGATCATTCATCACATTACCACTTAATGATGTGTGTGTTAATCTATATCTATTCCACACATCAACAAAATGATTTTTTGAAAAATCATTCTTTTTATAGACAGAAATTAGCTTATACTTATTGCTGCCTGCTTGCAGAATCGAATTCACATACATTGTGCCAGAGACTTAAAAAAAAAAAAAAAAAAAACCCAAAACAAACCCATAAGCCTTTTGCTCACCTGAAATGGTTTTTTATGGTTTTCAAATTCAGTAAGAGGTTTCTTCAGGCAGAATTTCAGGGCCTAATCAGGCCTTTTTTTTTTTTTTTTGGCACTTGGCCAATCTTTGGATAGGCCAAATTCTGCCTGTGGATCCAGAGACAGAACAACTAAGTAATCCTCAGGCCTCCTAGATCTGACACAGAGGAGAGCAGAGACCCAGAGAGCACAGGAAAAGTTAAGGAACTTTCTCCAAATTACACAATGAGTTGCTGGTGGGGGGCCTTGTGATTCTCAGTCCAAGGACTATCACTTTTCTACTATATCTCTTCCACAGGGGCCAATTAATAAAACTTCTCCTCTGGGGAACTGAGAAAAATGAGCCCAGTAAACTTCACTGGTCATTCTTTGCATACAAAGTACACAAAGGAGTTTACCAAGTTCCTCTCCAACAGGAAATCATTTGTCTCTAAGAGCCAGGAAGAGAAGGAGGGAAATGCTGAGTTTGCAACAGGGCATTGCAACACAGCCCAGTGTTTTTGTGGAAACGATGTTCCCCTAATCAAAACACGGTTGCATAAATGGACTCACTCCACTTAGGAAAAAAAAAAGTTGTTTAAAGCCTATAAATGGGGACCACACAACCCTGATTAATTTTTAAAGTTCTTTCTCCACTTTCTTTTTTAGAAAGTAGCTAAAAATAAAGGCTTGAAACTTGAAATAATGTAAGCAAGTAATCACTCACACACACACACACACACACACACACACACACACACACACACACACACACAGGGCTTTTCCCATATATGGCTGCGTTATTCTTCAGTCTTTGAAAAGGGCAAATGAAGAGATGGCCAACAACCAAAATAATCCTTCAGACATTTGAAAACGAGGAGAAAGAACTAGAAGAGTTGGTGAATGACAAACAATTGTGAGGCTCAATGGGGATAAATAACACTGAGAGGGATTAGTTGCCATAGCACTTTAAAAACATGGGCACATGCATTTTGACACTGGGCCCCTTCTATAAAGAGACTGTTTTGCCCTCTGGCCTCAGCACTGAGAAAACTACAACTGCAGTAATTTAACATAAAGGAGTTAAAGAAGGAAACCAGTACAGGGGCATGACTGAAAATTTAATTAAGGCCCTTCTCAGTATAAAGTCTGTAAAGGAGATGAGGGCACATCTCAAGGTCAGAAGAAGGGGGAGACTTGGGAAAGATTCAAATGAGATGTGAGAGCATAAATGGCAGAGGTTGGCTCTGGAGGTCAGCTTCCTTATGATAGATGGTTATTACTGTGTCTTTTGGGTCCTATGTGAAATGTCTCTGTAGAGAAGACTAACACATGTCCAAAAAAAAAAAAAAAAATGCCACCGTGTGTGGGGGACGGTGGATGGGGGACACATTTTCAGAGTGTTTTGTGGTTTTCAAGGCCGTGTCACATGTAATCCTGGACACAAAGTAAAGCACCTGCTTTTCTTGATGTGGAAACTGAGGCTCTGGGAGGCTAAGTGAACTCTACAAGTTCCTTTTTTTTTTTTTTTAGATGGAGTCTGACTCTGTCGCCCAAGCCAGAGTGCAATGGCGTGATCTTGGCTCACTGCAACCTCCGCCTCCCAGGTTCAAGCGATTCTCCTGCCTTAGCCTCCTGAGTAGCTGGGATTACAGGTGCACACAACCACGCCCAGCTAATTTTTGTATTTTTAGTAGAGACGGGGTTTCACTATGTTGGCCAGGATGAGTCTCAAAACTCCTCTCCTCGTGATCCATCCGCCTCAGCTCCCAAAGTGCTGGGATTACAGGTGTGAGCCACCGCGCCCAGCCCACAAGTTCTATTATGGGTAGCTTTGTGCAAGTGGGCTGGGGTCCCAACAGGAAGCAAAATCTCCCAATATGCAGGCCACGGATCTTTCGATTCACAAGACCTTTGAAAGAACATTTGTCAGACTGCCAAGTTTAGGTATGGATTGTGGCTCATCCACTAAGTCTCTGTGACCATGAAGAAGTCATTTCCCCTCTTCTGATTCTTATTCTAAACTGAATATAACAGTGCCATCCTAGCTGGCAGAAGGTGGGTGGCGAGGAGGAAGAGAGAGACAAGCATGAGCTGAGTCACTCTGCTCTCTGCACTCGTCTGAGTCTGTCCTTGCAAATCTCCAGGTAGGACTGGCAGGCACCATCACCATTTCACTCATGGGGGCAGCTGTCACATTACAGGAGAGAATACATACATGGAATCTAAAAAAATGATTTCCAAAATGTAAGACTGGAAAACCTCTTCAATCCCACTGCCTTTTTCTTTTTACTCCCTAAGGGATAGAACTTCCTCATGATGCTTTGAATTCTTTTTATGAAAAGACACCCCGCTTTCTGGCGACCCTGCATGCTTCTAGTGGTTTTCCCATGCCTGCCTATGAAGGTTTTCTACTTGGGTTCAGAGTCAATAATAATATCGAACAGCAGCAAAGAAACAGCAGGTATTGTTTGTTGAGAGCCTATGATATACACTGTTGCTGAGCCCTTTCTAGCAACCATTCATAATCCATACAACTACCAGGTGAGGTCAGTATTACTTTCTCCACGTTATAGATAAGAAAACTAAGCCTCAGAGAAGTTTAGTGACTTGGCCAAGGAAGGCCATCTTAATAACGGCAGGGCTGGGATTTAAACCATTGTATGGCTGATTCCAAAGCATGTTTTTTTCTGTTCCTATTGCATTATGAGGCCTCTAGTCAGTTTACAAAACGCATCAAAGACTCTAGGCAATGCTTCTCGTTTGTGATTTCTTCCCATCACTATCCTGCAGAATGGAATACCTTCCAGGTGGTCAGAAAGTTCTCCCACTGAAATCCCAGCTGCAGGGTAAATGGGTGGATATGAAGTGGGCTGGGCAGATGGAATGGCAAAGAGACCCCACATGCCTTCCCCCTGCACCAAAAGAATTGTGATTTCACTTCCAAATCACTAACCTGGTGAGGCACGAGCCCAAGAGAGGTTGGAGGCTCATTCATCCGATCGTCACTGCTGCTGGCAATGGCATAGCCCCTGAGGACAGGAAACAATCAGAGCTGCTCATTTAATCCAAGTTTAACACATGGGAGGATGATCTAAGCAGAAGTCTACATAAGATTCATAAGGATAACTAAAATGCCCCTTGCTGGGCAGTGTAAGTTAGCAAAAAAATAATTTCCCTGGGACAAAAGGCAAGAAGAGTAATTTAAAAATGCATGGTTTGGAGTAAGAAAGACCTGAGCTTGTGACCATAGGCAAGTTGCCTAACTTCTCTGTGCTTCAAATCCATCATCTAGAAAGTAGGAATGAGGGAGCTCTGGAGCTCTGATTAATAAACGAGGAATCTACTATACCAATTGCCAGTGCAATGTTTGGCATATCAGAGGCCAATAAACATTAACTCACTTACTATGAAATAGTCTTATCAAACATCACAGAACATTTCTGCACTGAAAATTTGAAGAGGAAAATTTTCTAGCCTTAACTTCTTGAGCTGATATAAATGGTAATGAAATGTAGGAAATAAAAGTAAAGAATGAATTGGGCAAAACTAATGCACTACTCTCTGAACAATGGAGTGATACTTCTGTCACCAAAGAGATGTGACACAGGACCTGGTGTTTAAACTATGACCAGGGTAAATGTGGCAGACGGATGGTCAGCATCAAGGAAGCATAAAGTCACTCTCAAAGATTTTGTCCCAAATACTTCCTGTCAGAGGATGGCAATAAACTGAAATGACAGATAGCTAAGGTGGATGACAAAGAGGAAGACAAAAAAGTTCTGCTTTTCATTTATCTCAGAGTACCCATACTAGTTACATATACAACCACAATTTTTAACTGCTGAGGAAAGCTTTGAGTCACACAATAAATAGAATATTCATGTTAATTTGCATATTGACTTTCTGAGAACTGGAAAAATAAATCTTTCAAAAATTCGATTTTCTGCTGCCTGTATTGTAAACAACATAACAAAGTGATTAAACATAGTTTGAAGCCACACTGATTGAACTAAACCCTGGCTTTTCCATTTACTATGTTAATTTGGCCACTTACTTATCCTCACTATGCCTTGATTTTCCCATCAAAACCGGGACTAATAATAATAGTTCTTTCCTAACAGGTTTGCTATGAAGATTAAAGGAGGCCGGGTGCAATGGCTCACGCCTGTAATCCCAGCACTTTGGGAGGCCAAGGCGGGTGGATCACCTCTGATCACTGAGGTCAGAGGTTCAAGACCAGCTTGACCAACACGGCAAAACCCCGTCTCTACTAAAAATACAAAAATTAGCCGGGCATGGTGGCGTATGCCTGTAATCCCAGTTACTTGGGAGGCTGAGGCAGGAGAATCACTTGAACCCAGAAGGCAGAGGTTGCAGTGAGCCAAAATCGTGCCATTGCACTCCAGCCTGGGCAACAAGAGCGAAATTCCTTCTCATTAAAAAAAAAAAAAAAAAAAGATTGAAGGAGGCAATATTTCTGAAGTGCTTAGACCAGTGCCTAGCACAAAGTAAGCCCTATATAAGCGTTGGAAAAATAAAATAAACCATAATTTGTCCAAAAGGATGCAGAAATGTGGCCACAAAGGAAACGTGCCAAGTTATCTCAGCCCAAAGAACCAGACCTGCTTTTTCTAGTCTTGTGTTTTTGAGGGTAAAGTAGTGAAATTCTCTGAAAAGTCAGACTGAGAAAAGGCCACGGGAGACACTGATGAATGACTGCCTACAAAAGCTTTGTTTAAATGCTCATCTCCCACTAGCAAACTCACCCTTCTGGATGCTGCAAAACAGATACCATCAATTCCACGGCCAGGGCTCCTGCAATCATGGCCAATCCTGGACGACTCACAGTACACTGCTGGTCCAAGGTCCGGTCTCTGGTTGACTGCAAAGAAACAATCATTGGTGTGTGCTGAACGTTCTATTCCATTCAACTCTAGCTGTCTCAAGTATGAAATCCTCTGTGACAAAGCTTTAAATTATAACCAGATGCTCATTGTTAGCAAAGAACATCCAGCTTCAAGTACATCATTTCTTGAGATTATCAAGATAAACAAAATACACAATTTAGGTAACTAAATGAGGTAATATGCTAAAAAGGATCAGCAGCTTAAACAGATTGGGGGATATCAACCAAAAATGAGGGCTTAGCTGCCTCATATAAAGGCACTGCATCATGTGTTCCTTTACGTGACTCAATTCAGTTCTGTGCTTGGTAGTTAAGTGACAGAGACACAGAAAGGAACAATGATTAGAACAGTGCAAATGATTCTGCCCTGCCATTTTAACTAACACCTCAAAGTGACCGTGAGATGGGAGCAACAATTTACTATTATTGCAGCCCTCAGTTCCTATGTTCCTCTCACAACATGGGCATCACCTCTCTGGGTGATTCTAGGGTTTACTACAAGTATTTTTTTTTTTCCTACAACATGGCTCTGAACATGTTGCTGGTTCAACCAAAGAGAGTCTAACCATCCCACTCTGGGCAAATTAAAGAGGTTGTTAGGAATATTTTTGACTCTATGAAAATTTTACCTTATGAGCAAATGGGACTTTACTGCAAGGGACCACTAATCGTATTTGTTGACAATAACTAAATAACAAGACCAGCTGTATATTATAACACCATGACAGAGATCATCAAGCCATCCTTCTTCATATAAGAGAATGGTCATCTTCTTTTCTTTATATTGGGAGGACATAAAAGCCAGTCATCCAAAGGAGATATGAGTTATTAAGTGAAAAATTTTAAAACAAAGGAAAAATAGAGGGGAGGTTACAGAAAACATCTCTGCATTGCCTCACTGGAAATTTTTTATCTGTTCTGATAAAGGAACAGCCCTACACACAGACAGACTTGTGTGAAGTTCTGAAAGCCATAGAATCTTAATTTGTACAGTGTAGTCTTGCTGTTCAAAGCACTGTCGCACTTGACCCACTTTGCACTGTGAGTTGACAGGGCAAGTATTTTTTCCTCCCCTATTAGCATTGCCAAGGAGAATACAAGACACTCAGTTAAATTTGAATTTCAGATAAATAAATTTTTAGTATAAGTGGGTCTTGAATATTGCATGGGACATATACTAAAAAATTATTCATTATTGGCCAGGCATGGTGGCTCACGCCTGTAATGCCAGCACTTTGGGAGACCAAGGCAGGGGGATCACAAGGTCAGGAGTTTGAGACCAGCCGGACCAACATGGTGAAACTCCATCTCTACTAAAAATACAAAAATTAGCCGGGCATAGTGGCAAATGCCTGTAATCTCAGCTACTCAGGAGGCTGAGGCAGAAGAATCACTTGAACCCAGGAGGCAGAGGTTGCAGTGAGCTGAGATCGTGCCACTGCACTCGAGCCTGGGTGACAGAGCGAGACTGTCTCAAAAAAAAAAAAAAAAAAAAAAAAAAATCATTATTAACTGAAATTCAAAGTTAGCTGGGAATCCTATATTTTTACTTACTAAATCTGACACGCCTACACACCACTCCTATTTTGCAGAGGCAGAAGGAACCTAAGAGACTTTTTGGAATTACCTGGGAGGCAGTGTCAAGGCATTGATGGAATCTGATCTTTAGACTCCTAATTTGTAATGTTGTCTTGACTAAGAGAAGCACAGGAGACAATACTGAGTGCTACCAGCGATTAGTCTGCTGTGGTTTCCTCAAAAAGCTTTCCAAAAATATGGTTTGTAGCCGCGTTTATATTGGTGAACAAGGAACAGCTGTACAGTTGATGACGCCAGTCAAGGTTCATAATAAGATAATGCCATCCTCCCGAAATTGGAGAATTCTTCTCTTTGTTAAAAGATAATATTTATTTATTTATTTATTTTATTTTATTTATTTATTTATTTTTATTTTTTTGAGACGGAGTCTCGCTCTGTCGCCCAGGCTGGAGTGCAGTGGCGTGATCTCGGCTCACTGCAAGCTCTGCCTCCCGGGTTTACGCCATTCTCCTGCCTCAGCCTCCCGAGTAGCTGGGACTACAGGCGCCCGCCACCTCGCCCGGCTAGTTTTTTTTTTTTGTATTTTTTTAGTAGAGACGGGGTTTCACCGTGTAGGCCAGGATGGTCTCGATCTCCTGACCTCGTGATCCGCCCCTCTCGGCCTCCCAAAGTGCTGGGATTACAGCCTTGAGCCACCGCGCCCGGCCAAAAGATAATATTTAAATAGTCATAAATGAAAGGGCCGAGTCTGTCTGCCTCAGCGCACAAGTTGGTGATAGGAAATATTTGGAACTAAAGAGAAATCCACTTACATCTCCTGGGGCCACCACATCATTGCAGAAATAGCAGCCAAGCTTGTAACCAGGGATGTTGGCAAAAAGTGATGAGCCCAGGAGGTCAGCAGATGCCACAGGGTGGTTTGGATACAAGTCCCCAGCATCTTGCTGCTTTGGTTTCTTTAGGCCATGTCTCATGACAACAAATGTGTCAAATCCCAAGGCAGCATTGATGACCAGCTGCAGGTTTCAAGGAATAAAAGAGCAGAGTTAAAAGACACATATATTTGAAGCTGTGGCTAATTCCATATTTGTCAACTTTTTAAAATTTATTTTTTGCAAGTAAGTGTAATTAGATTATAAAAGTTAATGATGATAAAAGCTACCCACTACTGAGGGCTTATTAAGTACAAAAGACCTAATTATATCACAATTATCATAAATTATCTTATTTAATTTCATTTGAAACTCAAAACAGACCAGGCACAGTGGCTCATAACCTGTAATCCCAGCACTTTGGGAGGCCGACTGTCTGAGGTCAGGAGTTCAAGACCAGCCCGGCAACATGATGAAACCCTGTCTCTACTAAAAATACAAAAAAATTAGCCGAGCATGGTGGCATGCACCAGTAGTCCCAGCTACTCAGGAGGCAGAGGCACGAGAAACGCTTGAACCTGGGAGGTGGAGGTTGCAGTGAGCCAAGATTCCACCACTGCACTCCAGCCTGGGCGACAGAGCAAGATTCTATCTCCAACAAAGAAAAAAGCAAACAAAAAAAAACTCAACAAACATTTCTTATTTATAGATGAGGATACTGAAAGTCAGAGAAGTTAGTTCTATAACTTGCCCAAGGTCACTTATCTGGCAAGAAGTAGGTATATAAAACCAAGAAAACACATTTTGAGAATGTGTTCTCAAACACATTCTTTCTACCATTATACTATACTGTCATGTCCACATAGGTTTGTTTTTATAACAGCTTTATTGAGATATAATTCACATACCATATAATTCACCCTTCATGTAGATTTTTTTTGGTATCCCAGTAGCTGGAATTATAAGCACATGCCACCATGCCTGCCTGGCTCTGCATAGTTAGTATTTTGTTGTTTTGTTTTTTGTTTTTGAGACGGGATCTTGCTCCATTGCCCAGGCTGGAATGCAATGGCGTGATGTTGGTTCACTGCAGCCTCAACCTCCCAGGCTCAAATGATCTTCCTGCCTCACCCTCCCGAGTAGCTGGGAGCACCAGTGTGCATCACCACACCTAGCTAATTTTTTGTTTTTTTTCTAGAGATAGAGTCTCACCAAGTTGCCCAGGCTAGTCTCAAACTCCTGTGTCAAGCAATCCTCCCAAAGTGCTAGGATTACAGATGTGAGCCACCATGTCCAGCCCAACACATGAATTTTTAAAAAAACATTTTTTTCATTATACTATAACAACTTTTCATAGTTCTAATTTAACTTATTATCCCAAATTTCTGATAATATAGAAAGTTTGAAAAATAAAGGATAAACACACTACAAAAGAAAAAATCACTTAACCCACAGCTCAAAAAATTATTAACAGTTTGGGGTATTTTTTCCTATTATTTTCTCTCTTTCCCTCCCATTCTCTCTGTCTTTCTCCCTTCTTCTTGCCCTCTTTCTCTCTCCTCTCTCAATAGACAGATAAGTAGATACATAGGAAGACATATATATTTAACATAATTGCTATAAAATATATACAATATTGTATCTTCCTTATTTAATATAATGCGGCATTTTCCATCTTATTAAAACTCCTTTGAAAACATACTGTGGCCGGGCGCGGTGGCTCACGCCTGTAATCCCAGCACTTTGGGAGGCCAAGACGGGCGGATCACGAGGTCAGGAGATCGAGACCATCCTGGCTAACACGGTGAAACCCTGTCTCTACTAAAAAATACAAAAAACTAGCCGGGCGTGGTGGCGGGCACCTGTAGTCCCAGCTACTCAGGAGGCTGAGGCAGGAGAATGGCGTAAACCCGGGAGCCGGAGCTTGCAGTGAGCTGAGATCCGGCCACTGCACTCCAGCCTGGGTGACAGAGCGAGACTCCGTCTCAAAAAAAAAAAAAAAAAAAGAAAAGAAAACATACTGTGAATGGCTGCATACTATTCCATCATAGGTATGCACCATGATTTAGTTCACTATTCAACACTGTTGGCCCTCGAAGTTGTCATTGACCAAGCAGTGGTGAATAAGACCAAGTCTCTGTCCTCTTGGAGCTTACGTTTCAGTGTAAGTACAGTATACCTTTCAGTGTAGAGTATCTCAAAAGACTATTATGAAAATTAAGCAGTAAATGATACCTATTACGTTGGGTGATGGTGTGTGAGGTGAAGACACAGTCTGAAGCAGAAGCCCTTTGGCACTATGCTACCAGGTCACACAAACCACATCTCTGCTCTGGGGAAGGGAAGGTTAGGGACACTCCTCCGTCTGGAGTGGTGGTGCATTAAATCATAAATCATAATTAGAGACAGTGCCTACCTTTCTCTTGCTTGCAGCAATGACAGCAGGAAGCCACCTGCTCTCCCTGGTGTCCATCAACAGGAAAATGACATCATGGCTTTCGATGAGCTGCTCCAGTTGCTCCACATCTCTGCGGGCTTGCTCCAGAGTGACACTGGAGAAGTTCACTGGATGCCCAGGCATGGGTATGCTCATGTTGAATCCTCTGGCATTCTAGGGAAACACCAGGATGTAGTTGTCTGGAGCAATGGTATAGGCAATATCTCACAGCCCACACTTCCCACAGCTGCCTGCGCTTACTTGTGGTCACTTACATGAGCTCTCCCTATGCACTATTATGCTGCACCCCTCCCATGCCCTCTCTCTTCTTCACCTCTGCATCCTAGAACACCTTGACCTATCACCCCAGGGCCCTGAGGCAGGGCAGGGCAGCAAGCAAAGACATACGGATCTCAGTTCCAAAGTGGAGGGGGCTCATCCTACCTGAGGTAAGGACACTGGAGAAAACTGTGTATCTTTGGCTCTTTCCAGTCATCCAAAGGCCAAGAAACTTTATCACAGCACCTTCTGCCTACCCAAGTACCTCTGTTTTTTTTTCTTTTCTTTTCTTTTCTTTTCTGTGTTTTGGGGCTTTTTGTTTTTTGTTTTTGTTTTCCAGACAAGGTCTTGCTCTGTTGCCAAGGCTAGAGGGCACTGGCACAATCATAGTTCACTGAAACCATGACCTCTTGGGCTCAAGGGATCCTCCTACCTCAGCTTCCCAAGTAGCTGGGACTACAGGCACACATCACCACACCCGGATGATTTTTTAATTTTTAGTAGAGATAGGTTTCACTATGTTGCCCAGGCTGCTCTCGAACACCTTGGCTCAAGGAATCCTCCTGATTCGGCCTCTAAAGTGCTGGAATGACAGGCATAAGCCACTGTACCCTGACTAAGTACCTCTTTCCAACTGGGCTATATCTTCCTATTTGCTTCCAAATTGCCCTCCCTTCTGTTTCCTCAGTGTTAAACATCTCCATATGGAGTGTTCTAGCAAATATAATTTTATCTAATACATTCACATTAGGTTAGAATGACTGATGATCTTGCCTTAATCCTTTCAGGGGTATATTCATTTTAAAAAATCTCAAATACAAAAAACTACTTGCTAACTTAGAGCCAAAAGATCTACTTATGAGTATGTAGATATTTTTGTGGGGCAGAAGGAGTTACAGTGGGTGATGTCATGTCAGAGTGTGGGACAGAGTAAGGCTTCACTCTCTGTCCAAAAGTAGAAGCTGTCCAGCAACCTGAGTTCCCTGAATTGGGATTTTTTACACACGCTTTAGAACAGCTCTATAATTTACCATCTACCCCTTGATGACCGCATAATATTTTGGCATATTAACAGTGAGTCATATATGGGTGCTAATGAAGCCAGGAACACTGACTTTCCATAAAAGATGAATGTGTTCTAGAATCATAAACTGTACCCTTAACCCTGGTACACCACTGGCCATAGGGAAGTGTTTGAAAACATCGCCTTTTTCACTCATTTGCCAAAACCCCTCACTTACTGGAAAAATAGCTCAAGGGACAGGGCAAGCAGATCTTTTTAAAAAGAAATATCAAATTTGTAGATTGTGGATATTTTTTCATTATCTTCGACTTTAAACCTAATCTCTGGAATTCAAAAAGGAAGAACAACAATTTCAAAAGGAATGAAAAATAGAGTGGCAAGCAAAGCAGGAAAGGACGTGAGGCAAAAAGGATTTCAGAAAGAAGAAAGGTGCACAAACATGTCTATTTTAACAATGAGACTAGCACAGCTATCAGGATCTCATTAATTAATTCATTAAGCATTGTGCACCTACCATGTACCAAATGCTGTAATAAGCAATAATAAAAGCAATGACTACAGTAATAATTGCAATACCTGCAATACCTTACTGACATACTACAGTTGACAAAGCATGTTAAATGGTGGTAGCTTGATCCAAAGAACTATTATGTATGCATGTTCATGACACCAAGATGGAAGCATAATCATGCAATACCAATTCTGAACTTTTGAATAATAAAGTAACTTTGCTAACCTAAATAAATCTCTACTTGCTAAAATTTCAGCCAGTAAGCTAACGTAAGAGCCCACCAGTTATGTCCACATCCCAGAGGCTGGAATTCAGCAACTTTCAACACAGTGGTTTTCTTCTTGGCTGTATATCAGAACCACCTAGAGAGTTTAATGGCCAAGCTTTTTCCCAGACCATTTAAATGGAAATCTCTAGGAATGAGCCCAGGCACCAATATTTTCTAAAACTCCCCTGATGATTCAAAGGTGCAGCCAGGTTGAGGTATAATTTACATAAAGTTAAATACACAGATCTTACATGCACAGTTCAATGTATTCTGACAAATGAGAGATTAACCACTGCATACAACTATCAAGATATAGAACATTTCCATGATGCCAGAACATGCTCTTGTGTTCCCCCTTAGTCGGTCCCCACTTGTCCCCAGATGACAACTGATCTGACTTCATAAGCTATAGATTAGACTATTCTAGAACATATCACATAAATGATATGCTAGGGTATACAATTGTTTGTGTTTGGCTTCTTTTGCTCAGCATAATGCTTTTGAGGTTCATTCATATTGTTAAGTATCAATAATACATTCCTTTTGTGGTGTAATTATACTATTATTTATTTATCAGTTCTCCTGTTGATGGTGATTTGGGTTATTTCTAGATTTGGGCTGTTTTGAACAAAGTTGCCGTGGACAATTTTGTATAAGTATTTTCATGTATATATGTTTTCATTTCTCTTAGGTAAAGATCTAAAAGTACAATTTCTGGGTCACAAGGTGGGCATATGTTAAATTTCATGAGAAACAGCCAGATTTCCAAAGTAGTTATTTTACCAATGTATAAGTGTTTTTCTTGCTCCACACCCTGACAACATTTAGCATTGTCAGTCTTCTTAATCTCAGCCATTTTAGTAGGTGTATAAGTGATATATCTTTCTGGTTTTAATTTGTATTTCCCTGATGACTATTGACATTCAGCATTTTCACATGTTCAATGGCCATTTATAGATCTTCATCATGAATTAAGTACCTGTTCAAGCTTTTTTCCCCTTAAAAAAAAAGTTGGTTTGTGTGTCTTGTTATTGAGTGGTAGGAGTTATCTTGCATATTCTGGATAAAACAGGACCACATATGTCTTCTCAGTTTGGCCAGTTTTTTCCTTCTTTGAAAGGCATCTTTTGAGAAGCAGAAGTTTTAAATTTGTATAAAGTCAACCAAGTTACCATTTTGAGTTTATGGTATTTACTAGGTCCTAAGAAATCTTTATTACAAGACCACTAAGATGCTTTCCCCTAGAAACTTTATAGGGGCCATTCTGGGTGTCACTTAAAGGCTCAGAGTATTCAGTGAGGTCTCTCCACTCTGTATACAGGACTCCAGTGTCTCCCAGCTTGTGTGAGCTCTGGAATCTCCATTCTGCTCATAGCTCTCTGGTAGTGTGTTTTTGCCTGGTCTGACTGTTGTGCTGTGAGTACATACAGCTCACTATTCAGTCAAAGACTCAAGGTGCTACCAGGCACTCCTGCGCACAGCTCCCTCATTTCTGTTACTATGTCCTGCAAAATCCAGCCACCTCAGCTGCTCTGAACTCTGCTTGTTCCTTCAGCTCACTGAGACCAAGAGTATCTCCCTGGGCTCCCACAGGCTATAGCATGGGCCAGAAAGTGCCTTCATGTAATAAGCTGGGACAAATCTTTCCTTCCCTCTGTCTGGGACCACAGTCTTTTACTACCTACTGTTCACTGTCTGAAAAGAATCATTTTACATATTTTGTCCCAGTGTGTAATTGTTTATGGTGGCAGAGCTAGTCCAGTATCCACTACTCATCAGGGTTGAAGCAGATGTCCAAATTCAGGTTTTAAAACCTCAAGTGTGGCTCCATAATCCAACACCTTTTTTTTTTTTTTTTTTCCTGTGAGACGGAGTCTTGCTCTGTCACCAGGCTGGAGTGCAGTGGCGTGGTCTCAGCTCACTGCAACCTCTGACTCCCAGATTCAAGCAATTCTCCTGCCTCAGCCTCCCGAGTAGCTGAGACTACAGGTGTGTGCCACCATGCCCCGCTAATTTTTGTATTTTTAGTAGAGACGGGGTTTCACTCTGTTGGCCAGGATGGGTCTCAATCTCTTGACTTCATGATCCACCTGCCTCAGCCTCCCAAAGCACTAGGATTACAGGCATGAGCAACTGTGCCTGGTCTCATAATCCAACATCTTATTGCCTCAAATAGCTATTTGATTTATAGAAGATCAGTTGTTTTCTTATTCAAGTTACTCTTCCCCAAGATCAGGTATTTGTAGCAGAGCAGTTCTTTTCATATAATTTTATCACAGCATTTTTAAAGGCACATGGAAAGGGCCAATGTGACACCTATATCCTGGAGTAGAAGAGAAGGAATTAGTCAAAGAATACCATACAGATAAAATGCAAGTGTTTCTTATGAGCTGGACATTTGAGATACTGGAAGATCTGGGGCCAGAGTACAGTTAGTTTGGGATAAATATATTTTAGAGCAAAAAACGAAAGTCAAACTCTCTAGTTCTGAGGGAGTGTTTAAGGTTTTTCGGGCCAGCTATTCAGTGAAACCACCCTGTCCCTGAGTTCTGTCAGCCAGGAGAAGCAGGGTGAAGGGTGCTCATGACCTCCTGGTACACTTCTTTGCATTTCCTGTGTTAGTCCATTTCACACTGCTATAAAGGAATACTTGAGGCAATTAAATGAAAAGAGGTTTATTTGGCTTGTGGTTCTCCAGGTTGTACAAGAAGTATAGTGCTGGCATCTGCTTCTGATGAGGGAAGCTTCCACTCATAGTGAAAGGCAAAGGGGGAGCAGGTGCATCACATGGCAAGGGAGGGAGCAGGAGAGATGCCAGGCTCTTTCAAACAACTAGCTCTTGCTCACATGAACTAAGACATCGAGAACTCACTCATTAATGTGGGGCGGGCACCAAACCATACATGAGGGATCCACCTCCATGACCCAAACACCTCCCACCAGCCCCACCTCCAACAGTGAAGATCACAATTCAACATGAGATTTGCAGAGGACATCCAAATCAAATCACTTCCTATGAATTTACTATTTCAAAATTTAAAATTTTTCTTTCTTTCTTTCTTTTTTTTTTTTGAGACAGACTCTCGCTCTGTCACCAGGCTGGAATGCAGTGGTGCGATCTCGGCTCACTGTAACCTCCACCTCCCAGTTCAAATGATTCTCCTGCTTCAGCCTCCTGAGTAGCTGGGACTACAGGTGCGTGCCACCACACCCAGCTCATTTTTGTATTTTTAGTAGAGACAGGGTTTCACTAAACTCTGTTGTGTTGGCCAGGATGATCTTGATCTCTTAACCTCATGATCTGCTCACCTCAGCCTCCCAAAGTGCTGGGATTACAGGCATCAGTCACTGTGCCCAGCCCAAAATTTAAACATTTTAAAAGGGTCTATCACCCATTATTTTTTTCTTTTCCAAGTCAAATGTCACTCGACTTCAAGCATTGAGATTAGAATCTTGCAATAACAAGTAAGGGATAGCCCAAATTAGATAATCTTGCATTAATAAAACCAATCTTTCTAACTTTTCCAGGTAACCAGATATCTAGGAAGTCTGCATTTAACACAGTTCTTACCTTCAAAAGTCCACTTTTCTTCCCTGGAATGCTCCTCCTGGTCCCTGGCCTTTCCCACCACTCTCTGGTCCTTGCCTCCCTCCCCAAGACCCCTTCTGATCAATTCCTTCAGAGCTCAGACCAAATGTCACTTCCTTAAGAAGGCTTTCCCTGCCCCCGCCCCCCTACACCTGTCCAGGTCCTGCTCTTCTATATTTCCTGAGCAATGTCTACTTATCCTTTTATTTAGTATTTCAATTATAATTCAATAAAATATAAGTTCTATAAGGGCAGAACCATGTCTTGTTCACTTAGGTTGAGTCTTTTCTCCATAGCCTGGTAGAAGGAAGGTGATGAATAAGTATCCGTTGAATGAAGAAACTGTACTAAATCAAGCATATAAGGAAAGCCCCTTAAGGCTGGCTACCCAATAAGTTAAATAGTTTCACAAGTATTTTTCATGAATGTGATGAATTATACTAGTACTTCGATGGGTTGTATATATTATCTACTATTATTTATAAGGCATGAAGAATAAAAGTATAGAAGACATGGACCCTGGCCTGGGGGACTTACTAGTCCAACAAGGAAAACAGAGTAACACAATGTAAGTGTGAAGGAAGAGGCTTGATGCCGGAGGGCTGTTTCCAAGAACAGTTGGACTTGCTCTCTCAGGCCCAGCATGGCGATCCTTGCTCCCACCTCAGCCTTCTCTTCCTCCTCATCTTCTTTGACTTCTATGTTGCAGCCACCCTGGTTTTCTTCCAATTCCACAAAAGTACCATGCTCATCCTACCTCAGGCATTTGCACAGACAGCTCCACTACCCTCAACCTAGCTAACTCCCACTCATCCTTCAGGGGTTTGTTTCCTCAAAAGTCTTCCCAGTCCACCCCTCGTCTAGGTCAGGTCTATCTGTTATACATTCTCATGGCAACTGAGCTCCTGCTTCCCGCATGTATTACAATGATAAGTATTTGTGAAAGTATTTGTTAATCACCATCCCCCACTAGACTTTAAGCTCCACATGTCTGTCTAGTTCCCCTGTCCCTGGAACATAGTAGGTCTTAAATACACTACTTGACATGCAAGTAAGTAATAGAACAACTAAACAAATAAACAGTGGGAAGGGGGAACTGTATTGTGTCACTGACAATGACTAGGATTTGGGTAAACAAAAATTTGAGGCATCTAATAAGTGACAGAGCTCAGGTTCAAAGCCAGGTCTGTCTGGGTCCTAAAGGGAGTTCATAATACTCTCCAATAATAGATTGGATTATTCCTTTGTGTGTGTGTGTGTGTGTGTGCTAGGGTCTCACTAGGTTGCCCAGGCTGGTCTCGAACTTCTGGCCTTAAGCGATCTCCTCCCACTTCAGCCTCCCAAAGCGCTGGGTTTACAAGCTTCAGCCACTTGCACAGCCTAGACTGGATTATTCTTCCCAACTAGGCACCTCCTCCCTCTAGTAATTATATATCCTCACTCTTTGCAACGTGACCTTTGCAAGACCTCCTACTAGGAGGAGTACATTGACTAATGTCAATGACTTTGGGCTTGATCCTGTGACTTGCTTTGGTAACAGAAATGGAATACATCACACTGTACCATTGTTGAGCTAAGACTTTAAGGCATAATAATTACCAACCCTTTTAAGCTTAAACCTTCTACTGTAGGAAGAGTAGGACACAAATGACTATTCCTCCTTTAGCCTAGATTTTGAAAATAACAAATACAATGGACTGGAACCTGACTCCAAGTTATGTGGCTTATTGAGTAAGTTCAGCCTAGTGACACAGCTGAACCACAGCCAACCTGCACATCCATGAACAGGAAATAAATGTTTGCAATTGTAAGCCACTGAGATTTTGGGATTGCGTGATATGCAATATTGTCCCAGCAGAAATCTAACTAATATGGCTCCTCAATGACAGGGTTGCAACTTATTTTTTTCAGCATCTAGCACATAGCTGGCTACATAGCGGGTGGTGAATCAATACTGTTAAACCCAATAAATGATGTTCCTCAGGGACTCTAGTGAAATGGATGAAAACATTAACAATGCTTCTAAAGCAAAGATTTTTAAAATGGATGAATCTAATACAAAGTGACTAAAGAGAGAAACTTTGAGAAAATGGGCTTTTTTTTTCTTTTTGGTTAGGACTGACAACCTCTTCTGGCACTTTAAGTATGAACAAATGCTTTGGAGACACCTAATCTAACTCCTGTCAGATAAATTAAGTATTCAAGAGGCAGAATATCGTTTGCTGGTTGACCTTAAAAAAAGAAAACTGTCAAGATTTTAAATGAAAGGAGCTGAATGACTTTTCTCTTGTTATCTGGTATTTCTAATGATATAACTCAAAAACCAGAAGCAGCTAGAGCAAAAAGCTAAACTTTCAGCCCAATCTTTCTTCTACATGAAGAGTTGCATTCAATTTAATTTCATAAATCTGTACTAAGTAACTACCAAGTATTTTGGTGATAGAGGAAAAATAGTATCTTAGATCTGAGCCACTGCAAATCTCTTTGGAACCAGGCAGGATATAAAAATATATACACTCCTAAATTCCTCAACTTAAACTCATAATGCTTTGCAACTTACAAACCATTTCTTCAGACATTCCTCATTTCATTTTCACAAGAATATGTGAGAAAGATTAATTATTATTATTATTATTATATTATTTAGACAGGGTTTCGCTTTGTCACCTAGGCTTGAGTGCAATGGCATGATCACAGCTCACTGCAGCCTTGACCTCCCAGGCTTAAGCAATCCTTTTGTTTCAGCCACCAGCGTAACTGGGACTACAGGTGCACACCACCACCACACCTGGCTAATTGTATTTTACAGAGATGGGGTCTCACTATGTTGCCCAGGCTGGTCTCAAACTCCTGGACTCAAGTGAGCCTCCTGCCTTAGCCTCCCAAAGTGCTGGTGAGAGGTGAAACCAGCTGGACTTCCTGGGTCGAATGGGGACTTGGAGAACTTTTCTGTCTAGCTAGAGGATTGTAAATGCACCAATCAGCACTCTGTAAAAATGCACCAATCAGCACTCTGTGTCTAGCTAAAGGATTGTAAAGGCACCAATCAGCACTCTGTAAAAACGCACCAATTAGCACTCTGTGTCTAGCTAGAGGATTGTAAACACACCCATCAGCACTCTGTAAAAACACACCAATCAGCGCTCTGTGTCTAAAGGATTGTAAACCCACCAATCAGCACTCTGTAAAAACACACCAGTCAGTGCTCTGTGTCTAGCTAAAGGTTTGTAAACACATCAATCAGCACTCCGTGAAACGGACCAATCAGCACTCTGTAAAACGGAACAATCAGCATGACATGGGCTGGGACAAATAAGGGAATAAAAGCTGGCCACCCCAGCCAGCAGTGGCAACCTGCTCGGGTCCCCTTCCACGCTGTGGAAGCTTTGTTCTTTCACTCTTCACAATAAATCTTGCTGCTGCTCACCCTTTGGGTCTGCACCACCTTTAAGAGCTGTAACACTCGCCGCGAAAGTCTGCGGCTTCATTCTTGAAGTCAGTGAGACCAAGAACCCACCAGAAGGAAGAAACTCCAGACACATCTGAAGGAACAAACTCCAGACATACCATCTTCAGGAGCTGTAACACTCACCGCAAAGGTCCGCAGCTTCATTCTTGAAGTCAGTAAGACCAAGAACCCACCAGAAGGAACCCCACAAACCCACCGGAAGGAAGAAACTCAGGACACATCTGAAGGTACAAATTCCAGACACACCATCTTTAAGAGCTGTAACACTCACCGTGAAAGTCTGCAACTTCATTCTTGAAGTCAGCAAGACCAAGAACCCACCAGAAGGAACCAACTCCAGACACACTGGGATTGCAGGTTATGTTTTTTTATCCCTCTCTCAGATGAGGAAACAGAGGCTGAGCCACATGGTGAGTGGCTGGTAGAAAGTGACAGATGTCTGATTCTCTTTCTTCAATGCCACAAGGGCCTCATTTCCCAAGACTTAAACATTTATAGATATAACAGAAAACCTCTGCAAAAGCATCAACATACCACACCGGGGAATATTTTCTGGAGCCGGTCTGCTGCAGCCAGAGCCTTGGGCTTACCACCCACTAGGCAATCTTCAAACTCATAGAGAGGTTGCCTCACAGGATTGGAGTAGGAGATCTTGGCATTGTCCACAAATGTGATGTGTCTCACGCCCCAACCCTGTGTGGAAACAGGAGATCATAGTGTGTTTCTGATGAACATTTCACAGGGTGCTGTCTCTTGAAATCTCAAAAGGAGTATTGGTTTGGAGAAGCTTGGGAACCTCAAAACACAAGAAACTTCAGAAACTGGATTGTGCAAATTCAGGTTACGATAAACAGAATGTTGACTTTCCTTAAAAAACAACATAATTATATACTTAGTGTCTGGTTTACTGGAGCAATGAGATTAAAAAATGTCAGAGTGGGACAGACTAATAATTCATTATTTTTGACAGTGTCACCAAAGATTTGGAGGTGAATGCCATAAGAATTGTCTATGCTGTCATTTTAAAAAGATTAGCAATAGCCCATAAATGTCCTTGATTTCCCTTAACGAATAATTAAATATAAATAACAACTACTCTTGAAGCTCACTTAAAGCCTGAATGAACTCCTCAAAAAAATGACTCACAAATTATTTCCCACTGTATGATATTTTAGAACATTTTGTACCATTTCTTCAAGAGACAAAGCCTTATTAATAACCTGGAATTTAGGGAACAAGTCTATATTCTTAGAAACAGTTTTCACGGTTTTATAGGCTTCAGTTATGTCTCCTATAACAGTTTTATAAAACCATACAATTTTAAAGGTAGACGGGATCTCTAAAATCCTTAGTCCAATTACTTTGTTTTACAGATATGGAAACTGATGCCCAGGAAAGATAAGTGATTTGCCTAAGGTATACATCTGGTTAATGGTGGGAATGAATGAGCTCTCCAGAGTTGCAACCAAATGAAGTTGACTACTTCTTGGGGTAGGGTACAGTGGGTATATTTTAGTAGATCATAAATAAGCATACGGACCTAAGAGATGTCCTGCCATGACTGGCTATAAGGCTAAGATTCTGCTGTCTCTCTTATTTCATTATCGTTCCATTAGAAATTGAGAGACTCAATTAGATTGAAGGTTTCAGAGGTCCAGCCCTCGAGGACCCAAGATTCGTTTTCAGTGTTGAGCACAACAGGCCAGAATCTGCCTTTCATAGGTATAGGTTAGACAGGCTGTTTTGAAGCCCACTGGTAACCTTTTGGTCTACCCACCCAGTTTTGTAATTATTTTCATCATCTAAGCAACCTACCATGGAGGGAGAATAAAGTCACTTGTGCTTGCTTTGGGAATGTTTATTTCTGAAGTATTTTTGCATTCCTTAAAGCAACTGATGAGTGGATAGCAAGGAAGGCGGTCTGGGAACGTGCTGGGTAGTGGGAAGAAAGCTAGATACATTACAAACATGCCATAGGTTAGTCACATGCAGGTGTATTTGCACAAACTTAACTTTTGGTTTCCTGGAATGCTACACAGTTTAAATGGCTAATCTGCAAAGATGAAAGAAAATCACGATACTCAATGCTGGTGAGGATGTGGTAGGGAGAAAATCATCTTACTGATTGAGAATGTTAAAGCGGTCTAATCTTTCTGGAAAGCAATTTGGCAGTATGTTTCTAGAATCTTAAGAATACCCATATCCTATGACCTATTTCCAGCAATTTATCCGAAGAAGTAGTCTGACATACTGACCAAGATGCAGTCACAAAGATGTTCTTTGCAGCACAATTTACAATTGTAAAAAATTGGAAACAATGTTAATGCTAAACATTAGGAGAAGGGTTCAGTAAGTTATGTTTCATCATAGAAGAAGGCATATTCTACAGTCATAAAGCTTTAGCAGACATTGCAGTGAACTCGTGCAGTCCTGACTACTCGGGAGGCCGAGGTGGGAAGATCACAAGGTCCAGTCCAGCCTGGGCAACAAAGCCAGATCCTGTCTCAAAAAATAAAAAGAAGGCCTCATAGACAGGCACAAAAATGACATGTTAATTGGTAACAGCAAAGGACATTATTATATATCTAATAAAGGACATTATATATCTAATAAAATGTTAAAATACATATTAAACACTGAAAAGTAACAAGTGAAAAAGCAGTAGGAAAATGAGTGTCTTCTTTCCTGCTTTATGACTTTTATACTTTACAAATTTTCTATAACAGCTTTATGTTGACTTTGCAATTTTGAAAAATATTAGGAAAATCTAAGCATCTAATAATTCTAGAACCTAGAAAAAGACAGTAAAATAAATTCCACAGACAGAAGAAAAAATTAATAAAGATAAAAGTAGGTATTTATGAATCTGAAAGCAAAATGAGACAGAAAACAAAAATTATAGAATAAATAAAGTAATGCTCCGAAAAGACTGATAAAATAGACAAGCTTCTCTAGCAAGACTGAATATGAGAAAAAAAGAGAAAACACAAATATACAACATTAGGAATATGAAAAGATTTTTTAAAAGATAAAAAGATTTAAAAAATAAGAGAATACCATATATATTTTATGTCAATTAATTGTTAAAGCTAGAAAAGCAGTACAAAATCTAAAAAGGTGAGTCAACCCAGAAACACATGTAGAAGTTCACAGATTCCCAGCACCCCCACTGCCCCAACCAACAAAATGCTTAAATGCATCAGGCCCAGACGGATTTATAACTGAATTTTACTTAACCATCAAGGAACAGACAATCCATTTATTTAAACTGTTCTGGAGCTTAGAAAAAGGCAGAATGTTTTAAGTTTATTTTATAAAGCTAGCATAATGTAGCTATAAAATATACAGATAGAATAGGGAATAATATGATGATAAACCAATTTGACTTATGAAGTGAGATGTAAAATTTATTGACTAATTAATTGGTTGATTGAGACAGTGTCTTGCTCTGTCACCCAGGCTGGAGAGCAGTGGCACGATCTTAGCTCACTACAGCCTCAAACCTCCTGGACTGAGGCAATCCTCCCACCTCAGCTCCCGAGCAGCTGCAACTACAGGCACGCGCCACCACAGCCTGGCTAATTTTTGTATTTTTTTTTTTTTTTTTTTTTGTAGAGATGGGATTTCGCCATGTTGTCCAGGCTGGTCTCAAACTCCTGACTCAAACGATCCACCCACCTTGGCCTCCCAAACTGCTGGGATTGCACGTGTGAGCCACTGTGCCCGGCCGAGATGTAACATTCAAAAACAAAACATTACTAATTGAAATCAAGGGTATATGAGAAGAATAAGATACCGTGTACAAATAGGGTTTATTCTAGGAATGCTCAACATTAGAATACTTTGTCTTGATAAACGTAGTTAATAAAGCTCAACATTTCTGATATAAACATGCGGAAGCAGAAATCAGCTTCTTTAAATTATAAAGAACACTTACCAGAAACCAATATCAAAATTAAAGGTAAAAACAAGAGTTTCAATGTTTTAATGACTTTAATGTTGCTCTCATTAAAGTCGGCAACAAAACAAAGATAACAACTCTCACTGCCATTCGTCTACATTACTGTGGAGTTCTACCTAGTCTTATAAGACAAGGAAAAGAAAGATATAAGTGTTGGTGAGGAATACTATTAAGCTACAAAAGAATAAAAAACTCTTAGAACTAAGAGAGCTTAGAAAGATGGCCAAAGATAAATATGCAAAATTCACTATTTTTCCTACATCCCAGTAATAGTCAACTGGAAAGTTTAATGGGAGAAAATATCTCTAAAGGAAAAAACATCATTAAATATGTAGAAATACAATATTCAAACTAAATTAGATACATGCAAGGCCTATATAAAGAAAATACTACTGAAAGACAAAGATGATCTAATTAAGAGATACACCATGCTCCCAGAACTAAGGATTAATGTCATAAAAATACATCAATTCCTTCTAATTTATCTATAAATACATTGTAATTTCAACTAAAACAGTGAGTATGAATATAGGAATAAAAAAATAGATCAATGAGTCAAAATAGAGAATCCAGGCCAGGCGCGGTGGCTCACGCCTGTAATCCCAGCACTTTGGGAGGCCAAGGCGGGCGGATCACGAGGTCAGGATATCGAGACCATCCTGGCTAACACGGTGAAACCCTGTCTCTACTAAAAATACAAAAAATTAGCCGGGCGTGGTGGCAGGCGCCTGTAGTCCCAGCTACTCCGGAGGCTGAGGCAGGAGAATGGCGGGAACCCGGGAGGCGGAGCTTGCGGTGACCCGATATGGCGCCACTGCACTCCAGCCTGGGAGACAGAGCGAGACTCCGTCTCAAAAAAAAAAAAAAAAAAAAAATAGAGAATCCATAGAGACTCAGGTATGTAAGGGGGTTTAGCATTTGATAAAGACAGAAAAATGATTTAGATTACGGAATAAATGCCATTAAAACAACTAACAATCCATTTTGTGCAAAAGTAGCTAGATCTTTACCCCTCATCATATAACCAAAAAATTTCCATATTCATAAAGCTGTAACATAAAAACAAGAGTTCCATAAGCCACAAAGGAAAAGACTGATACATATAATAACATAAAGCTGAAAAAAAATTTTATATGGCTAAAGATACCTTAGATAAACTGAGAAAAACATTTGCATCATAATACAGAAAAAAGGTTAATTGCCCAATAAAAAGAACTCTAAATCAATAAAAGACACAACCCAAAGAACATGAATCAAAAAAATAAAACTCACAAAAGAAATAAAATTAAACTCACCCTTGCTAATTAAAGAAATGCAAATTGAAACAATAAATGTTACTTAACTGACTGAGATTTCAAAAGTTGACATATCCAATTTTGGCAAAAGTGTGGAAAAAAGTTCTGTGTCTCATATGTGTAACATTTTTGGAAGGCAATTTCGTTTGAAAAAAATTTTTGACCAGGCGTGGTGGCTCACACTTGTAAACCCAGCACTTTGGAAGGCCAAGGCAGGCAGAACACTTGAGGGCAAGAGTTCAAGACCAACCTGGACAACATGGCGAAACCCTGTCTCTACTAAAAATACAAAAATTAGCCAGGTGTAGTGGTGTACACCTGTAGTCCCAGCTACTCAGGAAGTTGAGGAAGGAGAATCGCTGAACTCAGGAGGCGGAGGTTGCAGTGAGCTGAGATCATGCCACTGCACTCTGGCCTGGGTGACAGAGTGCGACTTTGTCTCAAAAAAAAAAAAAAAATTAATGACAAACATAAATAAAATATTTACATTCAAATTCTAAACTCTCTCTAACATAGCAATTCTATGACTAGGGCTTTCTTCCTAAAAAAAAAAAAATCCTATGGATGAATAAACATACAAGTATAAGAATGTTCTCTAACAGAGAACAGTATCTAATAGAAAAAAATAGAAAGTAACCTGAAATTGATTAAATAAAGAACATAGTCATACAACAAAATACCACATATACATACTATGGAAACACAGAAAGGTAGCCACAGTCATTTTTCTATCTAGTTAAAAATAAAAACCTGTTATAGATAGTATGCTATGATCTAATTTTTATAAATATAAATAAATATCAGCAAAGATAAACATTTCTCTATATTTAGATATGTCTACAATAACATCTGGGAAAGAGGCTGCATACTAATCTACAGAGTCAGCTTAACAGGAAATGGGACTTGCGATGGGTGTGGAGGACTTTCTGTTTCTATCTGATGATAAAAGCTTGTATTTCTTTTACACTTAAAAAGATAAGAAAAGGGCCGGGCGCGGTGGCTCAAGCCTGTAATCCCAGCACTTTGGGAGGCTGAGACAGGCGGATCACGAGGTCAGGAGATCGAGACCATCCTGGCTAACACTGTGAAACCCCGTCTCTACTAAAAAATACAAAAAACTAGCCGGGCGAGGTGGCGGGCGCCTGTAGTCCCAGCTACTCGGGAGGCTGAGGCAGGAGAATGGTGTGAACCCGGGAGGCGGAGCTTGCAGTGAGCTGAGATCTGGCCACTGCACTCCAGCCCGGGCGACGGAGTGAGACTCCGTCTCAAAAAAAAAAAAAAACAGGTAAGAAAAGGAAAAAGGAAGGGAGGGAGAGATGGAGGGGATGGAGAGCTGGGAGATGGAAGGCAATCATGAAGAGTAAAACAAGAAGAGAAGCTACAATTTCAAAGGTGCCATTTGCACCCCCCACCTCCTACTTACCATCAACGTCCTAGCTACATTGCAACCCAAGGTGCCGGCTCCAAGCAGCAGACATTTGACAGACACAACCTTGTCCAAGTCTAAAGTAGGAACCAATCTCCAACACATCAGTTTGAGATTTAGATCCACTGATGACTCAGCTAACCTAGAAAAGGAGAGATTTACTTATTCAGTCTCTCATTTGTGCAATAATCTTGTTCTGAAAGATTTCAAGTGGCTATGTGAGAAAATAAGAAATAATAACGAAATTCGGATCAAATGAAAAAGAAAATGAAGCTGGAGGGTAAGCAGGGAGGAGAAAGGTTCCCACCCAGCAGCATGCTATTGGAGTCCTCTGCAATGAGGGGGCCACAAATTTGATACCGAGTTCCAGCAGCTAAGGTGAAAAGGGAAGAGCATGACCAGTTATAGGAATCATGGTGTCCACGAATAAAAACACACCATTTGATTAAGAGGAAAGTTTTTCCTAGTACTGAAAACAGAAATTTCTCTCATATCTCCTTAATAAAGAATGCACTCAGGCCAGGCAGTGGCTCACCCCTGTAATCTCAGCACTTTGGGAGGCCGAAGCGGGTGGATCACCTGAGGTCAAAAGTTCGAGACCAGCCTAGCCAACATGGTGAAACCCTGTCTCTACCAAAAACACAAAAATTAGCTGGGTGTGGTGGCAGGCGCCTGTAATCCCAGCTACTCAGGAGGCTGAGGCAGGAGATTCGCTTGAACCCGGGAGGCGGAGGTTGCAGTGAGCCGAGATCATGCCATTGCACTCCAGCCTGGGCAACAGGAGCGAAGCTGTCTCAAACAAACAAACAAACAAAAAGAGTGCACTCAGATTCGACCTTAAATACAATAGTGGTTTCCATGAAATAATTCTTCTAATATCCTTCAAAGTGGGCCAATAAGGGCTGGGCGTGGTGGCTCATGCCTGTAATCCCAGCACTTGGGGAGGCCGAGGCAGGTGGATCACGAGGTCAGGAGTTCGAGATCAGTCTGGGCAACACAGTGAAACCCTGTCCCTATAAAATACAAAAAATTAGCTGGGTGTGGTGGCATGTGCCTATAATCCCAGCTACTCAGGAGGCTGAGGCAGAAGAATCGCTTGAACCCAGGAGGCGGAGCTTGCAGTGAGCAGAGATCACGCCTTTGTATTCCAGCCTGTGCAGAGCAAGACTCCGTCTGGGGCACAGGGAGAAGTGGGCCAATAGGACCAAGCCAGAGGACAATGCATAAAGGACTGAAAGACAGTACAGGTACACTGGTGGTCTGAGAGCATGAGCTTGAAACAAGAACAAAATTTAAAATGTCTAGAACAGATGAACAGTCTGCCCTTCAGGATATGCATTGTTAATATTAATTCTCACAACCAAACTTCAATTAAAGAGCAGGATAACACATGGCAGCGTGACTGGCACCCCCTGGGCTGAATTACACAATGCTGTGTTGGCCTGACAGAACTTGGTGTCTTGGTTACAAAAAGCCTGACTGGAGAAAACAGCTTCCCAAATCTACCTTTTAGGGTCCATACATTCACTGAGGTTCACCATCCTTGGTCCCATGCCTCCTTTCTGGTTCTTTTCCCATCCAACTGCTTTAGGACAATCTTAAGGCAAATAAAACACAAAGCTTAATGAAGGAGGGAAGAATAAAAACAGATCAAGCAGCGACCTTGCATAAAAAGGATCGACATTCATAATGGCCCATGCATTGACAAGCTTTTGGTTTGCTTCTTTCTAAAAGAGACTTGAGGGCCTGAATTTTGGACTTGCTACAGTTGCCTCCCCATCTTTCTCAACTACTGGAAGTCTTGTTTAGGGACCATCAAACCCAAGCAATCTTCCTGTACAGGAGCTTCTGAAATAGTCCTCAACTCTGGCCCAAGGTGCCTCAACTTTCACTGTTACTGGAAATTGCTGAAAAAAGAAAAAGAAAAAAAAAGACAGTCTTATCTGGGGTAAGTATAACCCCACTGAGGCTTCTATCTAAGCAAGCCAAGCCAATGTAACTGCAGCACACCTTCACTGAAGTTCCTATTGGGATCTGAATCTTTAAATTCAGTATGTAGCTTCTATTGCTCATCCTTACCATATCCCCCTGCTCAGCCTTTCTGTCACTGCACCTGTGAGCAGGTCATAGTCCAAGGTGACTGTCCTTTGATTAAGCTGCCCTTTCCTTTAACTTCATCTTTATCCATTCAGAACTTTCCCTTCCCTGACTTCTCCCTTCCCCGCTGTCCTTTTAATCCCTGCTATGGTAGCCTCTGTAACTCCAATTAATTCCAATTCTAGCAGTTCCCAAAGTGTGTCCTATTCAATAATCTCAGAGGATAAGGATCCTGTAGCTAAACAGACTTGGGAAATGTTTCTATACTTATATCTATCTTCTATCTCCAGCCCCCCAATACCACCCAAACCTGGCCATTCACATGGCACATGAGGGAGATAAAAGCTCTGAGAAACCTGCAGTACAGAACCCACGAGATTTGATTTGGCTTTGTGTTTCCCAAACTTACATGGCTCTCCGTATCTCCCTTCATTTCCCTGTATACCAATCACAATCTCAAAGGAAACATTGCTCTATTCTACTGTTGCAAAATTCTCTTAAACATCTCAATTGCTTTGTAGGACACGCCTGCATCCTTCTCATGTTAATGAAAGCTCTGCTTGCCTTGGTGGAACCACAGCCTTGTAAATCTTGCTAGTGGATCCACCCACCCTCTTGGGCTCCCTACATCTCAGGACCTATGCTGCTCCCCCTTTCTCATTGAATTCCCACTGCTCACAATAAAGCCTGAACTCTTAAGCAAGAAATTCACCCCGCCACAGCCTACACTTCCAGCATCACCTCCAGTCTGCCTTAAGCAACAGACTCTGCAGGAACAGAAACTCCTTGACTTGAAATTAAGATGTATGGGACTGGGAGGGGGAATTTTAATTTTGTTTCTAATTGTATGCTGGTTTTTTCTTTTTCTTTTTTTTTTTTTTTGAGACAGAGTCTTGCTCTGTCGCCCAGGCTGGAGTGCAGTGGCATGATTTTGGCTCATTGCAAGCTCCGCCTCCCAGGTTTCCACCATTCTCCTGCCTCAGCCTCCTGAGTAGCTGGGACTACAGGTGCCCACCGCCACACCTGGCTAATTTTTTGTATTTTTAGTAGAGATGGTGCTTCACCGTGTTAGCCAGGATGATCTCGATCTCCTGACTTCGCGATTCACCCACCTCAGCCTCCCAAAGTGCTGGGATTACAGGCATGAGTCACCACACCAGGCCTGTACACTGGTTTTCTTTGTCCATTCTCCTACTTCTGAATTTCTCTCAAGATCGCAATTTTCCTTTCCTTGGGAAACTTTTTAGCTTTTGACATTAAAAAAAAAAATAGTATTGCCCAATATAATTATGGGACCTAGAAGGTATTGAGATTCCCTTTACACGATCTTTTGTTTCTGGGATAGGATGACCAATGAGAAACCATAGGGCCAATTATCCTTGAAAGCTACTTGGGCCCCAGTTTGGCTGGGGGTATCATTCACAGCAAGAAGCCAGAAAGCAAACATCCTTCCCCATTTTAAATTGGGCACTCTAATGCGGTATTTTTTAATGCCATGAAAAATTAAAACTGAAATAATAGAGTTTTCTTGTTTGAGACAGGGTCTTGCTTTGTTGCTGAAGCTGGTCTTTAACTCCTGGGCTCAAGTGATCCTCCAGCTTCAGCCTCTGGAGCAGCTGGGATTACAGGCATGAGCCACCATACCCAGTCAGATTTGAGTTTCATGAAGAGGTTAAGACTTCAGAATTGTTTTTCTGTGGGGAAAAGAAACAGTTCCCATCTGCTACTAATTGATATTTTGTTTGATTTTATTACTATTCTTAGATTGAATTAAAAATGTGTCTCTCAACAGCAAAGACATGGAATCAGTTTAAATGCCCATCGGTGACAGACTGGATAAAGAAAATGTGGTACACATACACCATGAAATACTATGCGGCCATAAAAAATAATGAGATCATGTCTTTTGCAGGAACATGGATGGAGGTTGAGGCCATTATCCTTAGCAAACTAGTGCAGGAACAGAAAACCAAATACTGCATGTTCTTAGTTATAAGTAGGAGCTAAATGATGAGAACTCATGGACACAAAGGGGAACAACAGACACTGGGGCCTACTTGAGGGTGAAGGGTGGGAGGAGGGAGAGGATCAGAAAAAATACTAGGTACTAGGTATTAGTACCTGGGTGATCAAATAATCGGTACAACAAACCCCTGTGAAACAAGTTTACCTATATAACAAATCACATATACCCTGAACGGAAAATATAAGTTTTTTTTGTTTCTTTTTTAATGTGTCCCTGATACATAGCACAGGAACTTGACAAGAACTACAGAATCATAGTCTAGTACTGTAATCCATAACTCCAGCCTAGGTTTTCTCTTGTTACAGATAAGAAATTATTAGACAAAAATAAAACATACTTTCAATTAAAAGTTCTCTATACTCAAAAGGTTATAGATGCTGGGCTCATGTCTGTAGTCCCAGCTACTTGGGTGGCTAAGGCAGGAGGAAAGATTGCAGGAGGAAGGATTTGGCTCAGGAGTTCAAGGCCAGCCTGGGCAACATAAGAAGACCTCATCTCTCAAATAATAATAATAATAATAAAGGCTATAGCCATTTCTAAGAAACTCAGATGCTCCTTAAACTTAATAATGAAAAAAATACCACATATGGCAATAGTATTTGATTTACCATACCTGCCTCCATATAATCTGTACCTATAAGACATACACCAAATTAAATGATAAATATATAATACATATAAAAATATATATAAACATATATATATGTTTTTTGAGACGGCGTCTTGCTCTCTTGCCAGGCTGGAGTAAAGTGGCACTTATCTTGGCTCACTAAAACCTCCGCCTCCCGAGTTCAAGCAATTCTCCTGCCTCAGCCTCCTGAGTAACTGGGACTACAGGTGCGCGCCACCAGGCCTAGCTAATTTTTATATTTTTAGTAGAGACGGGGTTTCACCACATTGGCCAGGATGGTCTCGATATCTTGACCTCATGATCCGCCTGCCTTGGCCTCCCAAAATGCTGGGATTACAGGCGTGAGCAACCGCGACTGGCCAAGAAAATATTTTTTAGGGAAAAATTGGGTGCTGTCTCCCATAGTGACAAGCAGGAGGAGCACAGGAAAAACCAGAGTTAAGATGATGGAATCCCTACCCTCAGTAGTGTCTGCCATCTTCCTCCACCAGGTGCCAGAGCTGTAACACACCATGAGGAAGCAAAAGAAGACATAGGATATTTAAAATAATACTCCACGACTGCACAAGGTAGCTCACACCTATAGTCCCAGCACTTTGGGTGGCTGAGGTTAGAGGATTGCTTGAGCCCAGGAGTTCAAGACCAGCCTGGGCAACCTAGTGAAACCCTGTCTCTGCAAAAAATACAAAAATTAGTCAGGTGTGGTAGAACATGCCTGTAGTCCCAGCTACTCAGAAGGCTAAGCTGGGGGGATGGTTTGAGCCTGGGAGGTCAAGGCTACAGTGAGCTATGATTTTGCCACTGCACTCCAGCCTGGGTGACAGGTCGAGACCCTATCTCAAAAAATAAAATAAAATAAAATAATTTAAAATAATAATCCTTATACCATTACCATGGCAACTATGGGATGTCTTAAAAGTACTGAAAAGTACAACCATACTTATATTTTCAGTTTACATTATGATATAGAAAAATTCTTTATAAAGCTGTATTTACCATATTTATTTACAGTTAAGAGGGAACATATTAATTTACATGAAAAACAGGAAATTCATTTGCCTTTCCTAAGCTAAATAATCTACATTAAAAATCAGGCATAAAGAAGATATGTTAAAGGCATTATTGGACGACAGAAAACCTTTTTCAGATGGAAATGTAAGGTGTGGTTCCTAGGTTTAAATGTCAGCATCAGCTGGGCACGGTGGCTCACGCTTGTAACCCTAGCACCCTGGGAGGCTGAGGCAGGCAGATTGCCTGAGCTCAGGAGTTCAAGACCAGCCTGGGTACACGGTGAAACCCCGTCTCAACTAAACACACAAAAAAAGCCAGGTGTGGCAGCATGCGCCTGCGGTCCCAGCTACTCAGGAGGCTAAGGCAGGAGAATTGCTTGAACCCAGGAGGCAGAGGTTGCAGTGAGCTGAGATCCTGCCACTGCACTCCAGTCTAGGCGATAGAGCGAGACTCTGTCTCCAAAAAAAAAAAAAAAAAAAGGGACTGGGCATAGTGGCTCACTCGTGTAATCCCAGCACTTCGGGAGGCTGAGGCTGGCAGATCACGAGGTCAGGGGTTCGAGCCTGGCCAACAAGCGAACCTGCACTCAAGCCTCAAGTGACAGGGCGAGACTCCATCTCAAAAAAAGAAAAGAAAATGTCAGCATCATCAAGCATGAGCCTTATCATAGAGTAGGATGTAAGAATAACTCAGTGACTTTGTCATAAAAGTGGAAAGAAAACTGCCTCTCCGCAGAGTGGTTGGCAGAATTAAGTGACTGCCTCATGGAAAGTGCCTGGCAGCTTGTCAGACACACAGACCAGACCCACATTACTTTTTAGTTAACTCTCACCTCGTTCCCCAAGACCAGGCTTATCCAACCCACGGCCCAGGATGGCTTTGAATGTGGCCCAACACAAATTCATAAACTTTCTTAAAACATTATGAGATTTTTTTGTTGTTTTTTTTTTTTTTTTGCTCATCAGCTATTGTTAGTGTTAGTGTATTTTATTTGTGGTCCAAGACAATTCTTCTTCCAGTGTGGCCAAGGGAAGCCAAAAGATTGGATACCCCTGAGACTATCTTTAAGTGTGGTTTAATAAAACAGAGGTACAGCATGTAAATTAACATTACACATGAGCTATTTTATAATTTGCCAGAAGAGGGTGCTACATCCAATGCAAATATCTAAAGAGCAGAAAGGCAAAGGCTCTAAACTGAAAAGCAGCATCGTCCTTTGATCAAACGGAAGTACTCTGTCAATCTTTCAGAGAAGTCTGTAAAGACATCCATGTTAGAGCACAGAATTGCTGAAAAAATGTCATGTGGGCCAGTCCTGAATTCTTTTGACTTTAGCACTCTAGAAAAGATATCTCAGAAGAGATTTTTTTTTTTTTTGAGACAGAGTCTTGCTCTGTCACCCAGGCTACAGAACAGCAGCGCAATAGGCTCACTACACCTCCACCTCCCAGGTTCAAGTGATTCTCCCGCCTCAGCCTCCTGAGTAGCTGGGATTACAGACGCCCGCCACCACACCTGGCTCATTTTTGTATTTTTAGTAGAGACGGGGTTTCGCCTTGTTGGTCAGGCCAATCTCGAACTCCTAACCTCAGATGATCCACCTGCCTCAGCCTCCCAAAGTGCTGGGATTACAGGCATGAACCACCACGCCCAGCCTTGAAAGAGATTTTGACACCACCTCCCCCATCACACACACACATTTTAAGGCATATCTATGGCATAAGGAAAGAAATGTGCCTTGGCACCATCAGGATGGTGTGAGGAACAAGAAGTTAAATAATATATGTGAGGCCAGGCTCGGTGACTCACACCTGTAATCCCAGCACTTTGGGAGGCCAAGGTGGGTGGATCACTTGAGGTTAGGAGTTCAAGACCGGTCTGACCAACATGGTGAAACCTGTCTCTACTAAAAATACAAAAATTAGCTGGGCGTGGTGGCAGGCTCCTGTAATCCCAGCTTCTTGGGAGGTCAAGGCAGGAGAATCACTTGAACCTGGGACGTGGAAGTTGCAGTGAGTCGAGATCATGCCACTGCACTCCAGCCTGGGTGACAAAGTTAGACTCTGCCTCAAAAATAATAATATATGTTGTGAAAGTGCTCTCAAAAGCATACAAATCACGAAGAGATGAGGAACTATTCTGGCAAGAAGCATAAAAGTGCTGGGCTTTCTGCGAGCTAGGAAATTTACATAACATTTATTAAGCACCTACTATGTGCCAGACATTGTGCTCTTTGACACAGGACATGGATTCCTGATAAGAAATATTTCCAGAGCTGGGCATTATATCCTTATTTTACTCAAACTTGAGTATGTATTCCATCTCTGTGACATATGTAAAAAAATATATATGTGTATATATACACACACACACATATATCTCTCTATAGATAAAATGTCTCTCAGTCTAAGTTTCTGAATTTAGAAAATGGGGATAAAAGCTGATAGTAGTCACATAAGGATCAAATGAAGATATTAAATGTGGAAGGAGAAATGGCATTTTTGCTGACTGGTTTACTATATAGAGAACAGGATCACATACAACTTTAAAGTATAGAACAAACAAATATTTGAGTGCATTAACACTTCATCCTTCCTTTAAGAATGGACAGGAATAAAGATTTCGTGTTAAACAAAAGTAAAATTGAAAACAGGGGGAGCAGAGGGGAACAAATTCTGAATACTGAAAAAACTGCCTAGAGAAAATTTCCTGGTCACAATCTTTGCCTTTGTTCCAGTCTGAATAGCAGAGTGTGCCCTCTGTTCGAAGTAGATGTCTGCATTGGCAAAGAGGTACAAGTTGTACTTTTCTCTTCCTTTCTTCTGCCATTGTGAAGGGATGAAAAGAAAGTAAACCTGGTTCCGTTTCTGATAAATGATAATTATATGCATTTTCAAAGACCGGCAAATTACCTGGGCTAAATGCCATTTCTGGAAGCTTCACTTCGAAGATGATGCTGTGGGCAATGTCTCGCGCCCCCTGCATGGTACGGTCACGGAAGCAAAGAACTTCAACAGACTGGAAACTGCTACTCCTGTTGTCATGCCCGGATTTTTATTTATTTATTATTTTTTTTAAAGGAAGGAAAAGAAAACGCTCACATAAGAGATTCAGCAAACCAGTTGGAGAGAATTCAATGCATTGTAATTGTGCCTCTCTGATACCCACAGGAGATGGCCTTAACTCTTTTGAACATATTCATATATGGCTCCTCTGTCCAAGTGTTTAGAGGCTGAACAGTGAATTGGCTGTGATTTCTTTCTAGGTGAATTTTATATTACAGTCATATTGCACATAAATAATTCTGACAAATAAATCTTTTAAATGCAAGGGAAAAAGACTTTTGAAAAAAACTCACAAGACTTTTTGAAAAAAACTCTTAAGACATGGGTTCTTTTGGTTCCCTCCGCTCTCCCCATCTGAACTTCCATATTAAGCAGTAGCACCTCAGTCAGTAGTTAGGAAGCCCATTTGCACTGTGTAGACTTATCACCTGGATAATTGTGGATTGTCTCCCTCAGAGCACAATCTATAATTTATTTATCTTCATTTATTAAATAAACATTTTTATTTAAGTAAAGCAGACACATTACACAAATCCCAAGTATAAAGAAGGCTGTCTCACGCCTTCTCTCAGTCATTAACCACTGTCTTCAAAAGTAACAACTACTCTAAGTCCATATATTGGTTTTGCCTATTTTAACTTTACATAAATGGAATCATAGAGTATGTATTATTTTAGGTCCAACTTATTTCACTTAATATTATGTTTTTAAAATGTATCCATGTTGATTTCTGTATTAATAGTTCACTCAGATTCATTGTAATATGGCATTTCATCATAAGGGATATACTAAAATTTATTATTCATTTCATTATTGAAGAACGTGTGGACTATTCCCAGTTTTTAGTTATTGAGAATAATGCTTCTGTAAACATTCTTATATATGTGTTTTGCTTCTATCTATGTATGTATTTCAGTGAGTAATATACTTGAGAGTAACACTGCTGAGCTATAGATATTTTTAATTTTGATAGATACCGCCCAACATTTTTCCAGCCATATTTGCTCCACATCTTCGACAACACTTGGTATGGACGTTTTTGTTAAATACTTTTGGTGGATATGTAGTAGCATCTCATTATGGTTTTAATTTTTATTTCCTTAATGACATGATGTTGGGTATCTTTTCAAATATATATTGGCTTTTAAGATATCCTCTGTTTTAACTGTTTTAGGGTTAAGAAAAATGGAGAATGACAGCAGTAGGAAAATCCTATCTGAAAGAAACCCAGACAGCTAGAAGGGAGGGCTACAGAATTTGTGTCAGGACCTCTGGCTACCAACTCTACCATACGCTAAAACATCTTTAGCATAGAATGATCAGAGTATGCAGGTCCCTAACAGACCTGCTTAAAGTTCACTAGTATGGAAATTGGGTTATGACTGATTTATTGATTACCTGGTTTCCATGCTCAAAATGAAAAAAAAAAAAAAAGCATTTAGGAAAACAGAGATACAAATAGAAACAGACACATTGTAAAACACATACTGACAAAGGCAGACAGACAGACAAACACACACTCTTGTAAATACCATCTGTGGGCTGCTAGGACCAAAAAATTCCTCAAAGGCCATCCAGGGTACTGGGCTAAGTTACAGGGATCATATACACCAATTGTTATCTGTGAACAAAAAAGACTTTCTGAGTGAGTCAAGTATCATCTCAGCTTCACAATACAGACGTTGTTCATACTTCCTCTTTGCTTTTTTTATGCTTTCTGCAAAGCCTTAAAAATAAGACATCTGGTAAAGGGCTAAGGGGAGGAGAAGAAAGCCACAGGATCTCACACTGGACTATAGAACTTCTTGATGGCAGGGGTTATCAAATTCTTGTCTGCACCCCTGTGCCTTGCACTGGGCCTGGCAGAAAGTAGGAGTTAAATACATTTAGAAGGAAAAAAGACTGGAAGGAAGATGGAGAATGAAGGAGGACAGTCAAGAGGACTTGCAGAGAAAATCCTCTTGTAAACAAAGAAATATAATCTGTGAAACTGACTCATTTTTATGCAATGAGAAAATCAAAGAAGGACCACTACTAATGTAAGTCTACAATCAGATCAAGTTAAACAGCCAGCCAGTTACCCTTGATTTTGCTAACATATATTTCCTCCCTCCCCTTTCCCATCCCACTCCAATCCTGATCTTCATCTGGAAAACTCTACTCAATTTAAAATACCATTTCTTCAGTGAAGTCTTCTCCTGGCAGAAGTAGTTGATCTGTCCTTGCTGCTTCCATAGCTCTTTGAACTTTGTATATAACATTTTTCATTTTTCTGTCTCCTTCCTTTCCAAGACAATGAGCATCCAGCACCCAGATACTGACTTCTAAATACCATTCTCCAAGAGAAGAAATCAGGGCTCCTTGGACACATGGTTAATTCTAGGGCTCGGGCAGGGAAAATACAAGAGAAGCTTGGAGCATCTTATAATACCAGGAAAGGAGGTACTCAAAAAACAAATGAATTGGGGCATGCCAAGGGGATACAGGCACCAACTGAAAGAGTTCGCAATGGCCAAGGCTGGCACCATTTGTGCAACAATATAAATAATATGATGTTGAAGTATAACCCAAAGTATAAAATAAGTATCTATGAGTCCACACTGATATAAATAAAGAATGGAATAAATGTGAAGGAACAAGTCTTCCTTAAAGAAAATTTCCAAACAATATATGCAAATACTGCCCTCTTCAGAAGCAAAATTTAACCCTTCCCCTCCTTAAAGGTAGCTGGAATTAGTGATTTACTTCCAAAGAAAAAAATAGTAACTTTACAGTGGAGAAACCTGGCAAATATGACCTTAACCAAGTAATCAATTTAACATTACCAAGGATGTCACGTGGATATCAGGTGATAACAGTACTTCACTCTGTGGTATTCTTTCCAAAAACCCATAACCCCAGTCTAATCACAAGAAAACATCAGACAAACGCAAATCAAGGGACATTCTATAAAAATAACTAATCAGTACTCCTCAAAAATGTCAAGGTCATCAAAAAATCAAAGAAAGCCTGAGAAACAATTACAGATCACAGGAAACTAAGGAGGAGACATGACAACGAATTGCAATGTGGTGTCCTGGACTGGATCCTAAACAGAAAGAGGGTATTATAGGAAAAAACTGGTGAAACTGGAAATGTCTAGAGTTGAGTTAATAGTAATGTAAAAATTCTGGCTTCTTAGTTTTGACTAATGAAACGTGGTGATCTAATGTGACAACATTAGAGAAAACTGAAACCGGGTGAAGGTATATGGTAATTCTCTGTACTGTCTTTGCCACTATCTTCTGTAAATCTAAAATTATCCCAAAATAAAGTTTATTTTAAGAAAAGGAAGACAAAGAGCATCTGGAGAGCAGAGAGTATCTTTTTCATCTCTCCATGATCAGTTCATAAATACAGAGCAGACACTCGGTAAATGTTTTTGAATGATAACAAAGTAGATGGATGGATAAATGGGTAGTAGAAAGAAAGGAAGGATGTAGAGTGAGTAGGGGTGAGGGAGAGAAACTGCTGGCAGAGAACCATAAATTGACCCATAAGTTTCCTTCATAAGCATAGCATGGGTTAAATGAAAACACGGCTGACACGTTTTTGTTAAATCTAGATCCAGGTAGTTCTATAAGGATGGAATCACCCTAAATACTCCCTTTTATTTCCCACAATGCTTGGTATAGTATCAGCCACAAAGTAGGAGCTTAACTAATATTCAGAAGAATATCTATAACCCCACTATCCTGAGAGAACTATTAATATCTTGGTATATAATTGCCCATAAACTTATTCTTTGCATAAATATATTTTAATTACTAGGACTTTGAAACAAACATGGGATGATGCTGTAAATACTGCCTTTGTTGTTGTTGTTTTGAGACAGAGTCTCACTCTATACCCAGGCTGGAGTGCAGCGGCATGATCTCGGTTCACTGCAACCTCCACCTCAAGGGATTCAAGCAGTTCTAGTGCCTCAGCCTCTCTAGTTCCTGGGACTACAGACAGGCGTGTGCTACCATGCCCCACTAATTTTTTGTATTTTTTCAATAGAGATGGGGTTACGCCATGTTGGCTAGGTTGGTCTCAAACTCCTGGTCTCAAGTGATCCACTGGCTTTATCCTCCCAAAGTGCTGGGATTACAGGCATGAGTCACTGCGCCTGGCCTAAATATTGTTTTATATCTCTTATTGTATTGTGAACTGTCTTCCATGCCAGTAAATGTTCTACAACCATTGTGAGTCATGGCTGAATGGCATTCCATTGTATTGATGTCCCAAACTTTTTTCTATTTCCTTTTGAAGGAAAATTAAGTAATCTTAATCTGCTCAATCTCCAAAAATGAATTTTACTATGGTCTTATCATATAATTACTGTATTATTTCAAAGACACTCTTTAAAATATTTGCTACCTTTTCTGTTATATACAATTTTCTTATTCCTAAAATTGAAGCATTTTTTGTCTAAATGCATGTTCATTTCTTAAACGCAAATAGACAGATTCATATTTAATACAAACATGTTCATAGCTTTGGTCATCCTTTCAGGAAATATCTTTATTTGAGATTTCCTTTTCTACAGAGATAAGGTTTCAGCATCTAAGGTTTACAGCATCTAGTAAAAATAGAGCTTACTACACTGAGTAGTCTCTTACTAAATGAGGCCTAGGGAAAAGTACTCAACTCTCCAAGCCACAGTTTAATCATGGAGGAAATAATATATTACTTATTTCATAGAGCTGCAGTGAGGATTAAATGAGCTGATACTAAATATGAAAAGTCCAGCACATACATAGTGCTACTAATATTATTATTGGTGATAGACTCAGAATCTCCAGTGGTGAGCCCAGCAATCTGTATCTTTATCTGTACCAGGCTCCTGAATAATTCTGGTGCAGGTGGTCCACTCCATGGACTCGAATTTAGGGCATATTAGAGAGGGTGCTCTTACAGACAAAAGAAAACATCTCTGAACTGTCATTATCTTGAAAACTCTGAACTGGCTCTACATCTTCCCATGCTCCTCAAAATGTGGTCCATGCCCCAGCAGCATGCATGCATCAGCCTTCCCTGGGAGGCTTCAGAAAAGCAGAATCTCAGGTCTCCACTCCAGACCTGCTGAATCAGAGTTTGCATTTTAATAAGAACCCAGGTGATTAATAAACCCAGGGGAGTTTCAGAAGCACTGTTCTTCCTCAACCTTCTAATAGCCATGGGTCTCACACTTGAAGATGCTTGGGTATCACCTGGGGAGCTACCAAAAATACTGCTGCCTGTGTCCCACCTCCAGAGGTTCTGGTTTAATTGATCTGGAGTTTGGCTTGAGTACTGGTTATTTGAAAAGATCCTCAGATGATTCTAATGTGCAGGTTACAAACTTCTTGATTGTTTGCAGCAGTTTCTCAAAGTATGGTCTGGCACAGACCACCTGCATCAGAATTGCCTAGAAGCTTGATGAACTTGCACAACACCCTACCCACACACATACACACACTCAATCTGATCCCAGACCTCTCTAGTTACCACCAATACCTGCATGTCCCGTGACTACTGCATGTGATTCTTATGTACACTATCATCTTAGCACTAGCTGTCTAGAGTCAAAAGAAGAAAATTAGTATTTCCTTAAAAGAGGGTTCACTGCATAAATACACACAATTGTAAGAAATTCCTGACTTTAGAAAAATTAAAATATGGAGAAACAAGCATTTTAGAATAAAGAAAACACAGGATGCATTTTATGTTTGATGTCTTGCTGGTTTAGAACTCTCTGTGAAGGCAGGAGCAGTGTATTCATCTTTCCATCACGAGTTACCTAAGCACAGTGCCTGATAGTCAGCAAGTATCTATTGAATAGATGACAGACTAGTAAATTTCTCCAGGCTTGAATACATGGACTCCCCCTCTGCAAAGATCTTGAGCAGGGATCCTGGGAGGCAGCTAGAGGGGGAAAAGTGATGCCTGAGTGACACAGACCTGAAGCTTCTATACAAAACTGTGATGCAGCATCTCAGCAAGTTCCTTTTCCTTCCTTCTTTCCTCTCTCAACAATACAGGGTCTCATGGCATTTTAACCCTGGGATTCTCCTAGGTGAGAATGTGAAAGTAAGATGAAAAAAAAAAAAAAAAAAGAGGGCTTCCAATGAGAAGCGAGAGAACTCTGAGAACAAGATTTCCAGTCTAGGGCTTCCACCAAATTAAGAAATTGTCTTCCTTGAGCTCTTCTGGTTCATGTGGCCACCCCACCTGCTACTCTTCCATCAGGGACATCTTTTTATTTTGTTCCCCTCTGCCAATTATGACAGATAGCATCTGCCAGACAAACTACATTTATTTAGCAATCATTGCATCAATTTCACATTGCTTTTATTCATAAAAAGCATTTACAACTCTAGGCCAGGCGCAGTGGCTCACGCCTGTAATCCCAGCACTTTGGGAGGCCAAGGTGGGCAGACCACGAGGTCAGGAGATCGAGACCATCCTGGCTAACACGGTAAAATCCTGTCTCTACTAAAAATACAAAAAAATTAGTTGGGCATGGTGGTGGGCGCCTGTAGTCCCAGCTACTTGGGAGGCTGAGGCAGGAGAATGGCATGAACCCGGGAGGTGGAGGTTGCAGTAAGCCAAGATCTCGCCACTGCACTCCAGCCTGGGCGAAACAGCGAGACTCCGTCCCAGAAAAAAAAAAAAAGAAAGAAAGAAAAAGGAAGAAAGGAAAAGCATTTACAACTCCATCCAGTGTAAAAAGGGGGAGAAGGGAGAAACTAGCATTTCTACTTCCAAAACACTGAAACAGCTTAGAATTAGAAAATGGCCTGACGTAGTGAAAAACGCACTTGCTGAACAGTCAGCAGGTATGTGTTTTAATTCTGCAGCTAACTGATTCTAAGACACTGGGGGAAGTTCCTTCCTCTCCTGCAAGATGGGGGGATTGAACCTTTCATCTCAAAAGATTTCTTCGGGCTCCAAAATCATAGAACTTTAGAGAATGTTTAAGAAGAAAATATCCTATAGGTCACAAAACAACACAGACTATATCAAAGCTCAATCTGACAGAGTATCTAAAGGCTATTCAAACCAGCAAAGGAAAAACAACAAAAAAACACACAAAGGCTATTAAATGGGTTACTTAGGAAGAATCTAGGCAGTATCAATATAGAAAATGCCATTCCTACAGAGACAATGAGTTGCAATTTTCAAATGACTTCATAAACCTGGGCCCTTAATCAAACATTCTGGATCACTTGCTCTTGTGTAACCTTGAGCAATTTACTTTACTTCTCTATGCCTTAATTTTCTCAACTATAGGATAATTTTTTTTTTTTTTTTTGAGATGGAGTTTTGCTCCTGTTGCCCAGGCTGGAATGCAATGGCACCATCTCAGCTCACCGTAACCTCTGCCTCCTGGGTTCAAGCAATTCTCCTGTCTCAGCCTCCCGAGTAGCTGGGATTATAGGCACATGCCACCATGCCTGGCTAATTTTGTATTTTTAGTAGAGATGGGATTTCATCATGTTGGTCAGGCTGGTCACGAACTCCAGACCTCAGGTGATCTACCCACCTCGGCCTCCCAAAGTGCTGTGATTACATGCATGAGTCACCACACCTGGCCTATAGGATAATTTTTAACAGTACTTAGCACAGAAACTGAGAATGAGGCCAGCACTCAACAAATGGTAACTACAAAAACAACATAAATACACTCCCTTGCAGTAACTTCATTGACCTCTTTGTTCAATCCAATCCATCACCACGACAGCCATTGCTTAATGATGGGGATGCATTCTGAGAAATGCATTATTAGGCAATTTCACCGTCATACCAACATCACAGGGTGTTCTTACACAAACCTAGATTGTATAGCCTACTACACCACACCTGGGCTACCTGGTATAGCTTGTTGTTCCTAGGCTAGAAACCTGGAGAGCATGTGACCATACTGAATACTGTAGGTAACTGTAACACAATGGTATTTGTGTATCTGAACAAATCTAAACACAGAGAAGGTATAGTAAAAATACATTATTACAATCTTATGGAACCACTGCTGAATATGTGGTGATTGTTGACCGAAACATCATGTGGCATGTGACTGTACATAGTTAGCTATCTTCAGTTTCAAGGTTATCTTTTCTTAATTAGCAAAGAAAAGAAAGGGATAAGTTCTGGTCTATCAAATATTCTTGGGGTCTGGGTTTTATCACGTGCAAATGTAGAGTTGGGACTAAATGATATCTAAATTATATAAATTAGAATATTATGTTAGATGCTACACGTGGATGCCTAATTTCAAAGAATAAGCATATTTCTTACCCTAAGGCAAAGCAATGGGGTAGAATAGTGAAAAAATATCTTTTTTTGAGCATAAAAGACTACAAATAAGTTTCTTAGAGCAACCTGACCTAACATGGGCTATAGAGAGCAGGAATGATCTGTTAAGGAGAAAAATCTACCACTTACCCATAAAAGCAGGTCAGCTTGAAAATACTTTAAGGTAACTTTCCTACCTATATGAGGCATAAGTGCAGAAGGCAGGCATCGAATAGGAAAATGACAAAATCCATTTAACACTATGCTGAACATCATTTAATCTTTCTTTGATGATTCAAAAGTGACTCCAAATCTTCAAGTGCTTTAAGAATCAACTCAATCTATTTTAATCATTGGAGGAATGATTAGTTGGCACAATGCTAGGTAAGCCAGTTTATGCTACGGTTAAACAGAATTTTTTTTAAAAAAGTTTTTCATAAATAATCACTGACTAGGAGTTCTGGTTTTAGAACTGGCTTTGCCACAAATTAATTGTGCGAACTTGGGCAAATCACTTCCTTTTGTAATACAAATCAGCAGAAAGAAGCACAACATAACTGAAGAAAAACTTTGTTTAGAAACTTTATGAAATAAATGTTCCTTTCTACTTGGCTGAGAGCAAATAATTCATTGAAATGATTCAGTCATGATCAGTCTGCCAAGCAATTTGCCGAAAAAGCACACTGTGAGAAAGAGGGCAAAATTGCCAACTTGCTTGTCTCCAGTAAGAACATTTTCCACAATGATCCCATAAAACATGCTAATCTAACAAATGGCTGTCTTTATAACTCAAACACTTGATATAACAGGAAATGCACAAAGGAGATTACACATTTTTAAAGTATGGGGGAAGAATTGAAATACCTAATGCACTTCAAAGTCACAGACAGCTGCCAAAATGCGGAGAGATCACTAAGTGAAGAAAGAGCCCAACTAATAGCATACAAATTGTTGCTCCTTGGCTATTGCTCTTGTCCACAGATTTTAAAGCCCTAGAATTAAAGGCTAATGTTGTTGAAATTACACAACATTTCCCAAATATTCAATCTTCAATAACTGTTCTGAATGAAGTAGAAGAGTCAAGCAACCTTTCCCAAAAGATTGGCAATGGGACAATGTCATGAGCTATTTTTAACGTAATCATAAGAACTGGCCTGAAAGATGATGATCTGTTGTAGCAATATAGTGTGACTGTGGAATCCACATTTCATTGAGAGAAGAACTTAAGGCCCAATTTCAACCTAACACATGTGTATAATACTATAACATCTGATCCTGGTAAGGGTACACAGCTGGTAGGAGGGAAGCTGGCAGGGTCTTGAGGAAACATTTATCATAAGCAGTGGTGTGTTGGAGTTGGCCCAGACAGGCTTCTGGGAGCCAACTGTTAATGTCTCTCCCCAACTCGGCATTCCAGGACTTCACACTGGTAGCTTGAAATTGGCCATGGTGGGAGTACTGATACCACACAAGTAAGAAAACACTATAAAATCAGGACTCTTCCCGCCTCACAAGAGCTGGTTGTTAAACATTTATCAGCACACCGCTGATTATAAACCTTAAAATGTTCGAATTTTTTTTTCTTGACAGTTTCATTCTGTTGCCCGGATAGAGTGCAGTGGCACGATCACAGTTCACTGCAGACTCAAATTCCTGGGTTCAAGGAATCCTCCTGCCTCAGCCTTCAGAGTATCTTGGACTACAAGTGTGTGCCACCACACCTAGCTAATTTTTAAATTTTTTTGTAGAGACAGAGTCCTGCTATGTTGCCCATGCTGGTCTTGAACTCCTGGTCTCAAGCAACCCTCTTACCTCGGTCCCCCAGAGTGCTGGGATTACAGGCGTGAGCCACCACGCCCAGCCTCAAACTCTGTAACGCAGTAATTCTACATCTAGACATCTTTTCTATGGAAATAATTAAAAATACGGGGGATAAGGAGAAGAAAAAGAGAGAGGAAAAATTTGATGCAAAAAGCAGTCCCAATAGTGAAGAAATTATGAGAAATCTAAAAGTCAAAACCTTGGCAAAAATACTATCATACATCCATTCAAAAGGATGTTGATGAATATAACACTATTATGCTAAAATGCTACAATAAAACAAAATACCGTACAATCTTAGTTTTAAAAAATATACAGGATTAGAAGAAGTATACAAAAAGTCTGTACATTAAAAAAACCTGAAAACGTAAAATAATAGCTGAAAACCTTTGTGACATTTTAAAAACAGAGAGATACAGCTGGAAATAAAACTAATGAATGGAACCTCACCTAGTATACTTCATTTATTTGCCAGTATTCCCAAAATGGTCATAAAATGATCACAAAGCATTTTTCAAACTGCAGGTGGTGAGCTATTTGCGATTCTTAAATAATTTACTGGGTCACAACTAGAATTTTTCAAAAAGATAAAACAGAATAAAGGAAAGCATTATTTTGTAAAAGTCGTTTGTTATATGTGTGTATGTGTGCACAAAGACATATATTGGGTTATAACAGGTATTTTTAAACTGTAAGTGACAAAGAACTAGAGCACTAAGCAATCACAGTAAGAACTATACATCACCCAAGAAGTGAGATGAAACCAATCGCAGTCACATTTGCTTTTGAGCTTTCATTTAAAGATCGTACCATTAGTGAACTGGTATAACTTTCTTGGATGTCCCAGGGGCTGCTGAACTGGCAACCCTGCCAGTCTCAGGAGGGACTTCTCTTGTGCCTTCCTTTGGTAAAGGCAGAGTGGGCTGTGTGACTCCAGACCTTAAAACTCCATTTTTATGGAATAGCTAGAAACTGGGGTTAATCCAAAGAAAATTTTCCTTTGAAAATGAAAACTGAGGGCGGAGCAAGATGGCCAAATAGGAACAGCTCCAGTCTCCAACTCCCAGCGCGAGCGACACAGAAGACCGGTGATTTCTGCATTTTCAACTGAGGTACTGGGGTCATCTCACTAGGGAGTGCCGGACAATCGGTGCTGGTCAGCTGCTGCAGCCTGACCAGCGAGAGCTGAAGCAGGGCGAGGTATCGCCTCACCTGGAAGCGCAAGGGGGAAGGGAATCCGTTTTCCTAGCCAGGGGAACTGAGACACACAACACCTGGAAAATCGGGTAACTCCCACCCCAATACTGCGCTTTAAGCAAACAGGCACACCAGGAGAATATATCCCACACCTGGCCGGGAGGGTCCCACGCCCACGGAGCCTCCCTCACTGCTAACACAGCAGTCTGCAGCGATCTATCCGCAAGGCAGCAGCGAGGCTGGGGGAGGGGCGCCCGCCATTGCTGAGGCTTAAGTAGGTAAACAAAGCCGCTGGGAAGCTCGAACTGGGTGGAGCTCACAGCAGCTCAGGGAAGCCTGCCTGTCTCTGTAGTCTCCACCTCTGGGGACAGCGCACAGCTGAAGACCAACAGCGGAAGCAGCGGGGGCCGGTGCAGACGCGAACGACTCTGTCTGACAGCTTTGGGGAGAGCCGTGGATCTCCCAACGCGGAGGTTGAGATCTGAGAACAGACAGACTGCCTGCTCAGGTGGGTCCCTGACCCCTGAGTAGCCTAGCTGGGAGACATCCCCCACTAGGGGCAGTCTGACACCCCACACCTCACAGGGTGGAGTACACCCCTGAGAGGAAACTTCCAAAGGAAGAATCAGACAGGTACACTCGCTGTTCAGCAATATTCTATCTTCTGCAACCTCTGCTGCTGATACCCAGGCAAACAGGGTCTGGAGTGGACCTCAAGCAATCTCCAACAGACCAACAGACAGTCCTTCTGACTGTCAGAAGGAAAACTATCAAACAGGAAGGACACCTATACCAAAACCCCATCAGTACGTCACCATCATCAAAGACCAGAGACAGATAAAACCACAAAGATGGGGAAGAAGCAGGGCAGAAAAGCTGGAAATTCAAAAAATAAGAGCACATCTCCCCCTGCAAAGGAGCGCAGCCCATCGCCAGCAACGGATCAAAGCTGGTCAGGGAATGACTTTGACGAGATGAGAGAAGAAGGCTTCAGTCCATCAAACTTCTCAGAGCTAAAGGAGGAATTACGTACCCAGCACAAAGAAACTAAAAATCTTGAAGAAAAAAGAGTGGAAGAATTGACAGCTAGACTAATTAATGCAGAGAAGATCATAAACGAAATGACAGAGATGAAAACCATGACACGAGAAATACATGACAAATGCACAAGCTTCAGTAACCGACTCGATCAACTGGAAGAAAGAGTATCAGCGATTGAGGATCAAATGAATGAAATGAAGTGAGAAGAGAAACCAAAAGAAAAAAGAAGAAAAAGAAATGAGCAAAGCCTGCAAGAAGTATGGGATTATGTAAAAAGACCAAATCTACGTCTGATTGAGGTGCCTGAAAGTGAGGGGGAAAATGGAACCAAGTTGGAAAACACTCTTCAGGATATCATCCAGGAGAACTTCCCCAACCTAGTAGGGCAGGCCAACATTCACATTCAGGAAATACAGAGAATGCCACAAAGATACTCCTCCAGAAGAGCAACTCCAAGACACAATTGCCAGATTCACCAAAGTTGAAATGAAGGAAAAAATCTTAAGGGCAGCCAGAGAGAAAGGTCGGGTTACCCACAAAGGGAAGCCCATCAGACTAACAGCAGATCTCTCGGCAGAAACTCTACAAGCCAGAAGAGAGTGGGGGCCAATATTCAACGTTCTTAAAGAAAAGAATTTTAAACCCAGAATTTCATATCCAGACAAACTCAGTTTCATCAGTGAAGGAGAAATAAAATCCTTTACAGATAAGCAAATGCTTAGAGATTTTGTCACCACCAGGCCTGCCTTACAAGAGACCCTGAAGGAAGCCCTAAACATGGAAAGGAACAACCGGTACCAGCCATTGCAAAAACATGCCAAAATGTAAAGACCATCGAGGCTAGGAAGAAACTGCATCAACTAACGAGCAAAACAACCAGTTAATATCATAATGACAGGATCAAGTTCACACATAACAATATTAACCTTAAATGTTAATGGACTAAATGCTCCAATTAAAAGACACAGACTGACAAACTGGATAAAGAGTCAAGACCCATCAGTCTGCTGTATTCAGGAGACCCATCTCACATGCAGAGACACACATAGGCTCAAAATAAAGGGATGGAGGAAGATCTACCAAGCAAATGCAGAACAAAAAAAAGCAGGGGTTGCAATCCTAGTCTCTGATAAAACAGACTTTAAACTATCAAAGATCAAAAGAGACAAAGAAGGCCATTACATAATGGTAAAGGGATCAATTCAACAGGAAGAGCTAACTCTCCTAAATATATATGCACCCAATACAGGAGCACCCAGATTCATAAAGCAAGTCCTTAGAGACTTACAAAGAGACTTAGACTCCCATACAATAATAATGGGAGACTTCAACACTCCACTGTCAACATTAGACAGATCAACGAAACAGAAAGTTAACAAGGATATCCAGGAATTGAACTCATCTCTGCACCAAGTGGACCTAATAGACATCTATAGAACTCTCCACCCCAAATCAACAGAATATGCATTCTTCTCAGCACCACATCGCACTTATTCCAAAATTGACCACATAATTGGAAGTAAAGCACTCCTCAGCAAATGTACAAGAACAGAAATTATAACAAACTGTCTCTCAGACCACAGTGCAATCAAACTAGAACTCAGGACTAAGAAACTCAATCAAAACCGCTCAACTACATGGAAACTGAACAACCTGCTCCTGAATGACTACTGGGTACATAACGAAATGAAAGCAGAAATAAAGATGTTCTTTGAAACCAATGAGAACAAAGATACAACATACCAGAATCTCTGGGACACATTTAAAGCAGTGTGTAGAGGGAAATTTATAGCACTAAATGCCCACAAGAGAAAGCTGGAAAGATCTAAAATTGACACTCTAACATCACAATTAAAAGAACTAGAGAGGCAAGAGCAAACACATTCAAAAGCTAGCAGAAGGCAAGAAATAACTAAGATCAGAGCAGAACTGAAGGAGATAGAGACACAAAAAACCCTCCAAAAAATCAATGAATCCAGGAGTTGGTTTTTTGAAAAGATCAACAAAATTGACAGACTGCTAGCAAGACTAATAAAGAAGAAAAGAGAGAGGAATCAAATAGATGCAATAAAAAATGATAAAGGGGATATCACCACTGACCCCACAGAAACACAAACAACCATCAGAGAATACTATAAATGCCTCTACGCAAACCAACTAGAAAATCTAGAAGAAATGGATAATTTCCTGGACACTTACACTCTCCCAAGACTAAACCAGGAAGGTGAATCCCTGAATAGACCAATCGCAGTCTCTGAAATTGAGGCAACAATTAATAGCCTACCCACCAAAAAAAGTCCAGGACCAGATGGATTCACAGCTGAATTCTACCAGAGGTACAAGGAGGAGCTGGTACCATTCCTTCTGAAACTATTCCAATCAATAGAAAAAGAGGGAATCCTCCCTAACTCATTTTATGAGGCCAACATCATCCTGATACCAAAGCCTGGCAGAGATACAACAAAAAAAGAGAATTTTAGACCAATATCCCTGATGAACATCGATGCAAAAATTCTCAATAAAATACTGGCAAACCGGATTCAGCAGCACATCAAAAAGCTTATCCACCATGATCAAGTGGGCTTCATCCCTGGGATGCAAGGCTGGTTCAACATTCGCAAATCAATAAACGTAATCCAGCATATAAACAGAACCAAAGACAAGAACCACATGATTATCTCAATAGATGCAGAAAAGGCTTTTGACAAAATTCAACAGCCCTTCATGCTAAAAACGCTCAATAAATTCGGTATTGATGGAACGTACCTCAAAATAATAAGAGCTATTTATGACAAACCCACAGCTAATATCATTCTGAATGGGCAAAAACTGGAAAAATTCCCTTTGAAAACTGGCACAAGACAGGGATGCCCTCTCTCACCACTCCTATTCAACATAGTGTTGGAAGTTCTGGCTAGGGCAATCAGGCAAGAGAAAGAAATCAAGGGTATCCAGTTAGGAAAAGAAGAAGTCAAATTGTCCCTGTTTGCAGATGACATGATTGTATATTTAGAAAACCCCATCGTCTCAGCCCAAAATCTCCTTAAGCTGATAAGCAACTTCAGCAAAGTCTCAGGATACAAAATTAATGTGCAAAAATCACAAGCATTCTTATACACCAGTAACAGACAAGCAGAGAGCCAAATCAGGAATGAACTTCCATTCACAATTGCTTCAAAGAGAATAAAATACCTAGGAATCCAGCTTACAAGGGATGTAAAGGACCTCTTCAAGGAGAACTACAAACCACTGCTCAGTGAAATAAAAGAGGACACAAACAAATGGAAGAACATACCATGCTCATGGATAGGAAGAATCAATATCGTGAAAATGGCCATACTGCCCAAGGTTATTTATAGATTCAATGCCATCCCCATCAAGCTACCAATGAGTTTCTTCACAGAATTGGAAAAAAACTGTTTTAAAGTTCATATGGAACCAAAAAAGAGCCCGCATTGCCAAGATAATCCTAAGTCAAAAGGACAAAGCTGGAGGCGTCACGCTACCTGACTTCAAACTATACTACAAGGCTACAGTCACCAAAACAGCATGGTACTGGTACCAAAACAGAGGTATAGACCAATGGAACAGAACAGAGTCCTCAGAAATAATACCACACATCTACAGCCATCTGATCTTTGACAAACCTGAGAGAAACAAGAAATGGGGAAAGGATTCCCTATTTAATAAATGGTGCTGGGAAAATTGGCTAGCCATAAGTAGAAAGCTGAAACTGGATCCTTTCCTTACTCCTTATACGAAGATTAATTCAAGATGGATTAGAGACTTAAATGTTAGACCTAATACCATAAAAACCCTAGAAGAAAATCTAGGTAGTACCATTCAGGACATAGGCATGGGCAAGGACTTCATGTCTAAAACACCAAAAGCAAGGGCAGCAAAAGCCAAAATTGACAAATGGGATCTAATTAAACTAAAGAGCTTCTGCACAGCAAAAGAAACTATCATCAGAGTGAACAGGCAACCTACAGAATGGGAGAAAATTTTTGCAACCTACTCATCTGACAAAGGGCTAATATCCAGAATCTACAAAGAACTCAAACAAATATACAAGAAAAAAACAACCCCATCAAAAAGTGGGCAAAGGATATGAACAGACATTTCTCAAAAGAAGACATTCATACAGCCAACAGACACATGAAAAAATGCTCATCATCACTCGCCATCAGAGAAATGCAAATCAAAACCACAATGAGATACCATCTCACACCAGTAAGAATGGCAATCATTAAGAAGTCAGGAAACAACAGGTGTTGGAGAGGATGTGGAGAAATAGGAACACTTTTGCACTGTTGGTGGGATTGTAAACTAGTTCAACCATTATGGAAAACAGTATGGCAATTCCTCAAGGATCTAGAACTAGATGTACCATATGACCCAGCCATCCCACTACTGGGTATATACCCAAAGGATTATAAATTATTCTACTACAAAGACACATGCACACGTATGTTTATTGCAGCACTATTCACAATAGCAAAGACTTGGAATCAACCCAAATGTCCATCTGTGACAGACTGGATTAAGAAAATGTGGCACATATACACCATGGAATACTACGCAGCCATAAAAAAGGATGAGTTTGCGTCCTTTGTAGGGACATGGATGCAGCTGGAAACCATCATTCTTAGCAAACTATCACAAGAAGAGAAAACCAAACACCACATGTTCTCACTCATAGGTGGGAACTGAACAATGAGATCACTTGGACTCGGGAAGGGGAACATCACACACTGGGGCCTATCATGGGGAGGGGGGAGGAGGGAGGGATTGCATTGGGGAGTTATACATGATATAAATGATGAATTGATGGGTGCTGACGAGTTGATGGGTGCAGCACACCAACATGGCATAAGTATACATATGTAACAAACCTGCACGTTATGCACATGTACCCTAGAACTTAAAGTATAATTAAAAAAAAAAAAAAAAAGAAAGAAAAGGAAGAGCAAAAAAAAAAGAAAAAAAAAAAAGAAAATGAAAATTGAAAAACGTTCTAAGAAAATACAGTGGGAACAATTAGAACATGTGAGTGAAACTTAATGACTCTTAGTTCTCCCAGCCACCTACAAGGAAGAGGATGTTGTTACTGTATGCTTATACACACTGAGGAAACTAAGGCTCAGAGGATTCGGCCCATTAAGCTGTTGGGAACTGAAGTCTAGCCTTCCTACTCTTCTAACACTCCTACTACTGTGTTGGAGTCAGCTCCAACACACTGTGAGCTGAGCAGAAAAAAATGGTTGCTTTCTTTTTCACTACAGGAAGCATTCTGGCTGTAGGAAGTAAGATCATTCACATGTGAAGAGGCTTCCATTCCCTAGTCTCTTTTCCATTCTCCTCATCTGTAAAATGCAGACAACAATACTCACTTTGCAGGGCGTGTAAGGATAAGTGATAGCATGTATGAGTGACCAGCTACATGCTGGGCACATGGTCAAAACTGAGACCATGGCAGTCCCTGCTGTCGGTGGCTGGCAATGTGTCCTCTTCAGGGGCAGGTACCCACTCTCTCATAGTCAACCAAGGCTTCACACACAAGTGAACAGTACCTCCACATGCAAAGCTCCTACTGTGACTTGGAACAAAGAGGACTCATTCACCTCCTGACCTTAACAATCCACAGGCTCCCTGCTAGGCAGGCTAACTCCTGTCTTTTCCTTAATCTTCCTCCAAGCCAGGGCCTCCGAGAGTCTCAGTGCTCTGTGCATCTCTGACAATAGATGCAGAACTGCATGTAGATGTGTATTTTTCTGGGGTGAGGATCCACTGCTTCCAAAAACTTCTGAGACATTATGCATTTGCACCCTACTCCAAATTAAGAACCCCTGCTCTGAATCAGCCACGCAGATCATATACCTCCCCTGTATTCTGTCTCCTGTCACTCCAGTAACCATGTGTGTAACTCATTAGACATAAATTGAGGTGTGCAGACAATTTGGGAAAGCCTTTGTAAACTACATGGCCTTAACCAGACAACAGAACGCTCACATCCAAGAGAACACTTACAATGAACTAATACTAAGAGCTACCCTGTACTTACTGAAGGCCTACTGTGTGCCAGATACTGACCAGGTGCTTCCCATGAGCAATCTCCAGTCTTTGCAACTCATTTATGCATGAATTCATCCTTCCATTGCATTTTACACACCAGGCCTTCTGCTATGGGATGCAGACACAATGGTGGGAAATCAAAGATAGGGTACCTGTCCTGGTGGAGCTTACATTTAAATGAGAGAAAAATACATTAATCAAAGATCACTCAAAAAACCGTAAAATTATGGACCAGGTGTGGTGGCTCACACCTGTAATCCCAGCACTTTGGGAGGCTGAGGTGGGTGGATCACCTGAGGTCAGGAGTTGAGACTGGCCTGGCCATCATGGCGAAACCCCGTCTCTATTAAAAATAAAACAATTAGCCAGGTGTGGTGGCGTATGCCTGTAATCCCAGTTACTCAGGAGGCTGAGGCAGGAGAATCACTTGGACCCTGGAGGCGGAGGTTGCAGTGAGCAAAGATCGTGCCATTGCACTCCAGCCTGGGCAACAAAGAGTGAAACTCCATCTCAAAAAAAAAAAAAAAAAAAAAAAGAAAGAAAGAAAGAAAAGAGAAGAAGAAAAAAGAAGGGATACACAGTGATATGAGAGCTTATACAGAAGGAATAAACCTTTTTATAGAGGTCAGGGAAGGGTTTCCTTGAAAGAGTGAGCACTTAACAGAGCAAAGGGGAGGTCGGGGGAGGGAAAAGTAGAAGTGGAGAAAGGAGAGAGAAGAGAGTTCCAGGCAAAAGGTGCATGCAAAAGCCCTGTGGCAGGGAAAGTGGAACGACTTGGGGCTGGATGCCCACAGGGGCCAGGCCACACAGACTCTTGTAGGCCATATTAAAGAACTTAGCCCCTATTCTTAGAACACAGGGAAGAAGACATTCAGGTGTTTCATTATGATAGGGACATGATCAGATCTGCTTTTCTAAAGAAAACTGTGGGGATGATGTGGGAATGAACTGGAGAAGCCCAGAGTAGATACAAAGAGGCTTGTTAGGAAGTTGCTGCAGTATAGCAGAGATTGAGGTGGTAGCAGAAGAAATGCAAGGTGGCAGGCTGAGAGACATTCAGGACATGAAATCCACAAGACATGGGTGGTAGGGGGAAGAGAGCTGTCCGGTAGGATGACCAGATTTCTGGCTCGTGTGACTGGATAGAGGCAGCATCATTCTGAGCCAGTGAAGCCAGAAAAGGACCAGTCTTGGGACAAAGATTATATGGTGCAGAAGGAGGCAAGCAGGCAGCTGGATAATGTGGCCGGGGGTCCAGAGGGAGGTTCAGGCTAGTGGGAGAAAACGGAATTACTTGGGAGGAAATGGTTTCTGGCGTTGCAGGCACAATGAGATAACCCAGAAGAGAAACAGGTTGAAGAGAGAAACTCAGAGGGATTCCAATATTTCTCTGTACTACACATGAGGACACAGGGCTCAAAGAGAAGCATGACTTTTCAGGGAACAAAGTGCTGGTGGGAGGAGGAGGGGGCAGAATCAAGTAAAACATGAAGCCAGAGCCCAAGTGCAGGAATTTATACTGAAAAGAATGCCTATTTTTAAAAAAAGAGGGTGAAAACCTTCAAGGAAATGTCATGGCTCAAAGGGAAACTGGCATTATGCTAAAGAGAGTGAATGAGGTTAATGCAATAAAAGCAAGAATCACTGAAAATGATGTCTAGAAATTATTTCTCTAGGGTTCGACCCTGCCCCCGGCAAAAGTCTTCTTTAATTTTCATACCAGTTCACAATTCTCTCTCTCTCCTCTCAGCATTCTCGCATCATGTGTCTCTTAAGTGTCCAGCATTGCACTAAATGTTGAGGATGCAGAGTGGGGACAAACAAGATTCAGTGCTAAAGGTGCTGACAGGCTGGGGATATGGGGCAGGCAGAAAAGTGAATCAACAATTACTTTGGAGACCAGTCAGTGCTAGGAGGGAGGCTGCTACCAGAACACAGAAGAGACATGAAATGGTGCAAGCAATCAGCCAGTGCGTCCTGGGATGATGAATCAGAAAGGTAGGTGAGGCAGCTGCCAGGTGACAGAAGGGAGACAGAGAGATGTCTGAAGGCAGAGAGATGGGGGGAAAGCATGTGGCATTTGGAGGGCACAGGGGCAGCCAGAGCACAGGATGTATCTTGGGAAATATAAAATGAGGCTAGTGATGGACAGGAACCAGAACGGAAGAGACCTCAAATGCCAAGCTAAGCAGTTTCAACGTTATCCTGAAGTCAACAGGAACCTTAGAAGGGTTTTAAGTAGAAGACTTACATGATCAAATTTACACATTAGAAAATGCACTTGGACAGCAGTGCGGAGGAGAGACAGGAACATTCAGGGCCACAGGTAGGAAGGGCAGCATGAAAGCTATAAAACTCCCATGAGGCCGAAACGCTCTAAGGCTTCTGGTGATCTTTTCTAGAATAAGATAAGGCATAGACGACCAACCAAAGTACCACGCGTATCAATATTTTGAACTTATCTTCCATTACTTGAATTTCTACTTAACTTTCCACAGGTCAATGTCTCATCTCCTCTAGAAGACCTTAGGTTGTGTGAGAACAAGTACAATTGTATCTCAAAATTTCTGGCCCATAAGGAGGTGTTCATCACATGTGCTGAGTAATTCCAGGCTTTCCTGAGATACAACTGTAACCAAGTGAAGGACAATGTGCCTGAACCCGACAAGCAGACAGGCAGTTAGACTCAGGGACAGGGCACTGGTGAATCGCCCAGAGGACTTCAGAGGAGACCCCGTCTTTCAAAATATGCTGCTGTTGAAATATAAAGGAAGTGGAAACATTGAGCATCTACCATGTGCTCGGCATTTTATTCACATTATCATGTTTAATCCTCACAAAACCTTATAAGGAGGTGGCAATACCACCATTTAACAGATAAACTAATACAAAGAAAAGTTATGCAGTTTCCCCAAGGTCAAGGGAATGGTATAAAGGGCATAGGCTTGTGGCCCGGCACAGTGGCTCACGCCTGTAATCCCAACACTTTGGGAGGCCAAGGCAGGTGGATCACGAGGTCAGGAGTTTGAGACTAGCCTGGCCAATATGGTGAAACCCCATCGCTACTAAAAATACAAAAATTAGCCGGGCATGATGGTGCACACCTGTAGTCCCAGCTGCTTGGGAGGCTGAGGCAGGAGAATCGCTTGAAGCCAGGAAGCGGAGGTTGCAGTGAGCCGAGATCGTGCCTCTGCACTCCAGCCTGGGCAACAGCAAGACTCTGCCTCAACAACAACAAAAAGAAATGGCATAGGCTTCGTAATCAGACAATGTGGTCGCGTGACTTTGAGTCTCAAACAGAAAATGCAGATACTAATTAACTAACCACAGTTAGTAACTAACATTTGTTCCACAGAGTTATTATAGAAGGAGTAAGTATGTGGAAGTCCCTTTTAAATTAATTGTAAAGCATTGTTCAAACTGTTATTATTTTGGTAGAGCTGTACTTTGGGGAGGACCACTTATTTACCAAGTAAAACCTGACCTACAGTCACTTCCAAACACAGGCCATTTAATCCTGCCTGCTATGACAACAGGACTTCACACCAGATTGGACTTTAAACTATTAATGGTCTTACTGCTATACTAATTTAGCTGTGGTTCTGTGAAATCACCTGGGGGAAAGAATTTTAATAAAAATTCAAACTTCAGTCCTCAATTTAAAAAGCTTCCTCTGGGCCAGGCACGGTGGCTCACGCCTGTAATCCCAGCACTTTGGGAGGCCAAGGTGGGCGGATCACAAAGCCAGGAGATCGAGACCATCCTGGCTAACATGGTGAAACCCCGTCTCTACTAAAAATACAAGAAAAAAAAAAAGGGCTTCCTCTGAAAAATAAAATGTAAATGTAGTTGATTTTAAAATGTGCTTTAAAAAAAAAAAAAGCCATCCTAAGTTCAGGCTAAAGAATAACCAGACCGTCAGTTAAAGGCTTCCCTTTTTTCAGCTCTGATACATTCACATGGCTATGGAGATGATTCTATTTGATTTCAGAACTTCCTAACACTCATAAATCTTTGTTATTTTTAGTTCATAGTCTCCTGTATGGCTAAGACAACTTCCTATGTATTTGATCACTTCTAAAAGACACTTACAGTACTCTTTCATTCATTCAAAAGAATTTTATTGAGGGCCTCAGATAAGTACTAGACACTATACGGACACAAATTCGTAAGGCTTGGGCCCTGCCCTCTTGGAGCTTACAGTCTAATATGGCACAAAAAGAAATTTGTACAAGGTACTAGACCTGCAAATGTGGATCAGGGAATAAATGCAATGACTTCAGATAGGGATAGATCATACATGGCCACACCATGAAAATGCTTCACAGTGAAGACAGAATTTCAATAAGGACAGAGAGAATTTCTTAGGGTTTTCATAAGTAGAATATGTTTTAGGAAGATGATATAACGTGAGAAAAAGAAAGATACAAAAAAAGTTTTAGGTGTATCTGATGGGAAGGGGATGGAGATTCTTCAGAAAAATAGATAAGATTAGCTGGAGCAATGCTTTATGAGGAAAATAGTGGAAGATAAGGCAGGAAAGGCAGTTTGGAGCCAGAAGGAAGACACTATTAGGCTCTTGGTTATTTAGAATGATATACTAAATGTGGGTAGTTCAAGGGAGATTCTTCTACAGTACTGTTGCTCAAGATGGAAACAAGATTCTAAGTGTACAGGAGTTTGATATGAGGGGCCTGAACTACAGGGTAGTTCTGGGAATAAAAATTAAAACATAGGGGTAAAATACATCAGGAGGGAAAAAGGAAATAACTTTAGCACTAATAGAGAGTAAGGTATTGGTTGGGCGCAGTGGCTCATGCCTATAATCCCAGCACTTTGGGAGGCTGAGGTGGGTCACGCATTCAAGACCAGCCTGGCCAACATAGTGAAACCCCATCTCTACTAAAAATACAAAAAATTAGCCAGGTGTGGTGGCGGGCACCTATAGTCCCAGCTACTCGGGAGGTTGACCAGGAGCATCGCTTGAACCTGGGAGGTGGAGGTTGCAGTAAGCCAAGATTGCGCCACCGTGCTCCAGCCCAGGCGACAGTACGAGACTCCGTCTCAAACAAACAAACAAAAAAAAAGAGTAAGGTATCAAAATTACTCTGAGCTATAGTAGAGCTAGAAAAACCTGGAGGAGCTGATTCGATAACTGCAGAGGTGGGAGAGGGTAGAGATAAGGAAATGTTCTTAAACATCCTTTGAAAGCTAAGGAAATCTAAACAAGTTTGAATTTTGCAGTGGTCTCTTGTAACATGAACTTCAGATTTTTTAAAAAACTATATAATAAAATGATACTCAAAGTTTATCTGACCTTCATCCTTTGACCTTGGAAGAAATCACTGTAGTGTTTAAGCAAGGAAACCAGCACCGTGTTCTCATCATACTTGATTAAGAAGTAAGGAAGAGCTGTGACTCCTTCTGTTTGACAAAGATTATCATATGCACACTCTAATGATTCAATCTGAAAACAGAAAACACATCGTTATTCTCTAAAAAATAACATATCTAGTTCTGAGCTAAAAACTAACTCAAAATAAAAGGTACCTTAAAACCAGAAGACTGGAAATGACTGATCACACTCCTCTTACTCTATTACAGCAAACGAACATAGAAGTGCCTCCAAATAATATCACTTAGCTTTTATATAACGCTTTCTAGGTGCATGGTGGTGTGTGTCTTAGGAGCACAAAGGGACATTTTATGGTACAACATGGTGGTTCCCTAAACTGTCAGAGTTTTAGAGAGGTAACCAAACATTCTTTCTCTCCTATGATAATCCAACATGAATCTACCCCAATGAATTTTACCCTGAACCTTTCCATAATCTTCAACAGGTTTACTGAGACATGACTAACATACCATACAATTCACCCATTTATTACTTTTTGAGACAGGTGTCTTCCTTCTGGCTCTAAGCTGCCTTTCTTGCTCTGTCACCCAGGCAATCACAGCTCACTGCAGCCTCAACCTCCTGGGCTCAATCAATCCTCCTACCTCAGCCTCCTGAGTAGCTGGGACTATAGGCACATACCACCATGCCCGGCTAACTTTTTTGTATTTTTTATAGAGAAGGGGTTTCACCATATTGCCCAGGCTGGTCTTGAACTTCTAAACTCAAGTGATCTACTTACCTCTGCATTCCAAAGTGCTGGAATTACATTAGAGGTGTGAGCCACTGTGCCTGACCCAATTCACCCATTTTAAGTACATAATGCAATGTGTTGTTTTTTTAGTATGTTCACAGGGTTATGCAACCACCACAGAAATAATAATTATAGAACATTTTTGTCCTCAATAAAAGAAACCCCATACCTGCCAGCAGTCAATCCTCATCCAAAATCCTTTTTCCCCACTTACATTTCTTCTTGGGAAATTAGTTCCACAAAACCACAACCTTGGATTTGTACGAAATTAAAAAAAAAAAAAACTTTAAATCAATAATGGCTGCTCCCTGAACAGCTCCAAGAAAGCTCCCTGAATGATGGCTTCAGTATTCAGGGCTTTAGTGATTGATGTGTTTCATGAATTCAAGTCATCTTGACACATAATCTTTACTTTAACAACAATCAGAATTCTCTAGTTTAGGGTCTCTGTTTTACCAGCCTGATTATTTTAACTGCTCTTCTGGGAACCATCTCTAATGACCTTATTATCTATCCCAAATGTCACCGACTAACTCTGCATGTACTGCGCCAGGTAGAAAAGTTCTGCAACTTGGTACCAGGGTCGGAGAATGCCTTCTGTTTTGTTTCAAAGACTTGTTCCCAGAGTATACTGCCTTATGTTTCCCCACATTGAAAATGAAGACCACATTTTGGTAAATTATTTCGGTGTTTCAAAATATTCCCATAATTCCCCCTTACTGGCTTAGCGTTTCACCAAATACCACTGAAAACCTGGAAAATTACTGTTCACTACATCTTCAAAATGACATTATAGACCAGGCAGGGTGGCTCATGCCTGTAATTCCAGCACTTTGGGAGGCTGAGGTAGGCAGATTGCTTGAGCCCAGGAGTTGAAGACCAGCTTGGCCAACATGGCAAAACCCCATATCTGTTAAAAGACAAACATTAGCCAGGTGTGGTGGGATGCCTATAGTCCCTGAGAAGGCTGAGATGAGAGAATCACCTGAGCCTGAAAAGTTGAAGCTACAGTGAGCTATGATCGTGCCACTTCACTCCAGCCTGTGTAATGGGGGTGAGACCCAGTCTCAAAATATATATAAATATACATACAAAAAAATGACTTTACAAACATTTTCTAAATAAGTCTGCTCCTAAAACCTTTGGAGGATTTCAGTCACCACCTCTTCATTCAGAGAAGTACCTGTTTGTCTTTGGAAAGAACTAGATAACTACTCTCACACATTCAACCCAATTTTTTGTGCATTTTGGTTATTTGTTGATACCTGTTTTAGTGAAAACCTTTGATCCAAACCCACTGGCCCCTGAATGAGAGGTAAACTCTCTGGAAGGCAGAGGGCAGGATAGCAAAACCAATAGTAGAAGTGGTACTTCTTTAGATCCTAGAATAAAAAATATAAATAGGTTATTAGAATAGCACCATTAAGTTAAGATGAAACGCATCTATTAATGTAGCTTCACAAGGCCAATTAAGATAGCAAAGCTGATGCAAACCAAGTGTGTCCAGCTTGTCAAATATCCTCATCCCCAACAGAACTCATGATCCAATAAAGGACTTTTTAATTCCCAAAATAGTCTCATATACCACCACTAATAAAATGATCACAAACACAATATACTTTTTTGGCCACTTGCTAACAGAAAATGTGCAATATGTAATTGTTATTATCATCATCATCCTTTAACCTACAAAACCCCCCTGGGAGGTAATTATTATTATCCCATTTTATAAACAGAAAACTGAATCTTACAAAGGGGTAAAAAACCTGAACAACAACAAAAAAGATGGCAAAGGGCAGAGAAGAGATCATAACTCTGCTTCCAAAACTTAAGCTTTTTTCCACTGACCATACATACTCAATGCACTATCTACAGAAGCACAACTTCCAAATAGTTACCATTCTCTTCACAATCAAATAAAGTACATGTTATTAAGGAAGCTGTGCTATTCACATACCTATGCATGCCTGAAATAATACAATATTGCTTTTGGAAATGCCTTAGTGGATTTAAGTCAACAACTATCAAGCCCTTGGTATGTGCAATGCAAAACATAAAACACTGACAATAAGATGACAATAAACCCCAGTCCCAGACATCAGGCAGCTCACTTTGTGGATGCAGCAGAGATAAAGTGAGTGCATGATTACAGCCACGGAGAGGCTTTAAGTAGTAAGCTGCATGGGTGAATAGAAGAGGTTACATCTTCACGGGTGTATCCGACCGATCCCCCACCAGGGTAGGTGACCCAGGGGAAAGGATTTGTGAGGCTGTCTTTGACTGTGTTCCCACTCACGCTAATGGCTCTTGCTTCAGAATTCCTACAGCTTTTGGGGCCTTAATTAAATTCATGGTAGTATTCCAGACATATGTGGATATTTGGCAGCTTGCCTACAAGCCTGTGACCACTGAATATGAATGCGGCTTATGTGACTAATTAATATTTTTTCTTGAATCTTGCTAACAATTAAAATTGGATGGTTGTTAAATGACTTTTTATTGAGATATAATTCACATGCCATAAAATTCACCATGTTAAAGTATATAATTTAGTGGTTTCTTTTTAGTATAGTGATATGGTTGTACCATCCAGAATATTTTCATCACTTCAAAAAGAAATCTCATACATATTAGCAGAGATTCCCCATTCCCCCTCCTCTCATCCCCTGGCAACCACTAATCTATTTTCTGTCTCTATGGATTTGCCTAGTGTGGACTTTTCATATAAATGAAATCATACTAGATGACTTTTAAAATGTAAATGTATATGTAGACATGTGTACAGATGAGAAAGTCTAATAACGGTAGTTATTAGACTTTATAACTACCATTATAATTCTCTAATTCTGCGGTCTCTAATTCTGCTATTCATTGATCAACTAAGAACAAATTCCCTCTTCACAATGGCAAAATGAACTGCAAAACTGAAATTAATGAACTATCTAGTCCTATGAGTCCTAAGAACAGCAGAAGCAAAGCAAAAACACCTCCAGAGATTATTTTCTCTTCTTTGTACTTAAATGATTTGTCATAACTGATCTTTAGTAAAAGGTTAAACAATTCAAGATGAAGAACCTCACAAATCCTTTTTTTTGTTTTTTGGAGATGGAATCTTGCTCTGTCACACAGGCTGGAGTGCAGTTGCGCGATCTCGGCTCACTGAAACCTCCACCTTCCGGGTTCAAGCAATTCTCCTGCCTCAGCCTCTCGAGTAGCTGGCTGCCACACCCAGCTAATTTTTTTTTTTAATTTTAGTAGATATGGGGTTTCACTATGTTGCCCAGGCTGCTCTAGAACTCCTGAGCTCAGGCAATCCGCCCACCTCGCAAAGTGCTAGGATTACAGGCATGAGCCACTGCACCCAGCCGGACCTCACAAATTCTAAGAAACTTTATCAGGTCATCTTCAAAAGCCAAAAGGCTTGCATTTCTTAGGATTCTTTTCAGGATACAAAGGACCTCCATTAAATTAAACAAAGTCCTTCGTGTCTGAAGATTTTAAAAAATAGATACTTACAATTTTGTTTTAAGCCAGGCTAATAATGCTCAGTAAACAAGGCAACAAGACCAACACACATACTGACTCTAGCAAACCTTAAAACTTTAAGTAAGAGCTAATGTTATTTTTCTCATTAAATGCAAACTGTCAGCATGTTCTACTAATGAGAATTCTTGGTAAAGAAAGCGTACTGACGTTCAAGTAACTAGAAATCTTTAACTAGCAATACTTACAATTTATCCCAGTAAAGAACCTACAGGCCAGGCGTGGTGGCTTATGCCTGTAATCCCAGCACTTTGGGAGGCCGAGGCGGGCGGATCACAAGGTTAGGAGATCAAGACCATCCTGGCTAACACGGTGAAACCCTGTCTCTACTAAAAATATAAAAAATTAGCCAGGTGTGGTGGCACGGGCCTGTAGTCCCAGCTACTCAAGAGGCTGAGGCAGGAGAATGGGGTGAACCTGGGAGGCGGAGCTTGCAGTAAGCCGAGATCGCACCACTGTACTCCAGCCTGGGCGACAGAGTGAGATTCCGTCTCAAAAAAAAAAAAAAAAAAAAAAAAAAAAACTACAGAATTACCCAAACGTATAGACAAATGATAAATGCCAAATTGAGCCAAGTAATCAGACAAAAAACGTAAACACTTTTCTCTCTCCTCCACTATTACATAGAAAGCATTATAACTGTTAGAAAATGTGTTCCGCTGGGCGCGGTGGCTCAAGCCTGTAATCCCAGCACTTTGGGAGGCCGAGACGGGCGGATCACGGGGTCAGGAGATCGAGACCATCCTGGCTAACACGGTGAAACCCCGTCTCTACTAAAAATACAAAAAAAAAACTAGCCGGGTGAGGTGGCGGGCGCCTGTAGTCCCAGCTACTCGGGAGGCTGAGGCAGGAGAATGGCGTAAACCCGGGAGGCGGAGCTTGCAGTGAGCTAAGATCCGGCCACTGCACTCCAGCCCGCGCGACAGAGCGAGACTCCGTCTCAACAAAAAAAAATAAAAATAAAAAATAAAGAAAATGTGTTCCTTGTAGATAGCCACCCACTGGCCTTGTTTGATTGCTATCATACCCTCCTTTGCCTTGGGCAATAAATCAGAGGCCTCCCTTGCATCTAGGAATCTAGGAGGAATGGTGGGAGGTCGAGGAAGAACTTGGCAAAAAACAAAAAGTGTGAAAGAGGATTAATATCCAAAGCTGATGACACTGTGGTGAAACAGCACACTTAATCCACAGCAACATTACGGTGTTTATACGCCTGCTCCAAAGAACTTATTCTAAAGAAGTAAAATGAGCAGGAAAAAAGACCAATATGACTAATATTATATATTTTTCAATATGCCACAATATTTTTTTTTTTTTGAGACAGGGTCTCACTCTGTTTTCCAGGCTGGAGTGCAGTGGTGCAATCATGGCTTGCTGCAGCCTCAATCTCTCAGGCTCAGATGATCCTCCCACCTCAGCTCCCCAGTAGTTGGAACCACAGGCAGGCACCTCCACACCCGGCTAATTTTTGTATTTTTTGTAGTAACAAGGTGTTGCCCAGGCTGGTCTCAAACTCTTGGCCTCAAGTGATCCACCTGCCTCAGCCTCCCAAAGTGCTGGTATTATAAGCATGAGCCACTGTGCCCAGACTAGCATTTTTTATAATAGTGAATATTAGAAACCACCTAAATATATAACAGGAATCTATGGAACATACATTTGACAGAATGTTATATAGTCAATATAATAATAAAGGATATAAATTAGTTTTATATACACAGATATATATATATATATATATATATATATACACACACACACATCTGTGTGCTGTGTGTGTGCATGTGCATGTGTTATAGCTGGTATCTGTGTGTTTGCATAGCTGGTATCACTATAATCAACTCTTACCTTTTCCCTACTTTTCCCTCACCAAGGCCAGGTCCTTCCATCTACATTCTACCCCTTCTTCACTGGGCAGCACATGTTACCCTAATACGATTTCCTTTTCAAGGCTACCCTCAATATTCATTTTAATTAGATTTCGCTTACAGAAAACATTTTTGTCTTTAAAAAAACAAAAAACAAAAAAATCAACAAGCAATTTTGTGGTCAAGCTATGCAGTGTGATCTCCTCTAATCCAGAAGCCCCTTCCCTTTATTTCAATGGACCTCTGTAGGACGGTATTTAACAAAGGCGTTAGCAACAATGAAACAACATTCCCTGAACCTAACTTTATGATGCCCTGTTTTATATAAACTATGCAATTACTGCCAATATGATCCATAGGGATGCATTACTGCCAGTATGATCCATAGGGGTGAATTAAGTTAGCATTGGTAATAGGTGCCAGCACTATCTGGCCACTAATCAAATGAGCGTTTCGTTAATAGCTATTATTCAAATAACAGTAGGTAGTAGCTTCAGAGAGAAGAGCACACTGTTCTACTGGTACACTGGGCTGAGCCAAGGGATCTCACCAGCCTCGGTGCAACCAAGAGCCCATTTACTTACTGCAAATGTCAAGAGGAGGAACTTGTTGAGGAGTACAGGATTTTCAAGAGCAGCGCCTGATTTTATGGATTCCCATATCTGCCAAAAGAAGAAAAGCGTCAAGGCAGATTACCAGGCATCTGAGTTTCTCACTCTCAGGCGAAGTGTGGAGCTGAAAAGCACCAGGTTCTTCTTTCCTACAGGCCCAGCACCACTTACCCCATACAATGAAGTGGGTTGTTACCTCACTCTGCCCACTTTACACTGCTTCTCTCCCAGCCACACTCCCTTCAACATCTAAGCCAAGTGAGGAAGCCCAGGCGCCTCCTCTCAGCAGATCTCAGCATAGAGGAGGCAACCAGGCCATTTTCATGTCTTCACAATCTCCTTCAGCAAATATTTATTTATTGTCTACTATATACCAGGCACATCAGGGTTATAGAAATAAAAGACACGGTCAGTCCCTACCCTCAAGACAATTGCAGTCTACAGAGAGAGACCGGCATAAACGTATAACTTCACCACCATGTAGGATTTGCTGTCACAGAAGTGGGTAGAATTTATGGGAGGAATTCTCTGCAGACTCAGCTGGGGAACTGGGAGGGTGAAGAGCCTGGGAGGGGTTCTCAAAGGAAGTACTGTAAAATACACATAGGGGTTTCTTGAAGCCTTGTTTGAGATTATCTTGCCCTGAGAGATGAAGAAAGAAGAACAAACTTCAAATTTATGTATACTCAGCAAGTACTGAAACTAGGAGCAAACGCTGGTGCTGGTCAGCAGCTGTGGATCACAAGATGTTTTTGTAGCTAAGATTCGTAGCTAAACTTGGTGTTACTAAGCAAGACAAAACAGTTGCACTAATAAGAATCATTCCCTAAGTATGGGTGGAAGAGGGAAATAAGTAAGCAGAAGTAAGTTCCTGCTACTGACATACTGGCCTTGGAGGAGCTGGACCACTGAAGAGAGGCTCCCAATTTCTGGTAAGCCGAGGGAGCGTGGGGCAGGAGCTGCCAGGAGAATTCTGGGCCCCAGTTGAGGGGTGGGATATTCCTGTGGGGGTAGGGAAGATGATTTTTTTTTTTTCCAAGATGCTTTTTTCCAAGATGATTAAGGCCTGACCCAACTCTTTGGAGACTCCCTTTTAAATGTGCAGCCAAAGCAGGAGGCCCAGGAGCAGTCAAGCCACAGGTTAAGAAAAACGACCATCCTCTCCTGAGTCATAGCTGCATCCATCCCAGGGGATGTGAGGGAAGCCTGCCTCAGGACCTGACCACTGCACCCACACCAACATTCATGTCGCAATAAAGACTGGTATAAACACTTTGGGAGGCTGAGGCGGGCGGATCACAAGGTCAGGAGATCGAGACCATCCTGGCTAACACGGTGAAACCCCGTCTCTACTAAAAAACACAAAAAACTAGCTGGGCGAGGTGGCGGGCGCCTGTAGTCCCAGCTACTCGGGAGGCTGAGGCAGGAGAATGGCGTAAACCCGGGAGGCAGAGCTTGCAGTGAGCTGAGATCTGGCCAGTGCACTCCAGCTTGGGTGACAGAGCGAGACTCCGTCTCAAAAAAAAAAAAAAGGCCAGGCGCAGTGGCTCAAGCCTGTAATCCCAGCACTTTGGGAGGCCGAGACAGGCGGATCACGAGGTCAGGAGATCGAGACCATCCTGGCTAACACGGTGAAACCCCGTCTCTACTAAAAACTACAAAAAACTAGCCGGGCGAGGTGGCGGCGCCTGTAGTCCCAGCTACTCGGGAGGCTGAGGCAGGAAAATGGCATGAACCCGGGAGGCGGAGCTTGCAGTGAGCTGAGATCCAGCCACAGCACTCCAGCCTGGGTGACAGAGCGAGACTCCGTCTCAAAAAAAAAAAAAAGACTGGTATAAAGACTACTTGATTAAAGCGGTTAGACAGGACTGGGATAAACTGCCCCCGCCTCCCATTTTAATTCCTCTCACTAACTCCAATGTAAAGAAGCAAAGGAAAGACATTCCAGGCAGAGAGGATATTGTGTTCCCAAGAAGACAGGACAGAACAGAAAGTAGGTGGAGGGAATTACATGTGATTTAATATGATAGACTCAGAGAATGCAAGGGCAAGAGTGAGAGGTTAGAAAGGACAAGAGAAAAACAGGGCCAGGCCACAGAGGCCTTGAAAATCAGACGCAGTAGATCAGATAAGCAAAGACACTGGAGAGACTACGTGATAATCTCCTCTACCGCATGGTGCACAGGATTGCCAAGCCTCCCCAAGGCACAATAAACAGAGTGCCCAGAGGCATTCAGCCACAGGAACACAACTCTCCAAGGTCTGGCTGCTTCAAAATGCTGGCTGGAGATGAGCAGCAAACTGATTACTTAACCTCTGCCCTGCCATGTTATTTCCAGCCTATCCCAGGTGAGAGCCTGGATGTCCTCTCCCTGACCTTCGGGCCAATACAGAAGGAGACAGCTGGAGTATTCTCTCTTGGGAAATATGCCAAAGCCCACAAGTGTCTTTAAGTTCCTATTATATGCCAGTTTCTGCAGCAGACCCATGTGCCTGATCACAAACACTGCACCTGCCAGGACCACAGGAAATATGACACATACATCACGTTTTCCCAGCTAACCTCATTTGCTGCTTGTTCCAAAAGGAGCTTCTTATCTGCAGTCTTGAAAGACTCGAGTGTGTTGGTGTTATACAGTGTTCCAACAGCTGGGCAGCAACGGGCTGGGGTGGGAGCACTCCTAGATACAAGAGAAACACGGTTAGCCAGGCACAGCTGGGACTCAGAGAGCCAGGGAGAGACAAGTCAACCACCACTGTAGTGGGAGAAAAAGGGTATTGTTCTGTAGGGCAAACAGAAGATTAACTGTATGTTTTCTTGGAAAAGATGAATATCATCACTCAAGAACTAAAAAACAGACAACTATATAGGGAAAATCTATATATTCCCTGTACTCTAACCTATCAGGATGCTGTTCTTCCACTGTCCCCCAAAGAGAAGTTCATTTCCTTTTTTTTCTCCTTTCCATCTTTAACCTGAGGGAAATATTGTTTGTTGAGCCAGGAACTGTGCACAGTTTGAATTCTCATAACAGCTCTTTTCCCCATTTAAAGGTTTAAACAACTTGCCTAAGGTCACATAATAATAGGCAGAGCTTGAATCTAAAACCAGAACTAGCTGAGCCCAAGGTACTGTGCTGTGCCTACACCACCTCTCAGACCCTCCCAGGCTTCAAGGTCCTGCTCCAATCTCTCATCTTCTGGAAAGCTATCTCCACTTTCTCTGCTAAGAGTTGGCACACAAAACTCAGCATAATATTTTCGAGCATTTTCAAGAACTACAGTCATACCCACCCAGTTGGAGGACAGTAAGCTCCCCGAGGATAGAAAGTACGTGTTCTTCTAACTGTCCCAAAACCTAGCCTGCCCCAAACGGGGCTCTGCACAAAACTGCTGCTGGGTAAGTCCCTGATGGTTGTCTGAGTCTCACAGACAAAACGTCTCACACCTGGGCTACCTGTCAATCTGTCATGCCACCAGGATCACACACTCTACATTGCGCCCAAAGGCCTCACAGTCCTCAGAGTAAGCAAAGTCAGGAGAAGAGAAGAGGAGTTGATTCTGAATATGAATTCAGATGTGGACAAATCTGGTCTCTTCTCTGAAATGATTAACTTGCATTTCAGAGTTTACAAATGTTAAATGAAAATATTCATTTCATTAGTAGCCTACTGTTGTTGTCACAGTTAATGCAGACAGAATGCCTTTTTAACTGATTGCACTGACGATAGCTGCATAGTTTAAAAGAACCTGTGTCTTTTCATTTAGAGTCCATGTAAAATTGGGTTTATGGGGCTGAAGTAGAAATCTAAACCTAGAACAGGTATGAAAGGGTGCAATTAATGACATGGCTCTGTCAAATGCCATCTATCAGGCTCAATGACTCTGTCAAATGCCATCTATCAGGCTCAAACACCAAGTCCTCAGGGAAAGTTAGCTGTCAATGGCCACAGCCTTCTCTTGGAAGCTATGAGTCAGCAAATCACAAGTTGTTTGTCACCATGCTCCTCCAATAAAAGAATATTTTTCATCCAGGTGAGATGAGGACATCCAAGCTGGTCTTGAAGAGAGAGAAATCACAAAGGGAAAAGATTAAGCCCAGAGGAAAGGCAAAGAAAGCAGAGCAGTTGGTAAACTAGGCCTTCTACATTCAGACTTGGCTTTATGAAATTACTGCTGAAAAAAGATGTGGAAACAGAAGGAAGCATGCTATGATCTAATTTGGACAAAAGCACAGAGGAGGAAGGTGCCCTTCTTCCCAAACTTCCCAGGTGTGTAAGAGCCATACCAAAGCCTCACTCTGTGAAAGGAGAAAACTACATACCAAGAGCTCAAGCAACTGCAAGACGGCTAGGCTCCTAGGAGCATCAGCACTTATGCAAGTTAATTAGCCAGGACAATCGGGAGCTTCAGAGAGGCATCTTTCATGACTAAAGTTCTACCATGAGAGGTGGCAGGAAAATGAATTTAAAAAGTGATAGTGAGAGAGAAGGAGCCTGAAACTTGGAGATAAGAGAATTTAGTTCAAATCTTGGTTCTGACACTTACTAGTTTAGTTTCTTATGGTTCTATTTACATGAAATATGCAGAATAGGCAAATCCTCAGAGACAGGAAGTAAAGTTATGGTTGGCTAGGGCTGGTGACTATGCAGGAGTGGGGATGGGGAGTAACTGCTAAGGGTATCTTTTCTGGGAGATGCAAATGTTCTGGAATTAGTCGTGATGGTTGCACAACTCTATGAATCTACTAAAAACCACTGAATTGTACAGTTTAAAGGGGTGAATTTTATGGTATATGAATTATATCTCAACATAGCTGCTAAAAAGAATCCGAATTAGAAATTTTCTCCACATACTAAGGCCAACAGTGAACTTGCAATAATGCATATACTAACCTAGTAAAAATGGATCTCACAAAGGCCGTAAGACTGGACCTGCTTTGGGGACATTACAGCTAGACACTTGGCCTTCACTTCATTCAGTCTCGCAGTGGTGACTCAGGAAAGTGCCGGGGCTGTGTTGCACCAGTTATTTACACTTGGCCAACAGGCAGGCAGGTGGTCAGAACGGAATAAATCCTCTGGAAGAGCACCTGTGCTCTTTATACCTGGAGGAATCTACTTCACACACAGCTTCACATGCCCACAGGGAATGTCTGGAACCCACAGTCAGTTTGGGGTCATGCTTCTTTGTCGTCTCCTGACTTCCCTAGCGATCGCAGAGTTTCTGTCTGTAACATCCTCGAACACAGTCCATTGGTGTCTTTCTATCAACCACACCACATATCATTTTGACAGCCATGTGCTTAGACCGATTGTAATTCAATTAGACAGTTATTGAGCAAACAGTACACCCCAGATCTGTGTTGGGTGCTGGTGACACAGCAGAGAATAAGAAAGACACAGTCTCTGCCCCACACATATGAGTGTGCGTAAGACTCCTACTTCCTTCACTACATTTTCAGTTCTTTGAGGGCAAGAATTATGCCTTCTATTTCTCTAATTAGGTCCAACTTGAGGTTTAGGAAAGAAAAAGGTTTTTTTTCTTTTTTTATTTAACTTTTTTTTTTTTTATTGAGACAGAGTCTCACTCTGTCACCTAGGCTGGAGTGCAGTGGCACGATCTCAGCTCACTGAAAGCTCCGCATCCTGGGTTCATGCCTTTCTCCTGCCTCAGCCTCCCATGTAGCCGGGACTGCAGGTGCCTGCCACCATGCCCGGCTAATTTTTTTTGTATTTTCAGTAGTGACGGGGTTTCACCGTGTTAACCAGGATGGTCTCGATCTCCTGACCTTGTGATCCGCCCACCTCGGCCTCCCAAAGTGCTGGGATTACAGGCGTGAGCCACCGCACGCGGTGGAAAATTCTTTATCAGCTTCACATTGGTATAGAGATTGTCAATCAAAATCTATTTTCCTCCTTGTCAACAGAAATAGAAAGCACACATAACGTTTTAGTTGGGTTCCATGCTTCCCAGTCTTCTTTGCTAGACAGGTAAGGCCACGAGTTGTCCTCAGTAGAATCTGAGTGCAGTGATGCATCTCCCTTCCCGCCAGGGCCTTTAAGAGACCAGGTATGTCTCTTCCACCTTTTTGCACCTTGGCTGTCTTTCCTCATTAATCTGTTGTTACCTGAAAGTAACAATTGTCTTAATCAGCACACAAATGCAAAGTCCTCAGGGATAATGGAGCCACAACATGGAAGAAGACTGGACCAGCAGCCCTGGGCTATTCTACGAGCAAGAAATGAACTTCCTTTGTGTTTGGACCCTTACATTTTTGTGTCTGATTTAGCAGGATACCCTAACTCAAGACAGCATCCTCCAGTTTAAGACAGTTGGTGCCTGATAAAATACTACTTGACTGACAATTTATCTAATACAATTCAGAGAACAGGATCCTTGTGCTGCTGCCTGCAGAGATCCATAAGACTCCCAGGGGCACAGAGTAGAAGGGACTTATCCAGTGCTACGCAAAGCTGAGATACTCTTGACATCTACAAGTGAGTACTGGGATTGTCAGCTATTCAACTGTATGTCATTCCTGTCTGTATGCCCAGCACCTAGCACATTTTATTATCAAGACACAGAGGAAGCAATCAATAAGTTTTCCTGAAATAATGATTACCTCTCCATGCTTATTACAGCACTGAGCACACTACAATGCAAATATTTGCCTTCTACTTCTCTCTCTCATATAGTAGAGGAGCTCTGGAGAACACATTTCATAAGTCTTTGTATTCCTAACACCTACACATCTGCACATTGTAGATATTCCTTCTTTGATAAAAAAAATTCATAAAGACTTTCTCTACCAACCCATGCAGATACACAGCAATCAAAACAAAGATGGGGTAATAATAAAGGAAATAATTTGGAATAAAGAAATCCCCCTTCTGAGAAGTCCCAAGCATTTTCATTAAACTTCCCAGCCATCCTAATAGGGACTCAGAAAGTGACAGACTTTTAAAACTGGAGAGAACATTAGAAAGCAAGAATCCATTTTAAAGATGAGGAAACAAAAGCCGAGAAAACTAAAAGGGCTTATTGAAGTAGCACAGTTAATTAGCCATAGACTCCAAATCTTCAAACTTCAAATCCAGGGCTATTTTCACACAATGGGGACTATATCTTATTTCCACTCACCTCCCACTGTCTATCACAGTGCCTCGCACACTGAGGGTATTCAGTGGTTAAAGAAAAAATATGATGAGTGAAAATGAGCTATTTGTGTGAAAGTTATAGCTTGCAGGATCACATATTTTCTTATCTCCTTCAACCAAAATTTTTAGATTAATGAAGTTTAAGATGCTCACATTTTGTAATAAGTTCAAACTTAACTTCTGTGAACTGTGTTTTTCTAATTAATTGTTCTAAAGAATAAAATCATTAAAACCTTATAAAACAAACAAAACTGCAGTCCAGTAGAAGGATAAGGATAGGAGTGAGGTTAGTCTGAGATAAATATGAGGCTCTCCAGATTACACAAAACAGACTACTGATGCTCCCCCGTACCATCTTCAGACAACTTAATGCTTGCACATTTCCAGTATTTTCCTCGTTGTATCTTAATGGCTCCAAAATAAGTTAGCTTGCCGAAACAAGAGAGAGATTATTAGGATTTTATTTCTTTTGACAGGCAACCACAAGGAATTTACAACGGAGCAAGAAAGCTCCAAAGGGAACAAGAAACACCAACACATACATTTTTAAAGATACAAATACTAACATCATTGTGGATGTACGTCATACTTTCAAATTTTGCAACTGAATTGAGATAAAGGGAAAAAAAAGTATTGATTTTCCGAGGTTAAAAAAAAATCTAGGGACACTTTATTTTAAATATCCTAATATTTGACTATTGCCACTTTCAAAAGTCAGAAAGACCTTATAAAGACTTCTTCACCTTCCTAAAATTCCCCATCTTGATATTGCTGAGGTACAATAAAGCAGAAAAAACACTGTAGCCTTTTTCAATTCTCAATAATCTTAAAGGCCCTCATCATGGTTTCAGCTCCACCCTCTTTCTCAAACTGAATTCTTAAGGCCCACAATGACTTAATCAACACACACGACGGCCCTCACACTGACCCCTGTGCTTCTGATACTGTTAGTTTCTCTCTCCCTCCAGAAAGCATTTCCTTCTTTGGTTTCTGTAACACTTTTCTGGTTTTCCTCTGACAACCCCTGTGTCCTTCGCTAGATCTGTATCGTCTTTCGCCTCCCTAATCAGAGCCATTCACTGTTTGCGCCTTTTGTTCTTATACTATACAGATGCTCCTTGACTTACCATGTCCTGATAAACTCACCATAAATTGAAAAAAAAATCATAAATAAAAACTCTATTTAATACGCCTAACCTGCCAGACATAGCTTAGTCTAGCCTCTCTTAAACGTGTCCAGAACACTTACATTAGCCTACAGTTGGGCAAAATCATCTTAACACAAAGACTGTTTCATAATAAAGTGTTGAATATCTCAGGTAATTTATTGAATACTGTACTGAAAGTGAAAAAACAGAATGGCTGTATGGGTCCACAAAGTATAATTTCCACTGAATGTGTATCGCTTTCTCACCGTCATAAAGTCAAAAAGTCATTAAACCACCATAAGTTGGAGACTATCTTTATTCTCTTTCTCCTCTACCTGGATGTCTCCCAAATCTAGTCTGATCCTCTCTCCCCGACTCCAGTTCCTTCTGGACATTTCTAGTAGATACTGTCATCTCAAACTCAACATATTCTAAACCAAACTTGTCTCCTCCTAAATTTCTATCCCCATCCTGGTTTCTCTATTTCTGTAGAAGATAGCAAAATCCCTGTAGCTACTCATACTGGGTTTCAGAAATACATTTGTAAATACATTTTTTTCTCTCACCCCTGCTTTCTACATTTGGCTAGGTGTGACCCTGGGCAAGCAATTTTTACCATTCATCCCACGGTTTCCTCATCTGAAAAAGAGAAAAATCACAGCTGGCAAGTCTGAAAGAACAGATGTTTATGAAACTGTCTAATTAAGTGCTCAATAAATGTGTCTCTTGGCTGGGTGTGGTGGCTCGATCCTGTAATCCCAGCACTTTGAGAGGCCAAGGCAGGCGGATCACTTGAAGTCAGGAGTTCGAGATCAGCCTGGCAAATATGGTGAAACACTGTCTCTACCAAAAAAAAAAAAAAAATTAGCCAGGTGTGATGGCGCGTGCTTGTAATCCCAGCTGCTTGGGAGGCTGAGGCACGAGAATAGCTTGAACTCAGAAGGCGGAGGTTGCAGTGGGCTGAGATTGTGCCACTGAATTCCAGCCTGGGTGACAGAGTGAGACCCTGTCTCAAAAAAAAAAAAAAAAAGTGTCTCTTCTCTCCAGCAACTCCCCATAGCTCCCAAGCAGATGAAAAAAATTCTTCAAGGATATATCTATCATATGCCTTTACATAGCACTATAATGCCTTGCACAGTGGCTTGTATACAGAAGTAGCCTAATAAACATTCATTGATCAATGCCCATGGACAAGCAACTAAAGGAGTGAATCGAGAGAGGTATCAAGAAAAGATCACAAAATATTAACTACAATCAAAATCAAGAGGGATATTATCTATGTCTCAATCAATCTAGAAGGCACCTGGCACCTAATTGGCTCTGATATACGTGATGAAAAATGAACCAGACAGACCTAAGCATCTAGCATTCATCTCTATGGGAGGTATAAAAGAATCACAAGGGGGCTGACTCCGCTCACCGGGAGCTTCCCTAGTCCTCCTGTGGTCCACATATGAGGGAGGTAAGCATGCTCATTCCTTGCCAAAAGTAGTGTTCTTTACTTCAGATTTTGAACAAATAAATACTCACATGTCAAAAGCACTGAACTCCAATGTTAAGCGAGCTGGCAGCCCAGCAGAGTCACCTGGACAGAAGCATTATCACATTTTCAATGACAAGTCAGAAATAGCAGCATTCATAACAAAAATGCTTATGAATAGTTTTCTTCTCTTTGTTGAGCCCAAGGCGCCCCATCCAATTTCTGATTATCTATGCTACATAGATAATATATGTATGGATAGATAATGGCAGAATGTGACAGAGCTCTTGTGAATATGAGACATTTGCCAAGAATATAAAAAAGATTCAATGGAAAAAAATATTTCCAATCTCTTCCCCCAGCAATGCTAAGTAATGGGTATTATTTGGATTAATAATTTGAGTTTCACTACTCTCTTCTTTTTCCCCACAACAAGAGAAAATAAATGAAAATGAACTGAGATCAAAAAGTCAGGAAGTAAAATAGAAACTAGTGAAGAGCACTGATTACAAAAGACAAGGCTGTCTCTTTCTAAAGGAAAGCTGACACTATACTAGAGAACAGAGAGGATAACAGAAGATGATGGAAAATGAAATTTACAATCACCTACCATTGTAGTAATAACCCTTAATGTCCTTAGGAGCTTCATCCAGCCGATACTCGTTCAGCTTTTTCTGGGTCAACTCATGCCAGAACCCAACATCCAAGGCACTGCTAAAGGGGGCAAACTGCAGTTTAGAGAGTCCAGGATCCCCCGTAGCTGCTGCCATTATTTCCTGCCTACTAAAAAACAAAACAGAACACAGCAAAATAACATATCCATGCAAAACCTGATGAGAAAGAACACTTGTAATAAAGCTTAATTCAAACAAACAAAAAGTAATGAGATGTTTACAGGCTACCTTAAGACACAATTTCTTTTTGGATTGTGGTAAGAAACACATAACATATACTTTACCATCTTGATTATTTTGAAGTGTACAGTTGGGTGGTATTAAGCATAATCACAATGTTGTAAAACAGATCTCCACAACTTTTTCCTCTTGCAAAACTGGAACTCTATACTCTTTAAACAATAACTCCCCATTTCCTTTCTCCCAGGACCTTGCACCCGCCATTCTACTTTCTGTTTATACGGGTCTGACTACTTCATGTAAATGGAATCATACAGTACTTGTGTTTTTGTGACTGGATTATTTCACTTAAGACACAACTTTGAAAACCATCCTAATTGGCCTGTGTTGTCAAGCCGATTCTCCTCACGACAGTGATTTTTCTTTCTTTCTTTTTTTTTAATTGAGATGGAGTCTCACTCTTTAACCCAGGCTGGAGTACAGTGGCGCGATCTTGGCTCACTACAACCTCCGCCTCGCGGGTTCAAACAATTCTCCTGCCTCAGTCTCCCAAGCAGCTAGGACTACAGGCGCATGCCACCAGGCCCAGCTAATTTTTGTATTTTTGGTAGAGACGGGGTTTCACCGATGACACAGTGATTTTTCTAAGTAATCCTTTGTGGCCTTAATGTTTATGCTTCTTTCTTCCTTGAGTCAGTCTGACTGATGATGCACTACCGTAACTCCTTCTTCGACACAGACACTGTCTCAGAAGTTTTTGCCATCTTGTGTGGTCCTGGAGAACTCTGCAAGTACAAAATCTTACATCTGGCCACTCAGAAATACAACAACCCAAACTGTCAGAATTCTGTCTGTATGAGAGCAGTGCTTTAACTCCTCTAGCTGAGGCAGACAATGAGGATACATTGCTCCCCACCTCCCACAGTGCCTAAATTTCTTTGAAATCTCATATTTTATCTTTTCAATGCATGGAAATTTTGTATTTTGTGCCATGATACATATTTTATTATTTCATTTCCCCCCTCATATCATCTAATAAATTTGACCTTCCTGGCAATCATGCTGTAACTTTCTATAATCCCTCCACACTCTCAGGTGTAACATACCCCAGTTTGAGAAGGACAATACTAAAGAAATCTGGCAGCTCCAAAAACCAAATTGATGAGGTCCGTTCACTTTCCATTCTGTCCAATTACCCCACAACCAGATATACAAGTATTTCTGCAGCAGAACATATGAACAGTCACTATAAATGGGATACTTTCTTTTTTTTTTTTTTTTTGAGACAGGGTTACGCTCTGCTGCCCAGGCTGCAGTACAGTGGCACAATCTAAGCTCACTGCAACCTCAGCCTCCCAAGCTCAAGCAATCCTCCCACCTCAGCCTCCCGAGTGGCTGAGACTACAGGCATGGGCCACCATGACTGGCTAATTTTTCTGTATTTTCAGTAGAGACCAGGTCTTGTCATGTTGCCCAGGCTGGTCTTGAGCTCTTGCACTCATGATCCTTCCACCCCAGTTTCCCAAAGTGCTGGGATTACAGGCATGAGCCACTGTGCCTGGCCAAATGGGATACATTTTTAAAAGACAGCTCATATCTACTCAGGGAGGTTTTGCTTGAGTTTTGTGCCAAGACTATTAGAAAGCTTTCAGTTTTCCAAACTTGTTGGATTTAGAATTAGAGATAAGGAGCTTTGGATTGATAGAAACTGTATAATGAAATACAAAGCTAGTGCTCCTACATAAAAGGTGTTCAAATCAAGAAGAATGGGATGAATGTGGGGCAGAACCTTGGGAAAGACACCGTGAATAAGATGGGCACCGAGTGATGTTGAAAAGGACGGGTAAGGTGGGGGGGGGGATGGGTGGAGGGCAGAAGGAACAAGAAGAGCAGAGGAATACTCATGGCAGAAATGGGGACGCGTGAAACCAGCTGTCCTCATGTGGAGGGTCTGTGCTGTGCAAGAGCAGCACACACAGAGCTGAGCAGGTGACATGGGTGAACACCTATGGAGAAGCCTCAAATGCAAGGCTAACAAATTCCAGAGTGGGAAGCCAGTGGCAATCCGGCATAATGAATATGATTCTGCAGTGGGTAAAGGGCTTTGAAGGAGGCAGGCAGGGAAATCAGCTAAGAGCCCAAAAATGTATGAAGACCTGGATTAGAGCAGAGGAGTAAGACTGAAAAGGAGGGGACCCTTGTTGGGGCTGATTTAAAAGAAAAGGTGACCTAACTTGATATCTTAGTGGACTCAAGAAATGGAAAGAGAGAATAAAGTCCTTGGGGTGTCAAGCCATGAATGGCTAGGAGAATGGCAGCTTGAGTGAAAGACAAGACCCTTGAGAGGCAAAGCAAGTTTCAGAAGAGTAACAATGAAAGACATTTTCAGCTGTGGACAACAGCAGGGCAAAGATAAGCTAAGGAAACTGGACATGGATACTGAGAGAACAGCTAACACAGGTGACAATGATCAGCTCTTAGAAGTTACTCAGAGAAAGAAAAGCCCCACAAAGTCCTAGAGAATGTCCACAGTTAGGGAGTACAAAGAAATAGAACCAGTAGGCCAGGTGTGGTGGCTCATGCCCATAATCCCAGCACTTTGGGAGGCCAAGGCAGGTGGATCACCTGAGGTCAGGAGTTCAAGACCAGCCTGACCAAAATGGTGAAACTCCATCTCTACTAAAAATACAAAATTAGCTGGGCGTGGTGGCACATGCCTGTAGTCCCAGCCACTCGGGAGGCTGAGGCAGGAGAACTGCTTGAACCCAGGAGGTAGAGGTTGCAGTGAGCTGAGATTGTGTCATTGCACTCTAGCCTGGGCAACAACAGTGAAACTCCATCTCAAAAAAAAAAAAAAAAAAGATAACAGACAGTTGTATATAAATTGCAGACGGTGGTTCCTGGTGCCTTCAAGGTTGTACATCTGAAGCCTAAAATAAAGTCTGCCTATCTAGGGGTGGCTGGTTTATGAGGTTGGCTGGTCAGTGCTGGTCACGAGGTTGGTAGTCAGTGACAGCTACCTGGAGAAGAGGAAGGAGAAGGCCAAGATCCACTACCAGGAGTAAAAACAGCCCACGAGCCTGCAGAAACAGGCGAAAGAGAATGTGAAGAAAACTGACAAATACAGAGGTCCTCAAGACTATGGGCTCCTGGTCTGAGCCCAATAAAGACTTCTTATTCCTCACGCTTGGCCTGGCCTGCCCCTCCTCCATCACCACACTGGGATGTGGGGGACCCAGGTGGCAGTCCAGGTACGGAAGGCAGCCCGGGACTTAGAAAGATGAGAAAGAGGAAAGGGCCTTAGTCACTGCCTTTCTGTAGTTATCTGGAACAATTCTAGGAGTTGTGCAGACATAATTTGCCATGACCTACTTGTTCATGAGAGAGTTTATAAGAACAACTAGTTACTTCTGTTTCAATATTAGCAAAAGTGAGCTGAACACTAATTGGAGGGGAGCCCTACCCTGTGAATGAGGCATCTATTTCCCACCTGGTCATATACTATAGACTGTAGCTGCTAGGATGTGAGAAAACACACGGGGAGGATATGAGTTTGCTGTTGTACAAACACTATTTATAGAAGCAGAGACTGGGAAGATGTGCAACCAAAGGGGTTCCAGGTATTGCCCTTGTTCCTTCACTGTACTTTGTAAACAGAAACAAACTACTTTTACAGAGAGAAAAAAAAGGTCCAGTGCAGTGGTCCATGCTTGTAATCGTAACTCTTTGGGAGGCTGACGCAGAAGGATCACTTGAGCCCAGGAGTTTGAGACCAGCCTGGACAACATGGTGAGACTCCATTTCTACAAAAAATTTTTAAAATTTGCCGGGCATTGCAGGGCACACCTGTAGTCCCAACAACTCGGGAAGCTGAGGTAGGAAGATAGCTTGAGCCCACCAGGAGGTTGAGGCTGCAGTGAACCATGATTGCACAAAAGTAATTTGCATAAGAGGCACATCATTTAAATATTTCTGACTTATTTGGCCTTAGGGAAATTGTGAACAGAACCCAAGGACCTACTTCACAAGAGGATACAGTTGATATTCAGCTGCTGAAACTGTTCCATGACAGGCTGAAAACAGAAAAGTCTTAAGTTGCACAGCAGCATGATGAGGAATCTTCTGGAAATACCTAAATAGGACAATCTATGGTAAAGGTATCACTTAGGAACATACACATCTATGTCACATCACTATAGTCCTTAAGCTGGAAGGGAAGATTTAAGAAGTAATGGTCGGAGGGGAATTTGGGGGGAAGTGAGTCCTAGGTAGTTATTCATGTGTCACTAATCTAAATCCAAACATTACTTACTTCCTGAAAAAGTAAGGCTTGTCTGTATAACCCTGGACAGTGCAAGTGAAACTTCAGCCTCTGCTTAGCTTAGAAAGACAAAGGATTGTTTCTATCACACTTCAACATTATATTCAGACACAGTCAAGGAAGAAATTAACACAGGCATCAATGTAAGTGTGTTTCAATTTTATTTCAAACTATTTCAGGATGTGAAATCCAGGAGTTACACAAGATGGGATTGTGTCACTGCCAATTAAACAGGAAAGGTTTTGATAGGGATTCAACACCGTAATGAACAAGAACTCTAGCAGCGTAAAAAAGCCTGCAGTGGCCAAGAAGTTCAGTCAAGATTAAACTGAAATAGCAGGGTGTGTGGTTAACCAATACAACCCCCCTGGGGCTGTGCCTGCCACCCAAACTTGGTGCAAATTTCAGACTTTAATGAAAATAAAACTGAGTCACACTCAGCATGAGTAGGAGCTCAGAAAATGTCACTGAATGAGTACTTATCAAAAGTTTCTGTCCAAATGGACCTAATCTTTTGTTTTTTAAGATCAAATCCCCACAGGAAACGTTCAGTGGTATTTGCCTCCCAAGAAGGCTGCTAGAAGGTCAGGAGAGAGGAGTGTAGGGAGACTTATTTTCACTGCATGACCTTTTTTGCCTCTTAAAGTTTGTATTATGTATATAAAATAACAATATAGAAATAACTAAAATAATTAAAGAAAAAAGTCCTAACCCAATGGCAAGAAGAAGACAAAGAGAGAGAAAAAAGACTAGCAGTTCGACTGCTTTGGTTCCAAGAAATCATAGCTGGAAGATCCCTGAAACAAGAACCATGTCTTACTCACCTTTCTTCAGGACTGAGCACAGTGCCTAGATCATATTAAGAGCTCAGTAAAGGTTGAAATGAAATATTAGCTCTCTTTTCCCACAAAGGGCCAATGGATGGATGTTATATAGTAAGATAAATTTCAGCAGAGTTTAAAAATTACTAATAGCTTGAATTGTCCAAACATGAAATAGATCAGAGAGACAATGAGCTCTCCATTAGTAGAAGTGTTCAAGCATATACTGGATGATTATTTGCCGTGTAATACTGCACAAAGCATTACTGTATCAGGCAGTCAAACAAGACCAGGGTTTAGCAAGCTTTTCCTGAAGAGGGCCAGAGAGTAAATATTTTAAGGCACTGCAGGCCTCAAACAGTCTGTTGTGTATTTTATTTTTTTACAACCCTTAAAAAAATGCAAACAACATTCTTAGTTCCTGGACTGCACAAAAAAAGGCCTCAGGCAGGATTTGACCCACAGGCTGTAGTTTGCTGACCTCTGGACTAAATGATCTTCCAAACCTGTTATCCTTTGATTCTTTGAAGGTGCCAATAACGTATTTTGTTTTGAGGGAGACTGACATTTTTGGCATAATCTTTTTAAAGGGCAGTAAAGATCAGTGAGGGCTGCTGAGGGCAAAGGCCCGATTCTAAGGCCACATCTGCTGGTCTGCAATAGGCACCTTGTAACACTGCAAATACTTCTTTATGAACTGGTAAATATAGTCTACTCAAAACATTCACACATCTCTCAGCATCATTAAGCCAAGACGAAGCTCATTTGATATTTATTGAGGCTCATAACGTTCCGGAAAGACTGCATCAGCAGCATTCTACATCCTAAGCAGGCATATGACTACACCTCTGATGGTTTCCTTATGCTTTCTCCCAGACCCCTGTTGCTGCCTTCTGACTTTCCTAGTCCTACCCCGCAGCCCTGTCACTCCTCACCTGTGACTTGATGCTCCTTAACAGCGGCTCTCAGGCCCCCATGGCCTACCTAGAACCGACAACCCCTATGTCTGAAAAGCGTTCCCTGTTCTCCGTCGCCTTGCTTCTGTGACTGCCTGGCATTTTGAAAAGCCAGCTCAGAGGTGACCTGCTCAGGAAAGCCTTCTCAGAGGTGCCTCGCCTGTCTTCACTCCCCTCATACTCCTCCCCTGGCAGCTATACTTAATCACTCCTGGCTCTAAGCCACCTAGACAATTGGTATTGTTTTTCAACTCTTTGCTTACCTGTTTGCCTCCACCAAACTTGATTGTAAATTCTACAAATATGATCCTGGGTCATATTCCTTTCAATGTCCCTAGTCCCTTGCAGAGTGGCTCTCAAACATTACTAGGATGAATTTTAGAAACCTTTTATCAGTCAGGCACAGTGGCTCACACCTGCATTCCAGCACTTTGGGAGGCTGAGGCAGGAGGACTGCTTGGGGACAGGAGTTCATGACCAGCCTGGGCAACATAGCAGGACACCATCTCTAGAAAAAATTAATTTACAAATAAAATATAATAATAATAAAAGGTTGGGTGTGGTGGCTTACACCTGCAATCCCAGCACTTTGGGGGTCTGAGGCGGGAGGACAGCTTGAGCTCAGGAGTTTGAGAACAGCCTGGGCAACATGGGCAACATTCCTTCTCCATGAAAAAAAATTAAAAAGTTAGCTGGTAATGGTGGTGGCATGTGCCTGTGTTCCCAGCTACTTGGGAGACTCAGGCAGAGGATCGCTTAAGCCCGGGAGATTAAGGCTGCAGTAAGCCAAGATGGCACCACTGCACTCCAGCCTAGGTGATAGAGCCAGACCCTGTCTCAGAAAAGAAAAAAAAAAAAAAAACACACAAGGAACTTTCTATAGACGTCCTCCCCAAAAGAAACAAAATAAAGAAATAACCCAGACTTCTATTACTATGAGAACAAACCCCATAAGCTAATGACCACAGAATATGGAGTAAGGAATAAAGAACATATGACGATATGCCATATAACTTAGGTCTCTAAACCTACTATTGTTTTTTCAGGACTAAGACTTTAGCAGGCAGGAAACATGCATGCACAAATCAGTGCAAATAAAACCTTACTCAACTGCATATGAAAGTGGTCAAGAATAAATGTTTCCTTCTGAAAGTGTTCTGCTAGCTAATAGTGACAGTATCTGGTCATTAAGATAGCATTTTAATGAACAGATTAAAGTTAACACCAGCAGCAACGTGACAAACAGACACTGTGTGCTATCTGATAGAATGCCATGGAAAGAACACAGTATCTGTAGTGTTCGGATGAAAATACACAACCTGGATTTCATGGGAGGAAACATCAGACAAACCCAAGCTGAAAAACATTCTACAAAATGACCAGGATTATAGTCTTCAAAAGTGACAAGGTCTTAAAAGTCAAAGGAAGACAAGGAGCTGTCCCAGATTGAAAGAGACCACAAAGACGTGACAGCTGGGGGCCACGTGTGATCCTGGGATGATGCTCCACTATAAAAGGGCATTATTGGGACTAAAACCGAATGGGAGTCTCTGGGAGATGGATAAGTGGAAGGTCTCTGTCTTATTCTTACAGTATTTCTGTAAGTTTGAAACTGTTACAAAATAAAATAGTAAGAACAATTTTATCACCCAGACACACACAGCTTTATACTTTGTTCAACAGGCAAAACCAATCAACCTGACAGAATTTAGAATGGTGATTACAGGGTGAGGTGGGGCTACTGACGGAGAAGGCCATGAGGAAGGCTCCTGCGGAGATGGAAATATTCTGTATCTTGAGCTGGGTGGTGGTTACAAGGCATATACCTACGTAAAAAGCCACAGGCTAAACATTCGCAGTCAGTGCACTTTATGTATGTTATCCATGAATAAAGAAGTAAAATAGGTCCAGGTACAGCGGCTCACACCTGTAATCCCTGCACTTTGGGAGGCTGAAGCAGGAGGATTGCTTGAGCCCAGGAGTTCAAGACCAGCCTGGGCAACATGGTGGGCCCCCATCTCCACAAAAAATAAAAAAATTTGCCAGGCACCTGTAGTCCCAGCTACTTGGGAGGCTGAGGTGGGAGGATCACCTGAACCCAGGAGACTGAGTCTGCAGTGAGCCGTGATTGTGCCACTGCAGTCCAGCCTGAGTGACAGAGTGAGAACCTGTCTCAGGAAGGAATTTAAAAAAAAAAAAAAAAGGGCCAGGCACAGTGGCTCACGCTTGTAATCCTAGCACTTTGGGAGGCCAAAGCAGGATGATCACTTGAGCCCAGGGGTTCAAGACCAGTCTGGGCAACATAGTGAGACCCCATCTCTACAAATAATTTTAAAAAATTATTATGGAGTAGTGGTGCACGCCTGTGGTCCCAACTACTCAGAAGGCTGAGACGGGAGGATCACCTGAGCCCAGGTAATCCAGGCTGCAGTGAGCCATGACTGCACCACTGTTTTTCAGCCTGGGCAACAGAGCAAGACCCTGTCTCGAAAAATAAAATAAAATTAAAAAGTCGAATAAAACTCCTAACTTTATACCAGTCCTACGAAGAGAACCTTCATTTATTCATCCAACAGTTAACAGATGACCTACTTAAATTTAGCTTTGGCAAAAAGCAATTCATTACTCTAAATAAGGAGCCTAAATGGGAAATCATTTCCATAAAGTTTTCTGGCATTTTGTGATTAAAGAAGCTAAGGATGGAAGTATTTTGGCCTGGCTGCTTATGGAATTAATTGAAGCAGAAGTGCTTCCTGGAGTGAGACTGCCCAACCACTCTCCCTCTAGGATTGGACACAGCAAATATCAAGCCAGTGTAGAATTTTTTAAAATGAAGACATGTAGGATATTTTTTTAATGAAGAAATACAGGATTTTTTAAATGAAGAAGTAATTCACTTTAAAGTGAAGAAGTTATTGTAGAAAATAAACAACAGAGGGAGAGAAAAAACCAAAAAAAACAAAGCCAGGTGCGGTGGCTCAAGCCTGTAATCCCAGCACTTTGGGAGGCCGAGGCAGGCGGATCACAAGGTCAGGAGATCAAGACCATCCTGGCTAACACAGTGAAACCCATCTCTACTAAAAATACAAAAAATTAGCCAGACGTGGTGGCGGGCGCCTGTAGTCCCCATTACTTGGGAGGTTGAGGCAGGAGAATGGTGTGAACCTGGGAGGCGGAGCTTGCAGTGAGCAGTGATTGCACCACTGTACTCCAGTCTGGGCGACAGAGCGAGGCTCCGTCTAAAACAAACAAACAAAACAAAAACAAAAAGAACCCGTCTTTAGGGGAAACTAGACACATAGGCCTCTAGTTTCCATAAACCAGTCTGATAATGTTAAAAAGTATCACACTCTAATTTTTCAGTGTGTGTTTTAGTTTTTTGTCTGTTTGCTTTAGGAGAGCAGGGGAGTTTTTTTCTGTTTGTTTGTTTTTGAGACGGAGTCTCGCTCTGTTGTCCAGGCTGGAGTGCAATGGCGTGATCTCGGCTCACTGCAACCTCTGTCATGCGCCACCACGCCCAGTTAATTTTTGTAATTTTAGTAGGGTTTCGTTATGTTGGCCAGGCTGGTCTCGAACTCCTGACCCCAGGTGATCCACCTGCTTTGGCCTCCCAAAGTGCTAGGATTATAGGAGTGAGCCACCGTGTCCACCATGAGCAGGGGAGTTTTTAATGGTTCAGGGAAAGGATGCTAAAAGCAGAGGTAACGTAATGCAGTCAGGAATCCGGTCTTTAGTCAGATAAACCCGAGTGTGGATTCCACCTCCACCTCCCATTGGCTGAGAAGCCTAGGGCAGGTTAGGGCGGGTTCCTTCACCCCCCTGCACATGGATTTACTCAGGCGTAAGATAAGGACAGGTATACCTACTCCAGAACTTGCTGGGAGGGCTAAATGTTTGTGACGTGCTTGTTACAGTGCCTGGCATACAGCAAGCAGTCAATAAATGGTAGCTGCTGGTAGTTTTTCTTGTCACTGCCCCATATTAGCCAACAATGCCTGACTAATGTGGTCCCTCTTCCCCATGCTCACTATGAAAATTTCCTCCGCCTAAAACACACCTCATTTGAAGCCTACCTCCCTCAAAAGAGCGCTGCAATCACAACAGAGGCTTAATTAAAAGGAAATGGTCAGTCTCCCACTACAGGTCATCAAGAAGTCCAAAAGAACAAGTTCTAAAGGGCAGCGAGCACTCAGTGTCCGATTTCTCTGAGCCCATGTGGGGCCATTCACTTAGCAGAAGTGCCAGAATAACTGCAATTTGGCCCTGAAGTGCCTTCTCTGGGCCAAAATGGAACACATAGAGCAGGCTTCTATTCTCATTTTCCCAGCTGCGGGGCTGCAAGCTCTGGCAGTCATTAAAATAAGCACCAAACCACATGACCAAGTCCCGCTGACAAACAGCATATGTTCTTAGCTGCTGATGTGTAAAAAGGAGGTGGAAATCACCAGGAGTGGGGAGGGGGCTGCTTTGGCATATGGAGCCAATGTACATTTTATAGACAAATGATGCTTCTGCAACCTCATGAGTTTCGGAAACAATCTGCAAGGCTGTTAAATAGGGAGGTTTAAAGCCTTCTCTTCCAAAAGAAGGAAAAAAGTTCTAAACTTAGAAGAAAGAGTAGGCTCTACCGGAAGATGAGAATTCAGGACTCCTACAGGGAAACCAGCTGGGTACGGAAACCTCACTTCCTTTTAAAAGTTGCATTAGAGTCAAGATGTCCCTGAGCCAAACTAACATCTCCACAAGACATCAAGTCATCAAGTCAGCCAAATGGGTCTGTGACTGTGCTTTCAGGTGATTTCTGTGGTAACAGCTGATCACACTGGCAGTTAGGAAAATTGCTATGATGGGTGAGTTGTCCTCCTCACCTTCGAGCCACCTCTCAATCAACGGGATTTCTTCTTCAGTGGGTCAACCAGGGAACAAGCAGTCACATCCACAGTCTTCAAACTCTATCTGTCCTTCTCATTGGTTACTTCTAGGAGCTGTTTTTCTTTTATTTGGGTTTCCTTCTGCTACAATATCCTTCACCTTCACATGCAATCTGGTGTCCGTCAGCCTGAGTTTTTGAGAATGGATGCACTGGATACCAGCATTATGGGGTTTAAGAAGCCTACATGGGAGGGATAATGACAGCTGAGAAAATGTGGGGAAGAGGAGAGAGGAAGTAATACTGCCAGAAGGATGGAGGGCAGTGTGCCTCCTTCTGAGTCCTTTTGTTACCTCCATTGATCAACAGTGTTGCCCATTCCTCTGTTCATCTGAGAGACAGTCACCTGGATTCGTCTGAATCACTGTGGAGCCCTATGCCAACCAACAACTAAAATCTATGATGGTTTCCTAAAAGCTGGCTGAGTTATGAAGGCTTGCTTCTAAAAAATAACATCTCTGTGGTTTTCATTTCTGGTGATCTTTAAAGAATCCTAAGAAATGAGAGAGGTACTGAAAAACTGGCTCAAGCAAAGGCCTGATTTCAGATTTTCAAAATGTTTGATTTTTCTTTTTTTCTTTTCTTTTTTTTTTTTTCCGAGACGGAATTTCACTCTTGTTGCCCAGGTTGGAGTGCAATGGCATGATCTTGGCTCACTGCAACCTCCACCTCCCACGTTCAAACGATTCTCCTGCCTCAGCCTCCCAAGTAGCTGGGATTACAGGTGCCCGTCACTACATCCAGCTAATTTTTTATATTTTTAGTAGAGATAGGCTTTCACTATATTGGCCAGGCTGGTTTCGAATTCCTGACCTCAGGCGATCCACTTGCCTCAGCCTCCCAAAGTACTGGGATTACAGGTGTGAGCCACCGTGCCAGCCTGATTTTTCAAAGATAAGAATAAAGATGGGTTCTAAAGACCAGTGGATGGAAGTTTTGCTCCCAGGAAAGGTCCATATGGGCCACTGTAGTCCACTTAGCACCTTTGTACAATCAGAAAATTACACCCCTGTTTCAAGATTTTACTTCCTTTAGAGAAATGTTGTAATATACTGATTAGGTTAGCTCAAGACATAGTAGCCTTCTCTGCCACTGTCATTACAAAAATGTACCCGCAATACCTACAATATAAATGGAACGCCCTTTGATGTGGCCTCTTGTGCAGTGTACAGCTTGTATAACTGTATGAGGCAGCCCTAAGTCATCACAAGAGGCCAATATGGTTTCTCTAAGAAAAAGTCATGACAGAGTAACTGCATTCCTACCTTGATCAGGGAAGAATCATAGACACAGGACATACAGGTCTCAGAAATGTCTCTCACAAGGCTGCTCTAGAAATCCCGGTAGACAAGATGAAGATACGGGAATTGAATCCTGATGTAATTAGAGGGATTAAGAACTAGTAAAATAATCTTATTCAAAGGATCTTGGTTACTGAATTAATTAATGTTAATTAGAAAGGAGCTAATAGCAGCAGGTCTTTGGCTTAGTCTCTGGGCCTGTCCAATTTATTTTATTTATTCACATGAATGAATATTTATCAACATTTACTAAGTATTTCATGTGCACTGATCCCTGTGCTAGGGCTAAAAGCAGGGGGAATAGGCAAATAAATAAATATATTCAATATTCTTATTGCCATATTTTACCAATAGCTTGGATAATGATATAGATTTGCTTATCAATTTTATACACGTCATGACACAAGAAGAAACAGGCAATACAAGTGACTAAAATTCAGGATAAAAAAAGACTCCGACCATCTGGAATGGTAGGCCTATTTTAACAAGATTTGAAATTTTATAGCGGTAAATCTAGGGCCCTAAATCTAAGTTCAAGAAAACAATTGGACAAGGCAGATGGTCTACTAGACTGGAAAGAGCATAGGTTCATAAGCCAGAGAGACCTGAGTTCAAATTCTGTCTCTGCTACTTTCTAGCCACACCACCTTGGACACATCATTCAACTTCTCCGAGTCTGTTTCCTCTTCTGTTAGACAGGGATACCACCTACTGTGCAGAATTATTGTGAGGATTCAACTAGAAAATGTATACATCTGGTCCATAGGAGGCACTCAAAAAGCAGGACTAACATCATATTGTTTACCAATAACATGCCTGGCCAACATGGCGAAACCTGTCTCTACTAAAAACACAAAAAAGGGCCGGGCATGGTGGCAGGCGCCTATAATCCCAGCTACTCGGAAGGCTGAAGGTTGAGAATTGCTTGAACCCGGGAGGCGGAGGTTGCAGGAACTGAGATCGCACTACTGCACTCCAGCCTGGGTGATAGAGCAAGACTCTGTCTCAAAAGAAAAGAAATTGGGGTTTCCATTAGTTATTTATTCAATAAACAGTTACGTTATATACTTGTCTCTGTGCTACATTTCAGGGTTCAATGGCAAAAAAAACTACGGTCCCCACCTTTAAAGAGCTAACAATTTTGAAGCCAAAACAGATGGCAAAATAGAAGAGGAATCAGAGTATAGCAATTTGGAGGTAAAACAAATACAGTGTAGCCTGGTGTTGGTATATATACAGGAGGAAGGACATCTAAATTAGACTGATGAGGCAACAGTGTTTCTTATAGAAACCCTTAAGCTAATGTGTTTTTGTTTGTTTGTTTGTTTGTTTTTGAGATGGAGTCTTGAGACAGAGTCTTGCTCTGTCACCCAGGCTGGAGTGTGGTGGCGCAATTTCGGCTCACTGCAACCTCTGCCTCCTGGGTTCAAGCATTTCTCCTGCCTCAGCCTCCTGAGTAGCTGGGATTACAGGCACCCGCCAACATGCCTGGCTAATTTTCGTATTTTTAGTAGCGACGGGGTTTCACTATGTTGGTTAGGCTGGTCTCGAACTCCTGACCTTGTGATCCGGCCACTTCAGCCTCCCAAAGTGCTGGGATTACCAGTGGAAGCCACCATACCTGACCAAGCCAAGGTTTTAAGAATGTCCTATAGAAACCCTTAAGCCAAGGTGTTAAGAACATCCAAGTAGATTCTCAACAGGGCCCCTATTGGCATGTTGGATGGGACAATTCTTTTTTGTTTAGAGCTATCCCTGCACATTGCAGAATGTTGAGCATCTCTGGCTCTCTCTCAATAAATGCAGTAATGCCCTCTGGTCAATGTCACAAAACAAAGCAAAATAAAACAGCTCCACAAACTTCCAAACTCGCCGTTGATGGTTGGGAAAGGGGGGGGGCGGTTAGGTGGCAGCATTAGCTCCACGCAAGGACCCCTGGATTAGGAGGCTAGAGGCAGGGACTGGGGACTCTCCAGGCAAAGGGAGGAAGCTGACTCAGCTCACATCAACTACAGAAACACCCCATGGCCTCTGCATAAGCTTAGAATTTTCTTGGCCACCTCCACATATCCATCGTCTAGTGATTTTCTTTGCTCACTTTTCAAATCACAGCTCAATCATCACTTCTAAGGGAAGCCTTCCCTGACTCCCTCAGCTCCTGATTAGGTTGATCCTCCTATATTCTAGTCCTCAAAAAGCACCAACTACCTCACCTTCATAGCACATACGCAGTTATCCTCCGCAGTAGAATAAAAATTCTATGAGAAAGGAACCATGTCAGCTTCTCATTTTCCCACATTCATCAATGTTTTTCTAGCACCTGACTTAGCACCTCATAGGTGCCCAATAAATACCTGATAACTGAAACAATGAATAAATGAAAATTCTATGAGAAAGGAACCGTGTCAGCTTCTCATTTTCCCCTATTAATCATTGTTTTTCTAACACCAGTCTTAGCACCTCATAGGTGCCCAATAAATACTTGTTGATGACTGAAACAATAAATGAATGAACCAGGATGGTATGTTTGAGAAAATACAAATGAGTTCTGTTGCAGGAAGTCAGGGACCCTGAACAGAGGGACCGGCTGGAGTGGCGGCAGAGGAACATAAATTGTGAAGATTTCATTTTAATATGGACGTATATCAGTTCCCAAATAATACTTTTATAATTTCTTACACCTGCCTTTACTTCAATCTCTGAACATAAATTGTGAAGATTTCATTTTAATATGGACATTTATGAGTTCCAAAAATTAATACTTTTATAATTTCTTATGCCTGTCTTTAATCTCTTAATCCTGTTACCTTCATAAACTGAGAATGTACATCACCTCAGGACCACTATTGTGTTAACTGTACAAACTGATTGTAAAATATGTGTGTTTAAACAATATGAAATCAGTACACCTTGAAAAAGAACAGAATAACAGCGATTTCCATGGAACAAGGGAAGACAACCATAAGGTCTCACTGCCTGCAGGGTCGGGCAGAATACAGCCATATTTTTCCTCTTGCAGAGAGCCTATAAATGGACGCGCAAGTAGGGAAGATATTACTAAGTTCTTTTCCTAGCAAGAAATATTAATAATTAAGACCCTGAGAAAGGAATGCATTCCTGGGGGGAGGTCTATAAATGGTGGCTCTGGGAGTGTCTGTCTCATGCGGTTGAGATAAGAACTGAAATATGCCCTAGTGTCCTGCAGTACCCTCAGGCTTACTAGGATTGGGAAACCCTGCCCTGGTAAATTGGAGGTCAGACTGGTTCTCTGCTCTCGAACCCTGCTTTCTGTTGTTTAAGATGTTTATCAAGATAATATGTGCACTGCTGAACAAAGACCCTTATCTGGAGTTTCTGATTTTGTCCTTGTCCTGTTTCCTCAGAAGCATGTGATCTTTGTTCTCCTTTTTGCCCTCTGAAGCATGTGATCTTTGTGACCTACTCCCTATTCGTATACCCCCTCCCCTTTTGAAGTCCTTAATAAAAACCTGCTGGTTTTGCGGCTCAGGTGGGCATCACAGTCCTACCAATATGTGATGTCACCCCCAGAGGCCCAGCTGTAAAATTCCTCTCTCTGTACTCTTTCTCTTTATTTCTCGGCCAGCTGACACGGAAAATAGAAAGAATCTATGTTGAAATATTGGGGGCACGTTCCCCCAGTAGAGTTCTGTATGGCAGCAAGGAGAGGCATATGGGGCAGAGTAGATGGACCATGCCATAAAAGCAGGCAAAGGCCATATCATGAAAAGTCTTATGTGAAAAGCTATGCCTTTGTATTGCTGCATAGATCTCTATCGTAGTAAAGGCAATCCATAGCAGTGAGGACTGGACTGCTGAGGCAGGGCAACCAGCTGGGAGGCTGTGCAGAAAGACAGGTAGGAAGGGAGGGGGGCCTCAACTGAGGGAGCAAGGGAGGAAATGGAGGAGATGTGTGTCAGGAGATAGCAACAAAGTTGAATCTACAGAACTCTGATCAATGCCTGGGCTTGGAAGATGGAAAGGAGGGACAGTACCAGAGGAAGAGTCTGAGGTGACTCTCAGGGTTCTGTTTTGGATGACTAAATGGAAGGAGGGGAATTGGCAAGATTTAAGAACAGAGAAAGAACGGCAGTTTCAAAGGGAAGATGAGGAGCTTAGTTTCAGACTTGTTTGAGTTTGAGGGTAGCACTCAGGAGAGATCTGGGCTCATGATACAGAACAGGGGTCATGAGCATATAAACAAGTTTGAAGCTTGAAGCTGGGGTTGAGAAGAATATAGTAGAGGGCACAGTCTTGACAAAAAATGGCATGTGAGGGACAAAGGGGAAGAAAAGAGCCCACAATGGAGGACAAATGACCAGAGAGATAATACAAAGTAGGACTGGGTTTTCCTAAGTGAGGGGCAAGGTCAGCAATGTCAGATGTGCCAAGAAAGATAAGGAAGGAAAAGTAGTCAGGTATTCTGGCTATGTCGAGGTCTGATGACTTTGGGGACTGGTGGGACGAGAGCAGGATTGTAGCCATGACTTAGGGAAGTAGAGGTAGCAACTCTAGATAAGTCTTCCAAGAAAGGTGGCTGGGTAAAAGAGGCGTGACAGGGTGCAGCATAGGTTAATTGGAGGGTTTTTGTTTTTTTCAAAACGAGAGTAAACACAGAATATTTAAATGAGAAGGGTTGAGGAAACAGGAAAGAAAATGAACAAATGATGGAACCTAGTCCTTGAGGCAAAGAAGGAGATGGGATCTCAAGCACAAATAGAGGACTTAGTCTTAAACACCATTTCTTTCACAGAATTAGAATAAAAGGCAAAAGGATAGGGTCAGCTAAAGATCAGTTGGTAAAGGATAGAAGAGGAAGTTGAGATGCCTTAATTGATGGCTGCAACTTAGTGGAGCAAAAGTCAAGGTAGGAGGTTGAGGAGAGGAATGAATACGTGGAAGACATAAAGGGAAATGGGCAAGAGACCTGCCTGAGGATATGGGGAGGGCTGAGCCATGCTGAGGGCCTATTTGGTGGCACACAAGTGTAATAGTGTCAAAAGCACAATGTTTCTACTATGGAGCTGGCAGGGCTTTAGGTTACCACAAGAAAAGTGCAGTCTTGCTCTGCATAGTTAAGAGTCCTCAAGGAAAGAGGACTTCCTTTCTGTACCACACACTCAAACAGAGGCTGACAAACCCGAGCAAGTTCAAGGATGGTAACTGGGATGAAGGTGTGAGGAAATCCCAAAAGTGATCATTCTGAAGCTGGTCTGAGATGGAGTGAATAGGCTGTTCCTCAGTCTGCCAAGATCATGGAAATACATATTGATTACCAATTAACAGAGCAGCACCTCCAGTATTTATTCTCCCTTGATTATACAATCAGGCCTTAATCGTACTGGAGAAGGGTGGGGAGATCAGAAGACAGAGGAGAGGAAGCGGTGGCTCATGCCTGTGATCCCAGCACTTTGGGAGGCCAAGGCGGGCGGATCACGAGGTCAGGAGATCGAGACCACCTGGCTAACACAGTGAAACCCCGTCTCTACTAAAAAAATACAAAAAATTAGCCAGGCGTGGCGGCGGGTAGTCCCAGCTACTTGGGAAGCTGAGGCAGGAGAATGGTGTGAACCTGGGAGGCGGAGCTTGCGGTGAGCCCAGATTGCGCCACCGCCCTCCAGCCTGGGCAACAGAGTGAGACTCCATCTCAAAAAAAAAAAAAAAACAAAGAGAAGAGGAAGACATTGGTGAACTTCATTTCCATGGGTAGAAGTGGACGACAGAGGCAAACTGACTTCCAAATAAAATGGATTCCAAATAAAATACAGAGATCTGGGCTCATGATACAGGGCTAATCAATCAGAGACACTAGTCAAAGAATTTTGTTACTGCTCAATTCCACACAGCAAATTCATTTCTGCCCTCCCGCCACCAGGATACTGATTCTTGTCCCCTTCCTCTGTTTCATCCCATCAGTTACCAAGTCCAGCAAATTCCACCTCCTTAATCTCTCAACTCCTCCCACCCCTCTCCATCTCCACTGTCACTGCCTTCATCCAGATCTTCATCCTGATACCTGGATCACTGCAACTGTACCCAACTGGTCCCCTGCTTGTCTTCTGTCCAGTGTAACCACCACATTACTGCCTGGGTAATTTAAAACACAAGAGGATGTCCCATCTGTTTTAAAATCTTCAGTGTCCTGCTCTCCACCCCCGCCCCCACATTTTAGAGTCCAAACTTCTAGGCCTGGCAATATTAATGACTACTGTTTATTATTTATCATCTACCAGTGCCAAGTGAGTAACATATCACCTCATTCAGTTTTTATTTCCCCTTCTTAGAGATGAGGAAACTGAAGCTTAGAAAGGAAGTGACTTGCCCAGGGTCACAAAACTAGGTCAGTGGCAATGCGAATATTGGCACGCAGCTATCTTGGATCCCAAAGTCTATGTGCTCTTAACATGCTATTGTCCACAGGGTCCTTCACGATGTGGCCAGTGCTTACCTTTCCAGTCACCTCTCATCCTACACCTCCACACTGCCACTCCAGTGAACCACAAGCAGGTCATGCATTCTCACCTCTAGCCCTTTGCTCATACCACTTCGAACCACTCTTCACCTGCCAAATCTTGTTCATCCTTTAGGTCTTGGCTAAAGCAGCATCTCCTCACTGAAACCTTTTTTGATAAGTCAGCCTGACTTATGAGTACCCTAAGTCATCCTCTACCAAACCTCCGCAATAGCTCCATGCCATACCGTTGCTACCTCCTTGACTTAAAAAAAGGTAAACTCTTTGGGGACAGGGATGTGTATCTTACTCATTTTTGTATTCCCAGCTTGCAGTGCAGTGCCAGACACACAGCTGAAGCTCAATAAATGTTTATTCTCTATAATGAGATGCTGGCTGGGAACAGAAAAGGGAACCTATGGTTGAATAATGGAAAGTCCAGTACTCAGCTCTTAAAGGATTTCAAAATCATGTCACATGAGGGCAGGAAGGAGCTGGCCAAGATAAACGGAAGGGGAAGGAGAGATGTTCTAAGCAGCAGAAGCAAACCGCTACAGGTGAGACACACCTGCAAGCAGCTTAACAAGACCGAAGCAGCGTCGGGGGATGGGAGAGCAGTTTAGCAACATAAGCCATTCCAAGACTGGCCTTTTTTTTATTCAAGTGTTAGGTCATTTCCTCAGGGAAGCTATCCCTGACCAGCTAGCTTTTATGCTTCCCCCAATTACTCTCCATCCCATGACCCTGTTTCTTTTTGTAGTACGTTTCAGAATCTGAAACACCTACCAACCCTCATTGACAATGCCGCCACCGCTGGCACCACCACTATTATTAGAAGGTGCCATGAAACAGGGTTCTTTTTCATCTTATTTTACTGATAGATCACCCGTGCCCACAATAATGCCAGGCACATAACAGGCAAATACGTGTTTCATTCATTCATCCAACAAATATTTATTGAGCATATATAATATGCTAGGCATTGCTCTATATGCTGGGGATATAACAAAACACGACAAAATTTGCTGTCATCGTTAAGTTTACTATCAGCAAATATGTTAAATATACTTAGCCTAGAGAAGAAAAGGTGAGAAGACGATGACAAACTAGCAGCTTTCAATGATGTATAGGGCAATTAAATGCAGGAATGATTCCAAGAGCCTAAAGAAGGAACAGTGAGCTAAGACTACTGAGTAGCTGCTTTCAGCTCAACCTAAGAGTCAGAACTGGGGAAGGACCAAACAGGGGCAACCAGAAGTAGAAAGCTTTCTGTCACTGAAGATATCTGGCCAGTGGGCAGAGGTGTCAGAGAAAAAAATCTAAGTAGACAATGAAAAAGGGAGGCTGGGATCCACAGGTCCCAAACTGGCAGCCACAGATATGACTGGTTACAGTTGAACAGGGTTTTGTAAAAATTGAGTTGCCAATGTTTTTAAAAAACAGAATTACTTGCCTATTTTTTAAAAATGGCATCAGTCACCAGTGTTTAAAAATCAGGAAATTGCACGCACGTGCACACACAGTTTGGCTTTTACTTCTCCAACATCATGTACGTTAGTACTGTACTTATAAAATTCATTTCGGTAAAATTAAAAGTTTGACTCTATTTCTGACAAATGTTCTAACACCTGCATTTACCTCACCGGATTGATTCTTATTGTGCATTATTTTCTAACCCCGTAACCAAGGAATCGAGAATCTTCTTTCTCAGAAAGTAAACTTATTTAACCTCCTCACTTAACAAATGACGGAGTATCATTCCCATTTTACAGATGAGGGAAAAGCAGCTTGAAAGAAGAAGGAACGCGCCAGAGACAGCAAAGCCAGACACAGCTAGGCTAGGAATCCAAATGTCCTATCTCCCGTGTTCCAACACTGAAGATTCTGAGCATTGCCTACCAAGAGGACAGGAGGGGCTGACTTAGGAAATAAGCACGAGCTTCCTAGTCAGAAGACCCCGGACTGAACCAGTCTGAGGGGACGCGGCTACAGACGAAGGGCGCCAGCCGTAATCAGTGAGTCCCTGGAGGAGGAAGGACCACCTAGAAGCTGGCAAAGGAAGACCCTGAGACCTGCTGTGACCCCCGCCCTCCCTAGCGAGCTCGCCCCTTGACTCCAGGCTTCCAAAACCGATCCAGCAAGACCCCACTACACCCTCGCCCGCCGCGGCTCACTTACCGCCGCTCAACTTCCGGCAACCACAGCTCTCTCTGAGACGCGCGCCCGGATGACGCAACGCGGCCCTGCCCGCGCCTGCCACCAGGAAGCGGCGCGCGTGCGCAGAGGACCAGAGGCAAGCCGGAGAAATGCGCCCCTAGCACCGGGCTAAGTGGGAGGAACTTGAGCCGTGGGGAGGGCGGGGCATCAGGGGGAGGCGATGGAGAGTGTCTCCCTTACCAGGTGTCGGAATGTCTACATTCCCTTCGGGCTTTTAAGAAAGTGCCCCACGTTTTCTCTTTTGATTTCAGAGGATAACAGGAATGATCACCATGGACATTCTCCAGGAGAGGCGGCATCAAACGCAGCACAGGGGACATGAGGGTGGCAGGTGTGGAGAGCCAGGAGATGAGTGAGAATTTTAGTAGGAAAAGGCCGGTGAACGTCTTCAGTGACCAACCTGCCTTTTCTAAACCAGCCATCATTTTCATAGCTCCTCACTGTAAGTGAGATGAAGTTATTCCCTCTCAGTACTTGTTGGTTAGATACTATGCGCGTGCGAAGCACTGGACAGGTGTTGAAGATACAGCAGTGATTATGACAAGTTTCTCTATCTGGCCTGTAAGGCCTTTCACAAGTTAACTTTGATATACCACTCTAGACTCATAATCAAGAACGATGACTGCTATTAATTTACTAGCCACCATATTTTTAGGGTTTTACGTCTCTAATCCTCACAAGAGTCCTGAAAGGTATCACCAAGTTACCTATGAAAGAACAGAATCTAAGAAAAGTTAGGTGGTTTGCTGAAAGTTAAAGGGCTTTTGGGCCAGGAACATAATCTGAAGTCTGTTTGATTCTGGCAAATAAGAAAACAAATCCAGACTAATAAGGAGACTTATTAGAAAGGATTACTGCAAGAAATGGGAGAGGTAGGAGAGAAGGAACTGTGCAATAGCAGAGGGAGACTATTGCAATAGAGAGATCATTCTAACCAAAAAATCCGCAGATGTTTCAATAGTTAGGAAAAAAGAGGGTTCCCCCACCCCCAACACTCCCCAAAGGCAGGTAAACAACGCTAGAAACAACCGAATATGGGAAGGGGGATGAAGAGGTGGCTTGATCAGATATTAGATCAGAGAATGTTTTATCTTGAGACCAACCTATTCTCAGTAGGGGTTGTATGCTAGCTCAAGCTGAGAGTGGATTAAAGTAAGGAGCCTGGGGAAAGGAAAGAAGCTTAACCCAAGTTTGGTTCATAAGCATTTTTTCCATCTGGTCAATGGAGACAAGCAGCTCTGTAATCATTTATGAGGCAAAGAATGGGAATTCAGAAGGACTATGTTTGACCTTGCCACAGTAAACAAGGGAGGCAACCATGAGTCATTTAAGTGACATGAGAATGGGTATTTCTTTGTAGTGAACACTTTCTGAAGCACAAAAAGGTTAAGAAAGATTTCTTTTTTTCTTTCTTTTTTTTTTTGTGTGTGTGACAGGGTCTCCCTCTGTCACCCAGGATGGAGTACAGTGGAGTGATCATAGCTCACTGCAGACTCAACCTCCTGAGCTCAAGGGATCCTCCCACCTCAGCCTCCTGAGTAGCTGGGACTACAGGTGCATGCCATCATGCCAGGCTAATTTTTTCATTTTTTGTAGAGACTGGGTCTTGCTATGTTGCCAAGGCTGGTCTTGAACTCCTGGACTCAAGTTATCCTCCCACCTCCACCTCCCAAAGTGCTGGGATCACAAGTGTGAGCCACCTTGCCCAGCAAGAAGGATTTCTTTTTTTCTTTTTTCTTTTTTTTTTTTTTGAGATGGAGTTTCGCTCTTGTTGCCCAAACTGGAGTGCAATGGCGCAATCTCGGCTCCCTGCAACCAAACAGTAGGGACGTCACCTCCTATATGAAGGCATACCTCATATGCACCACCTCTAGGCTTTACTCTATTGAGCATATATGAGCCTAAGTTAAAGTTAGTTCTTTATAAGTTTGACTCCACTGCTGGGTTTTGTGATTTTATAATGAACACCTTTTAGAGCTTCTGCCCAACTCACAGTAATCCTTGCTTCTCTGGGAACTGCTGATTCTCCAGCTATGTTTGTACCACCTGTGCCATCCCAGCCTCCAACCCCTCCAGAGTTGACTGGAGTAAAGCGGACACAGGATGATTCTTTATCCTGAGTTTGGGACTTTTGAACTGATGTTCATAGAGTGGGAATAGGATTAGTTTATGTAGATCATTGGCAGTATCCTAGAGAGGGAGTTTCCTTGAATTCTTAGCTTGAGATTCCTATGGCTGACTTGACTCAAGCCCTCCTCAAGGCAAAGTCATCCAAAGCATCACTAGATTCCACAAAGCATGCCATGCTATGTGGCTTGAACATTTGTCCCCTCCAAAACTCATGTTAAAATTTAATTGCCATTGTGATCATATTGGGAGGTGGGATCTTTAAGAGGTGTTTAGGTCATGGGTTTCCACCCTCATGAATGCACTAATGCGGTTATCATGGGAGTGAGTTCTTTATTACAGGAGTGGGATTGCTCCTTTTTGCTCTCTCTTGACCTCTCTTTGCTCTTTCATCATGTCATGATGCATCAGGAAGGTCCTTACCAGATGCCAGCACCTTGATATTACACTTCCCAGCCTCCAGAATTGTGAGCCAATAAATTTCTGTTCATTATAAATTACCCAGTCTGTGATATTCTGTTATGGGAGCACAAAACAGACTAAGACACTCTAGTAACTATTCACAAAGTTGATTTCTGTCACTTGCAAACCTGAAGTAGCTCCACAGGGTTGAAATCATGTCTTTCTATCTCAGGTCAGACATTGTCTCCTAACGGCCTAAGAAGTGCTGGAAAAATATTTGTTAGTTAACAGATAAGGTCTGGGAATCCAAAATAGATATGGGGACCAGAGCTAATGATTGCTCAGATGACAAATGAGGCTTCCTTATTAGCAGAAAGATAGGGTGAGGCTAAGGAAGAAGACCTGCCTCTACTGCCTGGAATGGGGTAGGCAGACCACTGGGGCTCCAAGACATGGAGCATTAAGAAGGATGCAGACCCAGGAGCCTTAAAAAGGCAGAGAGTGTTCTCAGACACAGCAGGGTCACGAGGCCCTGTGACACTTATTCACGGCTACAGTGATTCAGGTCAATCCATCTTCATCATTTGTCTTGCATCTCAGTTGAGGAGAGTACATGCTCCCCACAATGAGAACTATATGTCACATCAAGCTAGGCTTTGAAAGCCTGACAAATTGTGGAATGATAGATATTGGCAAATAAGATCTTTAACAGCATGTTTACTTTATTTATTTTATTTTATTCAGAGTCTCTCTTTGTCACCCAGGCTGGAGTGCAGTGGCCCAATCTTGGCTCACTGCAGCCTCAACTTTCTGGGCTCAAGTGATCCTCCTGCCTCAGCCCCCCAAGTAGTTGGGACTGCAGGTTTGCATCACAGCACCTGGCTAATTTTTGTATTTTTAGTGGAGACAGAGTTTCACCATGGTGACCAGGCTTGTCTCGAACTTCTGGACTCCAACCATCTGCCTGCGTCAGCCTCCCAGTGTGCTGGGATTACAGGCATGAGCCACCATCCTTGGCCAATAGCATGTCTCTATGGCACTTAGGGTGCATAAACAGCCAGGAGCATCCCAGCATCTTTTTCATGCTGAGTTAAGACTATTAAATCCACCTCCTGGAAGTCCATGCAGTGCCCATCTTCAAAAGAGGTCAGAAATTGTCCACAAGTCAAGTAGTCAAATGACCAATTTATTAAATGGACAATTTGCAAGCTCATAGATTTTCTGAATGAACACTTTGCTAACATTACAATGTATAAGGTTTATAGCAATTTCTATTGAAGGGAAGGGCTTCACAAGCTTTTAAAGATTGATGTGCTACTGTGATTGACAGGTTTACATTTTATTTTCAGAGGAGCATTTTAAGGAATTTTTTATTTATCAAAATATAAGGGTGGTTTATTCTGCCTTTGAATATATTTAACATATGAATACATTAATGAAGAATATGTTCCTGAATGTGGATTTTTCTTGATTGTATTAATATTATGCCATTCAGTTTACTTTCTTTTCATTCCCTTTCTCTGCTTCTCTTCTATCTCCCCATGTCTCAGTTTCTCCCTCTGCCTCCTCCTCATATCTTCATCTCTCTGTCTTTTTTTCCCCCCTTAGAAACAGATTCTCGCTCTGTTGCCCAGGCTGAAATGCAGTGGTGTGATCATAGCTCACTGCAGCCTCCAACTCCTGGGCTCAAGTGATCCTCCCACCTCAGCCTCCCAAAGGGTTGAGATTACCAGCATAGGCCACCATGCCGAGCTCCTCTCTACCTTAGTCTCCTCCTACAATCACTCCCCATCTCTGCCTTTCAGTATCCTCATCTCCTGCACATCCCTTGCCCTCTCTCGTCTTCACTGTCCCCCACCTTTTCCCCTTAGTCTTTCCTCTCTGATGCCCTGTCTCACACCCCCATTTCCTCCTATTTTTCCCCTGTCACCCGCAGTCTCTTTATTCCTCCTTTCCTGTCTCTCCCTGCAGTAGCAGCAAGCTGGAGGCAAAGACAAATTGAACATTCTTCAATGTGCTGCCATGAAAAAAAACAAAATCACTTACTGCAACTTCACAACCATTGTAGGAAAACGTGATTAGAAACCTCATCCAATATGAATTGTATTAAATGTTGTGAATAGTTACAAAGAAGTCAATGTTTGGTAAATTGGTAAATTGGTAAATTGGGCAATTGGTCATTTGAAGAACTGGCTTGAAGTTAATCAGCCTTAAGCCCATGAAAAGAATCCTGAAGGAGTTTCTGGGTCTGCAAGGTTCTTTCTTAATGATCAAGGTCCCTATAACAGCCTTCTCTTAGGAGGTGCTTATTTTAGTATTTAGGGCAGAAGGCCTGACTTCATCTGGATTTTGTGCAAGCCATCAGCCACTGATGGGATGGGGCTTTCTTAGTGGGCTGGGGCTGACATTTCTGTATCATAGTCTGTTGTCTTTTATACATTCAAAAATTAATTTCCATCTTTCAGACAGGAGTAGGAAGAGCAGACTGATAAAGTGGAAAGGAAGCACATTCCAAAATCAGACCTTGGAGTAGTTCTTCAATCTCTCTGGGCCTCAGTTTGCCTATTTGTAAAGATGGAAATCTCCCTCATGAAGTTGTTGTAAAGGCAACGTTACATAATGGCAACAATACCATTAGATAACATTAGATAAAACACAAAGCCTGGCACATGGTATGTGCTCAGCATGTTTTAAAAATGCATAGGAGTGCCTCTGTGTACCAGACACTATGCAAGCACTAGAGACACTGTATACAATAATGCATAGACCTTGTTCCTTAGACTCTGATAATTTATATTTATTGACCATTTATTGTTCTTGTCAGACTCAAATCCAGGTCTCTTTGACTCAGAGGCAGAGTTCACAATCAGTTCTCTCCACTAGTCGCCTCGATTGTTCATGATAAAGAATGGATACTTAGCTACTTGTCCATGTGGAGTGCTCTTTCGGAGTGTTCTTTGGTCCTGAGGGACCCTGAGGAGCAGCTCTCTCATAGGGAGGTCTTCTGAACAATGGTTTCTGACCTGGAAACAGACCAGCTGCAGCTTCTGAAACTGGGATTAAAGTCTCCTAAACTCCCCTAGTTCTGAACAAGAAGTTTGGGGAGTGCAAAGCAAAGTGAGAATGAAGCTTTTAATAAAAAGTAAATCCTTTTGAAAAGACATTTACAAATGTGATCAGAAACCAAAGAGAAACCCCATATCAAACTTTTGTTAACATGTGGTGGTACATTTCAATACATCTTCTTAGTCCAAGAGACTCAGAAAGGTAGAAATAAATAAATCACATACAGTATGCTTTTAAACATCATATTTTAGGTAGGTAAAAATATCTCATGTTAACAGATCATGCAAAGAGGAACACAAAATACAAAATATCAGCTTGCTCCATTTGTTATACATATTATGGTTTAGCATCAAGTTTTAAAACATAAATCACAAGCAGATTGCAACATAAACACCAAGTAAAACTATATGTTCCTATGTCTTTGCCAGTTTTTGCTTAACAGGTATGGCTATGAAAGATTACAATGACTGTTTGACAAATGCAACAGAACTCACAGATAAAAATGCACTTGGATCCTTCAAAGCCTCACCTTCTGTAGGTGCACAGGAACTCCATGTCAGCTGTTCGGCTACTCAACATACCATTTTGAGCTGCCACCACTCTTGGGAATACTGTATATGTGTATGTATGCACACTTAAGAGGGCACATTGTTAAAATATTATATTTATTTATGTTTTTCTGAGACAGAGTCTTGCTCTGTTGCCCAGGCTGGAGTGCAGTGGCATGATCTTGGCTCACTGCAACCTCCACCTCCTGGGTTCAAGCGATTCTTGTGCCTTGGCCTCCTGAGTAACTGGGGCTACAGGCATGCCCCACCATGCCCAGATAATTTTTTAGTTTTAGTATAGACAAGGTTTCGCCATATTGGCCAGACTGGTCTTGAACTCCTGGCCTCAAATGATCTGCCCACCTCGGCCTCCCAACGTGCTGGGATTATAGGCTTGAGCTACGACGCCCAGCCAAGAGGACACATTTTTGCCTTTTGGAGAAAATATGCTACAATAAGTTGGAACCCCAGAGGATTTGTATTCTAACTTTCTCAAATAACTAGCTATGTGACCTTGGGTACCTCTCTCACCTTGCTGCACCTCAATTTGCTCCTCTGCAAACTAGAGTTAGAACATTGCTGGACTTAAATGAGACAAACCTAGTACACCCCTCAAAAAATATGGCATTCTGCCCCCATTCCTTCTTTTAATTTTTAACGTGCAACAATTCAAAAATATTTCATTTCTCTTTCTTTTGAGGACACCTTTTGCCACCACTTTTTTAATAGCCAAAGGAAATTGGGGGTTAAAGACGATGGGTGTGCAAGCTGCATAATTTTCTATCCACTCTAAACATGTGTGAGTAAGAAATAATAAGGCAGAATTTCCAGGGTGGTTTAGACACTGGTTCTGGAGAAAGCTGTAAAAGAGGCTCAGAAGAGAAGTTTTCTGAGAAGGGGGCCCCTGTGGAACAGCTGTCATGCCTCTCAAGGTGACCCCTGGAAGGGGACAGCAACTATTCGCATGGATAAGGTCTCTGCAGTCATACAGCTCCATTCTAGGAGGACTCAAGAGTTCTTTTCAATTCTCCAGTGGAACCCTAGCCACGTGTCCCTTCAGTTGTCAATCATTTGACTTAGAAAGCTTGAATTACAATGAGAGTCTGAGGCTCCCATAGTTCCTGGGGAGCAGGAGAGCTCCATCCAGGTCTGATTCTCTTTTTTTTCTTTTTGAACCCAGTTACAAGAAACAGGTCTGATTCTCTTGCAAAGATTCTGCTTCCTCCTCAAAGTTCAATCTCTCTGCTGATCACCACCATCTGCTGTTCTTCTATGGTGCCTAAGAACTTTCCAAACTACCAAGCCCCTAAGACTGTGGTTTGGATTCCAGAAAGCCTAGGTGCCTGCCTGGCAACACACAGGCCTTCATCCTCTATTTCCCCTTGTTGGACATCGTAAGAATCGTTTTGTTGCATCCTCTCAGAGCCTCCCCTAGGAGCGAATATGCAGAATTCTCTTGAACGTCTTCTTGAAGTTCTCATTGCACAAGGGGTAGATGAGGGGATTCAGCGTGGAGTTGATATAGCCCAGCCAGATGGTGAACATGTGCAGATGTTCATTGCAACAGCTCTTGCAGAAGGCAATGACCATGAAGAAGATGAAGTAAGGGATCCAGCAGAGGATGAAGGCTGCCATGATAAAACCCAACTGTTTGGCGGCCTTCCTTTCGCGGTTCATGTGCAACCCAGATACATACTGTCTCGAATGTGAGCGGAGCCTCTTCCAAGTAAACTTGATGTAATCCAGGCCTGTGTTAGACCCACTCCTCAATTTGCCTTTGCCTGGTGCTGTCTCTGTGATGGTATCTGAATCTGTTCGAGAGAAAGATTGGCTATCACCTAACGTCTGATCCTCTGGCATCTCGCTGGCCTCATGTGTGTTCAGGCCCTGCTCATCTGTCTTGAGCTGGCCATGGCTCTGGTTGACGGCTACATAGTCCCTGCTACTCCCCTCTGCCGCAGTCTGCATCTGCACAATATCAAGTGGAAAGCAGTGGAGTTTGTCTACTTCTCCATCATCCTCTTGGCTGAAGACAACTGGGGATTTCATCTCCTTGGGGGTTTGGGATGGTGACTTCAAGACAGATCCACCACCAGCATCTTTTGGCTTCCTTTTAAGAACCTCCCAGGGAGACTCCTTCCCTGGTTTCTTGGCACCCCCCTTGAAGTTCTCTGGCCTCAGCTTAATTTCTGAGAAGGAAGGGAGGGATCCATTGATGAGCTCCCGGTGCTGGCAGTGTTGTCGTACGGCCTTGTAGATCTTGGCATAGAACCAGAGCATGAGCAAGGTGGGCAGGTAGAAGTTGATGATGGCAGTCATGACCTTGAACCAGGTGACATCATAGAAATCTGTCTCACACTTGTCCTCTCGGCGCACCGAGGTCTGCTGCTTGAAGTGATTCCAGCCTAGAATGGGAATAACCCACAGAAAAGAGAGAAACCAGGCCCCCAAAATGGTGGCCGAGGCTCGGGTCTTGGTACGATACTTAAGGTACCTGAGGGGCTGCTGGACAGAGCGGTAGCGATCAATGCACAGGATGAAGACACTGAAAATGGACGCTGTGCTGGCCACGTAGTCCATGGAAAGCCAAAAGAGGCAGAGAGGACGGCCCAGTAACCACTTGGACGTGAGCAGGTAGAGGATGTTCATAGGCATGACGACAGCACCCACGATCAGGTCTGCCACCGAGAGGCTGACGATGTACAGGTTCCCCACGGTGTGGAGCTTCCGCTCACTCCGTACAGCATACAGCACCAGCAGGTTGAGCCCCACTGTGACCAAGGAGATAGTGCTCAGGACCACCACCAGTGGCATCAGCTGGGGGCTGGCCATAGTGGTCTTGTTCCCCTCACACATCTTGTCTTCTAGGAGGTAGGAGGAATTGGGGAGGGTCATTGGCATAAGAGCAGCCACCAGTTATGGCTCACTCCCTGGGAGAAAAGATAGAAAAAGTAAGGTCAGAGACTTGGGTGATCAGTGGCCACTTAGCAGCATGATGTTCATCAGACTGGAGTTGTATGCTCTTGGGGGTAATAGACACTGCTGGTTACCTACTCAACAGCCATGTCCCCTTTTCCTTATTCATGCATTCATTCCCTCACTCAACAACTATTTATTGAATTCCTGTCACTCTTCTAGGTATTGAGGATATAGCTGTGAACAAAACAGACAAAAATGTTTGCCCTTACGGAATGTGCATTCTAGTGAGAGAGTTGGGCAGAAGCAAGGTAAATAAGGAGTTTGTAGAAATCTAATTCTGCACATGTTCTGGGAATGTGGGCTGCATCCTCATGTGTCTAAGCAGAATATGGCAATCTAGTTCCTCTTTACAGTGGCGGATAGAGGAGTGACCATGAGATACCACCATGGCCAAGGAATTGGATAAGGACGTCAAATGGCAGAGGTGGAGTTTTTAGGAACGTTCTTCCTTTCTGACAAATGAGCAAAACAAGAAAAATTGTTGTTGCTCACTTGCCTCCTCCTTCCTGACAGGATGTGTGGAAGTGATGTTTGAGGCCATGACAGTCATCTTGGGACCATCGGGAATGCCAAGAAAATGCCAACCTAGGGCCTCACTGTCGCTAAGCTGCTGAGCCAACTCTGGAATCTTCTTCTCTCAGACTTGTTATTATGGGAAATAATTAAATGGGTTTTGTTTTGCTTTGCTTTGCTTTTTTTCTTTTTGCTTACATCACTGTTGTGGGAGTTCTTACTTGCAGCTAAAACCATCCCTAACTGATACAGAGGAGGTTCTAAGGGGACACACCAGAGGCACATAAAGCATGAAATAAATCTAGCATATCTTTTTAGAGGAAAGTTCTCAAGTGAAAAGGGGATTATGTTATTTGGAAAAGTATATTTGTTATTTTACTCTTCTATTTGAAAAACAAACAATTTTTTTAAAATTACATAAATCATGCCAAGCAATATGTAACAAGACCCTTGCTAGTAGGCTGGAAATGGTGGCTTACACCCATAATCCCAGCATTTGGGGAGTCTGAGGTGGGAGGATTGCTTGAGGGCAAGAGTTAAAGGTGGAATGATCACTTGAGGTCAAGAGTTGCAGCCTGGGCAACACAGTGGAATCCCGTCTTTACAATGAAATTTTTAAAAAATTGGCCCAGCATGATAGCACACACTTATAGTCCTAGCTACTCGGGAGGCTGCAGTGAGCTGTGATCACATCACTGCACTCCAGCTTGGGTGACAGGGCAAGATCCTGTATCTGAAAAACAAAAATAAAAATCCTTTGCTAGTAAGGCTCTACTGAAAACGGACTGTATCCTCTGTTATTGGTGATCCCCAAGTCAGGTGGTTGGGTGTGAAATTAAGTATTAAATCTTCTGGAAGGAGTTTTTAGATTTTTTTTCTTTTTTTTTTTTTGAGATAGAGTCTCACTCTGTCACCCAGGCTGGAGTGCAATGGCACCATCTCGGCTCACTACAATCTCCAGCTCCCAGATTCAAGTGATTCTCCTGCCTCAGCCTCCCGAGTAGCTAGGATTACAGGAGTGTGCCACCACACCCGGCTATTTTTTCTGTGTTTTTTTAGAAGACACGGGGTTTCACCATGTTGATCAGGCTGGACTTGAACTCCTGACCTCAGGTGATCCACCCACCTTGAACTCCCAAAGTGCTGGGATTACAGGCATGAGGCACCACGCCCAGCCTTTTTTTTTTTTTTTTTTTTTTTTTTTTAAAGACAGTCTCACTCTGTCACCCAGGCTGGAGTGCAGTGGCACCATCTCAGCTCACTGCAATCTCTGCCTTCCGGGTTCAAGTGATTCTCATGCCTCAGCTTCCCGAGTAGCTGCAATTACAGGCACCCACCACTACACCGAGCAAATTTTTGTATTTTTAGTAGAGAAAGGGTTTCACCATGTTGGTCAGGCTGATCTTGAACTCCTGACCTCAGATATCCGCCCACCTTGGCCTCCCATAGTGCTGGGATTACAGGCGTGAGCCACTGTGCCTGGCCAAGTTTTTAGATTTTCATATTCATCAAGAAGTGGTAAGTTTAAAGAAAACTGATAAACACTAATAAATAGTGTAAATTTATCTCAATAATTTAGCAAAAACAAATATTTTTACATTAAGACGAAGCCAGATAAGTTGTTGAGTAGAAGGCTAAATTAATTAATTAATGTATTCATTTATTTATTTAGAGACAGAGTCTCGCTCTGTCACCCAGGCTGGAGTGCAATGGCGCGATCTCGGTTCACTGTAACCTCTGCCTCCCGGGTTCAAGCGATTCTCCTGCCTCAGCTTGCTGAGTAGCTGGGATTACATGCACCCGCCACCACGCCCAGCTAAGTTTTGTATTTTTAGTAGAGACGGGGTTTCACCATATCAGCCAGGATCGTCTCAATCTCCTGACCTCATGATCCTCCCGCCTCAGCCTCCCAAAGTGCTGGGATTACAGGCGTGAGCCACCATGCCCAGCCTGTAGAAGGCTAAATTTATATAATTTTTTAAGATAAAAATCAAAACCCCACGATATTTGATCCTTGTGGAAGGAATCTTCTATATGTCTTTGGTGGAAAAACACCATTTTGAGCAGCACCGATTGTGCCCAAACTCTGCCATTTATTTTCTCAGTGATCTCTTGGCCTCCATCTTCTCATGTGTCAAATGGGTCGGGGGGGTAGACAATCTCTAAAGACTTTTCCAGGTCTCTTTCTTACAGTGGTATTTTTTGATGTCCTCCAGCTCTTAGCTGCCAGTCAGAGCAATCCTCTGATTGCTGATGGCGCCTCCTCTGACTTCTTCAACAACATCACTGTCTCCTTGGGTGACCCAAAGTCCTGCTGTATGCTCCTGTCACTCTGTGCTGTTGGCCTCGGGGGTCTCATCCTCTGACTTCCCTACTCCTCGGTCATCACCTCCTATGAGGACAACACTCCAGCCTGTATTTTTCTCCATTCCCGTATCTAATGCCTTGCAGCTTCACCTTCTGTCCTTATCGAGTCCAAACCCCGTGCAATTGTCCACAGCCACCTCTGGAAGGAAGAAAGTAAGCTGTGAAAGGAAAACAACTTGGGGCCCCAAAATCACTTAAGCTGAAGGGAAAAGTCAAACTGGGAACTGCTTTGGGCAAACCTGTCTCCCATTCTATTCAAAGTCATCCCTCTGCTCACTAAGATAAATGCATATCTTCTGATTGCCTCTTTTGGAGATGCTAATCAGAAACTCAAAAGAATGCAACCACGTCTCTAATCTACCTAAGTCCTAGAAGCCTCCTCCCAGCTTTGAGTTGACCCGCCTTTCCCAGACCGAACGAGTGTTCATCTTACATATATTAATTGTGCCTCATGTCTCCCTAGAATGTATAAAACCAAACTGTGCTCTGACCACCCTGGGCGCATAGTCAGGACCTCCTGTTGCTGTGTCATGGGTTTGCATCCTCAACCTTGGCAAAATAAACTTTCTTTCTAAATTAACTGAGACTTGTCTCAGATTTTCAGGGTTCATAAGGCTAAGGAAGTATTGTCTCAGGGATTTTTATTTTTTACTGTTTTGCTTGGAAGGAAGCAGGAAGTAGTTCCCCTAAATACTTCCCCAGCTTGGCATTCTCAAGGTGGCTCTCAGCTCCCTGGCCTCCAGAGGCGTCTCCTTTCTCTCTTTTCCTCATTGTCTGGCATATAGAGGGGAGAGAAACCATTTTTTATTTTATGTTATTTTTTACTTTTTAATTTTAATTTTAATTTGAGACAGAGTTTCGCTCTTGTTGCCCAAGCTGGAATGCAATGCTGCGATCTCAGCTCACTGCAACCTCCTTTCAGAGATGATAAATTCCTCTTTAAAAAGCTTTAGTTCCCTGTTCTTTGTTTCTTAAGACCAACTTCCTTGTACTTCCTTGTCTCCTAGCTACCTGTTCTGTAAACAGCCTTCCTGCCTTTGCCATGCTCAGACAAGTCCAGATATGCCTTCCCAGCTAGTAATGGACAGTCCCTCTTCCTTCCCACCTAATAGACCCTATTCAATTTTAAACCTTAGCCAATCAAGTTAGCTTAGATTGTGAGGTCCAACCCCAGCCAATGGGGAAAGGATACAGAAGTGCTAGGAACTGCCTTAGGGAGCAAAAACCCCTGCCCTACGCTGCTTTGTGTGCTCTTGCGATTGTGACTGGTGCAAGCTGCACCCTTCTGCAGAAGTAAATTTGTCTTGCTGAGGCATTTTCTGCCTACGTGCTGTTTTTCTTTGAGGCACCAGGCACTTGTTTCTAACAAATTTGGGAGTTCGTCTGGGATTCCCATTCTCCTCCTGGGAGGGGTCTCAGATCATCTCTCATGAGGAGATGCAGCCTGCTGCTTTGTTGAAGTGGCCTCAAGGGTAAGGGATTGAGACCCACCTGGTGTGATGAATAAACCTGGATTCCAGCAATGCGAGAAGAAAAGGCCTACAGATACTGTGGCGACCAGGTAACTCTGTGCACAGACCAAGGTAAGAAAAACCTTGGGGGTGGTGAAGTATTTCCTTGGTGGTCGGGACATCCTGGAGGTTGAAAGTGAGGGAGTAAGATGCACAATTGAGTGCAGAGCAAGTGCAGAGTCTGGATCTGATTCTGCAGTCACCTCATATGGCTTGAAGGCAGTTTGCCTGTTGTGGGGTTTATATCAACCTGCCTATGCTAAGAGGGACCTGAAAATTACCACAAGGGAAGCAGATGAAGGATGAAGCGAAAGCTGAAGAGTGTGAGAAATCTCTAGTAGGAGAAGTTGAGCCCCACAGACTCGCCAGGGTGCAAGAAATCTCTAGTAAGAAAGATTGCGCCCCAGGGATAAACACTTTCTCCAGGATGGGAAATACATCAAGTAAGACAAAAGATAGGAAAAATCATGATCGTGATAATATCCCCTCTGATAGTCCCCTAGGCCTAATGTTAGAATATTGGAAGGATAATGAAAGGACCAAACACAAGAAAAAGCAGCAAATGATAAAATACTCTGTTTTGTTTGGACTAAAGAACCTTCCTCTCCCCAAGCAGCTGCCACCACAGACCCCTCCCCTAAACCTAAAAAAGAAGCTTAAACCACTCTTAGATGACCCTTATGGAGTGGCAGATCAAATCAATCAGTTTTAGGACCCCAGTTATATACTTTGGATGAGTTAATGTCTATCTTAGGCATCTTATTCTCAGGAGAAGAAAGGAGCATGATATGCAGGACCACTATGACCATTTGGGAACGTGAACACCCTCCTGGTCAGAATGTTCCAGTGGCTGAACATAATTCCCAGCCCAGGATCCTCAATGGGATAACAACAGTATAGCCCATCGAGGAAGTATGAGAGACCTTAGGGAGATGGTAATAAAAGGAATTTGAGAATCAGTGCCCCACACCCAAAATCTTACCAAGGCCTTTAATATAAAACAGGGAAAAGATGAGGGACCGATAGAATTTTTAGAAAGGCTTAAAGAGCAAATGAGAAAAATATGCTGGCCTAGAATCAGAAGACCCCCTTGGACAAGGAATGTTAAAGCTCCACTTTGTCACCAATAGCTGGCCAGATATTACTAAGAAATCACAGAACAAATGTTTCAAATGTGGAAAAATAGGTCACTTTAAAAGACAATGTCCCAAATGGGAAAAAGAAGAAAAATCATCTCACTTATGGCTTTTGAAGAAGACTAGGGAAGTCAGGGGCTCTATCTTTTTATCTTGAGTCCCACCAAGAGCCCTTGGTAAATTTAGAAGTAGGACCTAAACCTGAGCTTATTACCTTTTTAATCGAGTCAGAAGCAGCTCACTCCTCAGTTTGTTATCTTCCATCTAGTGTAACTTGTTCACAAGAAAAACTTTTTATCTCTGGGGTAAAAGGAGAAGGATTTAGAGCAAAAATCTTAAAGGAGACAAAAATGAAATATAAAAACTGATCAGCTAGTATCAAATTTCCGTTAATTCCAGAAGCAGGGACAAATCTATTAGGAAGCGATTTAATACTAAAATTAGGCTTAGGCCTCCAAATCAATTATGGAAAATCCCTCCCCTCCCCTCCCTAATCTTGCTCACCACTGCAGATGAAGAACACATTTATCCCCAGGTATGGTCAAAAGATGGGATCAAGGAAAGTTACAGATTCCTCTGATTCATGTTAAATTTAAAACCCCTGGGGAAGTAGTAAAGAGAAAGAAATACCCTATTCCTTTAGAAGCCAGGGTAAATTCAAAACCTGTAATTGAAGGTCTTCTCCATGATGGGCTTCTTAAATCCTGTATGTCTCCTTGTAACACTCCAAAACTGCCTTTAAAGAAGGCAGACGGGTCATACTGGTTAGTGCAAGACCTTAGAGGTATTAATCAGATAGTACAGTAATTGATTTAAATTATGCCTTCTGGGCTTGTCCATTAGCAGAGGGCAGCCAGGACCTATTTGTCTTTGAGTGGAAAGACCCTCACTCCAGTTGAAAACAGCAATACCGATGGACAGTCTTACCCCAGGGGTTTACAGAGTCTCCAAATTTATTTAGTCAAATATTAGAACAAGTCCTAGAGAAACTTTCCCTGCCCTCATGCATATGCCTCCTCCAGTACATGGATGGTCTTCTAATTTCAGGAGATGATAGAAAAGAAGTAGCAGCCTTCTCAACTCATGTTTTAAATTTTCTGTGGGATGAAGGGTTAACAGTCTCAAAAAACAAACTCCAATTTGTAGAACCTGAAGTAAAATATTTAGGGCATTTAATTAGCAAAGGCAAATGGAAAATTGGGCTTGAACGGATTGAAGGAGGATTAGTCAGATACTGTCATCTATGGATAGACTCTTATGCCCTAGAAACAAAATTCTCATACAAAAAGCTCACACAAGACGAGCCAGACCCCGTCATTTGGCAAGCACCAGAAATCCAACAGGTGGAGAGGTTAAAACATCTATGAGTAACTGCCCCTGTCCTAGCTTTACCCTCCGTAAGCAGCCATTCCATCTTTTTGTCAATGTAAACAAGGGCGTAGCCTTAGGAGTACTTACCCAAAAGCACGGAGGCCACCAGCAACCCGTAGGCTTCCAGTCAAAATTCTTAACCCAGTAACCCACGGATGGCCCAAATGCATTCAATCTGTAGCGGCAACTGCTTTGCTAACAGAAGAAAGTGGAAAAATAACTTTTGGCGGAAACCCCATTGTGAGCACACCTCACCAGGTCAGAACTATCCTAAATCAGAAGGCAGAAAGGTTGCTTACTGACTCAAGAATTTTAAAATACAAGGTTATCTTGTTAGAAAAAGATGATTTAATCCTAACTACTGATGATTCACTTAACCCTGCTGCCTTCTTAACAGGAAATGCAAATGCAGAAAAAAAAACCCATGCCCCAGACCAGAAGAACTTGGGCATAGATGTTTAGATAAACTCCCTTTCAAACCGGAAGACACCTTTTTGTAGATGGTTCTTCTCAAGTAATAAAAGGGAAAAGGCATAACGGGTACTCAGGAGTAGACGGAGACACCCTACCTAATGACTGGTCTGAGCAAACGTGAGTTGTTTACACTAATTCAAGCCTTAAAATTTCTGCAAAACCAAGAGGGAACTATTTATACTGACTTCAAGTATGTCTTTGGAGTAGTCCACACCTTTGGGAAAATTTGGGCACAGCAAGGCCTTATTAACAGTAAAGGGGCCAAAACTTAGTCCACACAGACTTGATAATCCAAGTACTAGAGAACTTACAGCTGCAGAAGAGACAGCAGTTGTTCATGTTCCAGGTCACCAGAAGAATCTTTCCTTTGAGAGCCGAGGGAATAATCTAGCTGACCAAGTGGCCAAACAAGCTGCCTCTTCTCAAGCAGCACCCATTTTCCACCTAACCCCTTATCTTACCCCTCCAGCTACAGTCCCTATTTTCTCCCCCAGAGAGCAAGAAAAGTTAAAAGAAATAGGAGCCAAAGAAAGCCACGAGGGAAAATGGGTACAATCAGATAAGAAGGAAATGCTGTCTAAGCCCCTCATGTGAGACATACTGTCACAGCTACATCAAGGAACTCACTGGGGTCCCCAAGCTATGTGTGATGCAGTCCTCAGAGTTTACGGATGCATAGGAATTTATACCCTTGCCAGACAAGTTGCAGATAGTTGCATAGTGTGCAGAAAAACCAAAAAACCACCTAAAGAAAATAGGAATACCACATGCCGTGCATCCACCCTCATCAGGGAGAGTAGAAAGGCCTATTGCCCTGTTGAGAGTCTGAACTGCTCCCCGAAAAGATATAGGTCTACCCCCCATGAGATGCTTTTTGGATTGCCTTATCTACATTCTACTACTGATCTTCCTACATTTGAAACAAAAGATCAGTTTCTTAGAAACTGTGTATTAGGTCTATCTTCTATCCTTTGCTCCCTCAGGACTCAAGGCCTCCTAGCACAAACTCCAACCCTTGAATTCCTCTTTCCCCCAGCTACCCTTCATCTTATTATTAATGTTACTAAGTCTAACTCACCTCAAACTATCACTTTCGATGCTCGTCTTGTTATATACCCTGTGGAGATCTGCAGGGTCAAAGACAACTCTACTTCAGAAAAGTATCTTTGTGCTTCCTGGTTCTCCTCAGACTGGAAATCCGTTAACTGGGATCAATTAGTCTGGGAAGATTTTAATGGAGATTCCGTTAATTGGGAATCTTGTCCTCCTAAAGCAGAGCATCAGCATCTCTGCCATAGTTGGTCCAATGTTCTATTGACCACCAAAAACCAGGGATGGATGGCCCCACCGAGTAGTTGTATATTCCTGAAACCATACATTTGTGTCACTAAAGGGAGTACTCCTCCCAATTGCCAATATAACCAGTGTAATCCTGTACCAATTTCCATTGCTATCCCAACTTTTCAAGGTTCTTACCCTTCCTTGAGCCGTTTTTATGGTATAGGAGCAGAAGTCTCAGGGACAGACCCTATAGAGTATTTCGAAATGCGCTTCATCGCTCCTCCACCTCCTTCATCCCCTTCTCCCTCTCCTCCTAAACCCTCTTCTAACCAAACCTTTTCTCGCTTCATACCCAATGATAAAACTAAAGTAGCCATTATAGAAGTTAAAGATTTAAAGCAAACTCTAGCTATTGAAACAGGATATCAAGATCCAAATGCCTGGCTGGAATGGATTAAATATTCCATCTGCAAGCTAAATAAAAGCGACTGTTAGGCTTCTGTGACAGGTAGGCCAGAAACCCAAATTTACCCTTCCCACTTGGATGGTCATCTGACCAATGAGGCATGGCCTGGATGATCGCTGTCTTCCAGAACCCCACAGCCTGGGGTAATGAGTCATGCAAGATCCTTCCACTGCTGTTCCCTTAAGAACAATTTCCTCAAAAGCCCCCCGGGTCAGCCCCCAAGGGCCATCCAGCCTCCAGCCCCTGATGTTAACTTCACCTCTTGCCTTTCATGGCAGGCAAAGAAGTTAGCATTCCTTGGAGACTTAACAGGGTGCAGTGAAACCAAGCCTTTTCTTTTCTTTTTTTTTTTTTTTTTTTTTTGCATATTTGTGATGATTCTTTTTTTTTTTTAATTTTTTTTTTTTTATTATACTTTAAGTTCTAGGGTACATGTGCATAACGTGCAGGTTTGTTACATATGTATACTTGTGCCATGTTGGTGTGCTGCACCCATCAACTCGTCAGCACCCATCAATTCATCATTTATATCAGGTATAAACCAAGCCTTTTCAAGAGCTTACCAATCAGTATGCCCTTGTTCATTCCTGAGCAGATGTGTGGTGGTATTGTGGAGGACTATTGCTGGGTACTCTGCCAAGTACCTGGAGCAGCACTTGTGCTCTAATTCAGTTGGCTATCCCTTTCACCTTGGCATTTCATTGACCAAGAAAGCTGAAGACAGAATATCATAAAAAGAGAGATGTCCCTCATGGATCCTTTGATCCTCATGCTATTATAGATGCTATCGGAGTACCATGAGGGGTACCAGATGAATTCAAAGCCCAAAATCAAACAGCTGCAGGATTCAAATTTATGTTGTTCTGGTGGTCAACTGTAAATAAGAATGTAGCTTGAATAAATTATATCTATTATAATCAACAACGCTTTGTTAATTTTACTAGAGTTGCAATTAAAGGAATAGCTGAACAATTAGGCCCTACCAGCCAAATGGTTTGCGAAAACAGAATAGCCCTTGACATGATATTAGCTGAAAAAGGCAGGGTTTGTGTCATGATTGGAGTCCAATGTTGTACTTTTATTCCTAATAACACCGCCCCAATGGAACAAAAACAAAAGCCTTACAAGGCCTTACTTATCAAATGAGTTCGCTAAAAATTCTGGAATAGATGACCCCTTTACAACCATCATAAAGAAATGGTTCAGGAAATGGAAAGGAATTATGACCTCAATATTCACCTCCCTTATAATCGTTATACATGTGCTCATTCTTGTAGGATGCTGTATCATACCCTATATTCGTGGTTTAGTGCAAAGACTTATAGAAACAGCACTCACAAAAACCTCCCTTAATTCACCCCCACCTTCTTCAGATAAACTCTCCCTTCTTGATGCCCAAGAAGAACAACAGAGCCTAGACATGCATAGGCATTTTGAAGAGGAAAAACTATAAAATCAAGAGGGGGAAATTGTCAGAGATAATAAATTCCTCTTAAAAAAGCTTTAGTTCCCTGTTCTTTGTTTCTTAAGACCAATTTCCTTGTACTTCCTTGTTTCCTAGCTACCTGTTCTGTAAACAACCTTCCCGCCTTTGCCATGCCCAGACAAGTCCAGATATGCCTTCCCACCTAGTAACAGACAGTCCCTCTTCTTTCCTGCCCAAAAGACCCTATTCGATTTTAAACCTTAGCCAATCAAGTTAGCTTAGATTGTGAGGTCCAACCCCAGCCAACAGGGAAAGGACACAGCAGTGCTAGGAACTGAATCAGGGATAAAAACCCCTGCCCTACCCTGCTCAATGTGCTCTTGCAATCGTCAGTGGCACAAGCTGCACCCTTCTGCAGAAGTAAATTTGCCTGGCTGAGGAATTTTCTGCCTACATGCTGTTTTTCTTTGCAGCACCAGGCACTTGTTTCTAACACTCTGCCTCCTGGGTTCAAGCAATTCTCCTGCCTCGGCCTCCCAAGTAGCTGGGATTACAGGCATGCGCCACCACACCTGGCTAATTTTGTATTTTTAGTAGAGACGGGGTTTCACCATATTGGTTAGGCTGGTCTCGAACTCCTGACCTCAGTGATCCACCTGCCTCAGCCTCCCAAAGTACTAGGATTACAGGTGTGAGCCACTGCACCCGTCCAAGAAAACATTTAAAAAAATTTTGTATACACTATTTATCACCTAACAATTGTATTTGACAGAAAATGATTCAAGCAATCCTCCCACCTCAGCCTCCTGAGTAGCTGGGAGGGACCACAGGCACGCACCACCATGCCTGGGTAATTTTTTGCATTTTCTGTAGAGTGAAGGTCTCACTGTATTGCCCAGGCTGGTCTCAAACTCCTGGGCTCAAGCCATCTGCCCTCCTAAGCCTCCCAAAGTGCTGGGATTACAGATGTGTGAGTCACTGTGCCCAGCCATGATTTATGTTTATTAAAAAAAATCTGTATTTTTCCTTTTTCTTTAAAGGAAGAAAAGTTATGACAGAATTGACATCACTGAACTAAAAATTACTGTAGCACTTTAAACATTTAGGGGTGAAATCTAACAATGTCTGCAATGTACTGTGAAATGAATAAAAAAAATAGCTTGAATGGATAGTTCTGGTCAGTGAGATGACTAATGTAAGGTGCTTTTCCCTCCCTCAGGGACCTGCATTTTGAAAAATCTGGTCCCTGAGGTTTTCCTTGCATAAATTCCAAAGAAAAGTCAGATATTCTGGCCAAGAGTGTGGGAGATACTTGGGGACATGGATCCCATGTCACTGCATGCCACTCAGGAGACCCCGCTGGGTCTGAGATGCCCTCTCTGAGGATAAAACCATGCCTATGGAAACAGTGCTGGACAGAGGGTGTGCTCTGGGCAGAGAGAATAAAAGCTAGAGGAGCCACGTGAGATGAGGGTTTGCCTGCAAGGAAGTTGGTCACCCATAGGTCCTCCCTAGCTCTGTGTCCTCAGAGTAGCAGCCTAGAGAGAGCTCTGGAGGCAGGAGCTGAGTCCTCACCCATGCTCTCTGCTCTGCTGCTCACTGGGCTGTGTGAGTGGCTGTGAACGTATATGTGCGTGTGTGTGTGTGTGTGTGTGTGTGTGTGAATGTCTGTGACTGTGTGCGAGAGTCTGTGTGTTTGAATGTGTCAGTGTAAGCGTGAATGTGAGTGTATGTGTGTAGGTGTGTATGTGGTTTTTGAGTACATGAGTGTATGTGTATGAGTGTGTATGAGTGTGAGTAGATATGTGTGTATATGTGAGCATGTGTAAGAGTGTGTGTGTGTGAGCGTGTGCACCTTGAGTAAACAGCTTGGGGTGTTTTTCACCTTTAAAGTAGGGAGAATAGTAAGCCCTCCTGCCTGGACCATTGGGAGGATCAATTGAGACAGCAGAGTGGGAAAGTGCTGCGATTAATTGGTGAAAAGCAGAAATGGACCCTTCTTCTCTAAGAGTGTACAAGCAAACCATCATTTTTGAATTAGGGCGATGACTCCATTCTGAAACCATTAGATGGGGAGAGGCTTTTACTAGAGTGATTACAATCTAATCCCAACAGGTCCATGTGCCAGCAAACAACCCAGTGTTCCTTGCACATCCTGTGCCACCAACGAGAAAGCTGAAACAGTAAGGAGCCAAGCCCCAGGGCTGGCGCTTCTCACACATCAGTTACTAAATGCCCACAGGCCCAAGAGGAATATCTGATGATCCCCAAGGTGGAGAGGAGGAAACGGTCAGCTCAAGCTCAGGAGGTGAAGCAGCGTACTCAAGGTCACACAGCTGAGAAGTGGTTGCTAAATTAAGATCTGAACCTAGGTCTATCTAACTCAGGGTTTCTTTATTTTTTTTTTAGACGAAGTCTCATTCTGTCACCTAGACTGGAGTGCAGTGGCATGATCTTGGCTCACTGTAACCTCTGCCTCCTGGGTTCAAGTGATTCCCCTGCCTTGGCCTCTTGAGTGCCTGGGACTACAGGTGTGCACCACTATACCCGGCTAATTTTCATATTTTTAGTAGAGACGGGGTTTTGCTATGTTGGCCAGGCTGGTCTCAAACTCCAGGCCGCAAGTGATCCGCCTGCCTCCATCTCCCAAAGTGCTGGGATTACAGGCATGAGCCACTGCACCTGGCCCTAACTCAGGGTTTCTTAACCTTGGTCCTGCCATTGACATTTTGGCTGCATGACTCTTCATTGTGGGAAGCTGTCCTGTGCACTGGGTGACGACATTTATTTAGCATTATCCCTAGCCTCCACTCACTTGATGCCAGTAGCTGCGAGTCCCCAGTCATGACAACCCAAAATGTTACCAGACACTGCCAGGTATTCCCTGGGGGTTAGAATCACTGATCTAACTGAAGAACATGCACCCTGAACTACTCCACTCCATTGCCAACCAAAGAGTGCAGCTTTCAGCTCAAAGTAAGGCAGAACTTTCTAAAAATAGATGTTATCCAACAATGCAACAAGTTAACTTGAGAAAGACAGTAAGCTCCCCAACATGGGAAGCATGCAAGAGGAGGCAACCTGGATCTGATTCCAAATTAGAAATACTCCAAACTTTCTCAAGGTCAATGCAATTATTTACCTAAATAAAACTCAGCAACGTTGGTTTTAGATAAAGCACCTACTACAGTGTCTGGCATACATGAGGTGCTCAATAGCAGTGCTTATGTTTTCTTCCATTTCTTGGTGAGCACCACCATCCTGTACCTGGCCCCATTCAGGATTAGAGGACTCATCCTTGACCTTCCCTTGTTTTTCACTGTGGTGGAAGCTGCTAATAATAGTCTCCTCTCATGTCTAAGACTAGAACTCTGCTTCTCAGCTGAGTATACAACTGCCTGGAATAGAAACTACATTTCCCAGACTCCTTTGTAGCTGGGCGTGACCATATAACTAAATTCCAATGGGATGTAAATACAAGCGTTGTTTGCAACTTCCAGAAAACAGCCTTAAAATAAAGGTGTGTACTTTTCTTTGGCCTTTCATTCTTCTAGCTGGCTGGAATGTGGATATGATGAGTAGTACTTAAGCAGCCATCTTGGGGACCATAAGGAAAAGTCACACAATTAGGAAAGTGAAGCGGCCATCGGGACAGACTTGAGGTCCCTGATGATCATGGGGCTGCCATATCAACTAGGACTGCCCACCTATGGACCTCACGTCTATTTCATGGAAGCCATTGTTAGCTAGTGTTTTCTATCACATACAGCCAAATCAAATCCTAATTGAAATACTATCCCTGACTTCAAGGAGTTGGTAAATTAGCATGCGAAGAAATACACAAGATAAACAGCATCAAAACAATTAAATTAAAAATCCTAGAATGCAGCTGGGACAAATATGGTGACTGAGGTAAGATCAAAGCAGGTAGCTGGAAGCAGAGGGAAGAACTGCCTCTCTCAAGGCAGCATGAGGATGTCAGAAACGACATCAGAGAAGAAGTGATAGGCAAGCTAGGCTCTGAAGGATGGGTGGAAGTTCGCCAGCAGGAAGAAAGAGGTATTTAAGGCTCAGTAGAAGAAAGAACCAAAGTACACAACTGAGTTTGAGGAATTGGGAGGAGTCATTGGAAGTTCCTGGAGCACAGAATGACGAGTCTGGAAGTACACATTAGGACCAAGGTGTAAGTAAGCTCCTTTACACGTTGATGCCATTCCCCTGCCTAGAACATTATTTTGCCTTGAAACTCTTACTTCTTTCTTTCTCTTGGTATCCTCAACTTCTAACATGCCCTTCTTATATCAACTTTTTTTGTGGGATTATCATTCTTCAGCTGATTCTCCTCCAACTAAATGCGGAGCAACTCCAGGCCATGGGGGATGTCCACTATTTCTGCCTCTGAAGTGCAATACCATGGGGACGTGCCCCTCGCTGACAGCAGGGACCCTGCATTTTCGCTTGCCATCATTTCTCCTTAGCCTGGCACCAGTCTGGCACATGACAGGTGCTCAACAGAGGTTTACTGGATAAGCCCTAAAAAACGAGACCCGGGGTCGGATGCAGTGGCTCACACCTGTAATCCCAGCACTTTGGGAGGCCAAGGCAGGTGGATTGCCTGACGTCAGGAGTTCGAGACCAGCCTGGCCAACATGGCGAAATCCTGTCTCTACTAAAAATACAAAAATTAGCCAGGCATGGTGGCATGCACCTGTAGTCCCAGCTACTGGGGAGGCTGAGGTAGGAGAATCACTTGAATCCCGGAGGCAGAGGTTGCAGTGAGCCGAGATCATGCCACTGTACTTCAGCCTGGTGACAAGAGCGAGACTCCACCTCAAAAAACAAACAAAAAACAAAAAACAAACAAAAAAAAAAACAGAGAGACCCAAACCAATACAGAGCAGCAGAAGCCAGCGTAGATGTACTAAGTACAGAAAGTGTAGGCACAATTTTCAAAAGGAAGTTCCGACTTACAGAAGTTTGAAGTAGGATTTATCCCATTGACGAATACTGTTCCATACCTTTGGGTCCCACTTTTCTACTTTTCCCTGACCACTTTATAGTTAGAAATTCATCTCATGGTAATCTAACGCGTAAATAAAGATTTATGCACAAAGATGCTCACTGCAACGTTATTTACGACAGGAAATGAAGGGAAATGAGCTGGCATTTGGGAACTAAATGTATCTTGAGATAGCGTATCTGGAGCTGGTTCCTTCAGGAGGATTCTTGGTCCAGCTGACTTTAAGAATGGAGCCGCGGACCTTCGCGGTGAGTGCTACTGCTTTTTTTTTTTTTTTTTTTTTTTTTGGCGACTGACTTGCTCTGTCGCCCAGACTGGAGAGCAGTGTCGCAGTCTCGGCTACTGCAAGCTCCGCTTTCCATGTTCCTGACTCAGCCTCCCTGAGTATCTGCGACTACAGGTACCTACAGGCACCCGTTACCACGGCCAGCTAATTTTTTGTATTTTTAGTAGAGACGGGTGTTCACCATGTTAGCCAGGATGGTTTTGATATCCTGACCTGCCTGCCTCGGCCTCCCAAGTACTGGGATTACAGGCATGAGCCACCGCGCCAGCCAACTGTTACAGCTCTTAAAGATGGCATGGACCCAAAGAAGCAGTAGCAGCTGCAGCAAGATTTATTGTTAAGAGCAAAAGAACTCTTCCACAGCCCAGAACTGGACCCAAGCAGATTCCCCCCATGGGCTGCGGTGGCCCGCTTTTATTCCCTTATTTGTCCCCGCCCATGTTCCATTTTTGTCCTATCAGAGTGCCCTTTTTTCAGTCCTCTCTGCTATTGGCTACTTTTAGACTCCTGCCGATTGGTGCGTTTTAGAAAGTGCTGATTGGTGCATTTTACAATCTCCTTGCTAGCTACAGAGCAGAGCGTTGATTGGTGCATTTTACAATCCTCTGGTAAGACAGAAAACTTCTTCAAGTCCCCACTCCACCCAGGAAGTACAGCTGGCTTCACCTCTCAGTAGCTACAGAATAGAATATCATGGGGTCACTGATAATCATTACGGAGCACCAGCAATGAAATGGGAAAATGCTTATGATGAAATTACATTTATAGAAGACGTGGTTTGTCTGCACAGGACAAAGTTAATTCTGTTAACTAACAGGCTTCTATCCAGGATGAATCTTTGTTACATCAACCATGGTTTTCTCTGGGTACTGGATGATATTTATTATATTTGGTATTTCTCAGGATTTCAACAATGAGATTGTCTTCATTTTATAATAGGGAAAATAAGAGCTAACTGCATTCATTTTGAAAAATACAAAATAAAATAGATTTCTTCAATAAAAAATAAAAATAAATGTTTTCCACATGCTTAGCACATCTTTTATTTTCTCTAGTACAAAGTGAGAGTTTGGGATTCCTTTCTTGATTCATTCTAAACTGCCTCACCTGCTACTCCCCGGTCCAAACTGCTCTATCCTCTTCCTCATTTGTGGGCTGGTTATTCTAGTCAAGTCAGTCAGAACATTAATTTCTTTGATCTAATTCTGAGAAAGAGGTGTCATGCATGAAGGTGCTCCAGTACTGCATAGTCTCATTAAGTCTGGCCAGGCCATAATTTCCATGAAACACCCAGGCTTATCAATGCCACTGGTTGTGATGAATAGAGCAGACTGCAAATAGCAAAATGCCATTATGGGCCTAGTATTACAGGAACCTGACTGACTTAGAATCTAGAGGAGTTCTGGCTTAAGAGTCAGCCTCTGGGTAAGATGGAAGAGGCAGATGACCTTGTGGGCAGGCAGAGGCCCCAGTGGGTTTTCCAGGGGTGAAGGTACACATGCAAAGAATCTACAGAGTCAGAGAAGAAAAGCTACGAAGAACAGAGGACTGTGTGTGGAGCAAGAGAGAGTGGTAGGGACCGAGGCAACCTAGAGAGCCTGTTCTCTGCTTGAAGGGGCAGCTGCCACTCATGTGCCACCAACTGCTGCAGACTCAGATCTGCCTGTTTTTAAAAGGAAACTCAAAATCTGGGGTTTTTACATGAAATATTTTAGTTTTTAAATGCTGTCAATTATTCAATTGAAATATTTCATTTGTCTTCTTGAACACTACACAGGGTAAAAAAAAACAAATTTTGCAAGCCCCCAGGTAGAAACCTCAAGCTGGTTCATAGGGCATGCAGAATGCTGAATATGAGATAATGACCCAGGAGTGGACACCTTTTGGGGTATTTGCCCAGCTCAAGTCAAGCCTCCTCTCTGAGAACCATCATCTCACCTAGGGTGGGCTCTGGCAGCCATAATTATACTATGTAACCCCGACCCCTGGGCACACGTGATTGAAACAGAAGTTGTCCTCTGACCCAGAACAGACCAGTCAGCCCAGTCCTCTCTTCTGGAACTCTCGGATTGGAGTTGTGCCATCAAGACAATCTGTTGGTCTCATATATCTGATATATATCTGATGTATCAAGAAGACAAATGAAACAATTGAATAATTGACAACATTTAAAAACTAAAAGATTTCATGCAAAAACTCCAGATTTTATAAGTGGGGGTAAGTGGGGGGTGGGGGGCTGCCACTGGGGGCAGGAGGGGGAGTGTTGCTCACCTCTGGGAATGCTAAAATAGAGGAGGGGATAGAAGAAGGCAGCAGACAAAATGCAATTAATTCATATGTTGGAACAACCGAGATCTACCAGCAGAAGGATGAATTTAGACCTTTCCCTCATACCATACACAAAAATTAGCTCATAATTGATGATAGTCCTAAATGTAAAAGCTAAATTTTTGTGACCTTGAGTTAGGCAAAGATTTCTTAGATACAGCACCAAAGGCATAAGGAATTTTTAAAAACTGCTAAATTGGACTTCATCAAGAAGAAAAACTTTTGGGTTTCAAGAGGTACCACTAAGAAAATGAAAAGCTATGGAATGGAAGAAAATATTTATAGGTCATATATATGATATATCATATATCTGATATATCCAAAATATATAAAGAACTCTTCCAACTCAATCACAAGAAGATAAATAACCCGATTTATAAATAGGCAAAGGATTTATATAGACATTTCACCAAACAAGATCTAGGAATGGCTCAAAAGCACATGAAAGGATGTTAAACATCATTAGTCATTAGGGAAATGAAAAATCAAAACCACAGTGAGATACCACTTCACATATACTAGGATGACTATAATTTAAAAAGAAGGACAATAACAAGTGGTGGTGAAGATGTGGAGAAATAAGAACTCTCAAACACTGCTGGTGGAAATGTGAAATGGTGTAGCTAATGTGAAAAGCAGTCTGACAGTTCTTCAAATGGTTAAACATGGTTACCATATGACTCAGTGATTGATTCCACACCTAGATATATACCCAAGAGAACTGATCACGTGACCACAGAAACACTTGTATGCAGATATTCATAGCATTATTCATAACAACCAAAAAGTGGAAAAAACCCAAATGTTCATCAGCTGGTGAATGGATTTTGATTAAAATGTGGTCTATTTGTCATTAGAAAGAAACAGTACTATTCCAAGCTACAACATGGAGGAACTGGAAAAACATCATGGTAGGTGAATGAAGTCAGACACAAAAGGCAACATATTGAATGATTCAATTTATATGAAATGTCCAGAGCAGGCAAATTTATAGAGACAGAGAATAAATTAGTGGTTGCCTGGAGGGGGGAACAGGAAAGGATCTTTTGGAAAAGACAGAAATGTTCTAAAATTGGATTCTGATGATGATTATACAATTCTGTAAATTTACTAACTGAATATATGATAACTGAATTATATGATTCACTTAGAATGGGTGAATTTTATGATAGGAAAATTACACCTCAATCAAGTTGTTTTAAAAATTTTTCAGTGGATTAAGAAAGAGGCTGCTTTGGGTTCCAGATCTGTCTGTTTTTAAAATCCATTTCACTGCACCAGTGTTGGGAAACAGGATCAGTTATAAGATTCTCAGTATCATTTAAATGAAAACAAACTAGTTGCTTAGCAGAAGAACTGCTTTAACCAGAACCGAGATTTAGATAAAATAGATCTCATGGTTTCTTGTAAAAGGGGCAGTGAGATGTTATGCGTAACTTCTAAATTAGTCATCGGAAGTGGAAGGAGAGGAATGACTGAGCTATATCAAACCCTTTCCTCCTACACGTCTGTGATCTTCCCTCATTTTATAATTTGGTTTAAGAGACTGAACTTGCTTGTTTGTATACTCCCCACAACCCCCAGCCATGGTGTGAGAGGCTGGAATTTTTAAAGCTAAGTGCAGGAAAGGAAAGCTGAAGGATATTATCACTAAATGGAAAAAAAAAAAAAAAAAAAAGGCAGCATTAAAAGCCCAGCTCGGTTATCTCTTACTTTCTAACCTCAAAAAGCAAGAGAGAGGCTGGGCGCGGTGGCTCACGCCTATAATCCCAGCACTTTGGGAGGCCGAGGCGGGCAGATCACAAGGTAAGCAGTTTGAAACCACCCTGGCTAATATGGTGAAACTCTGTCTCTACTAAAAATACAAAAAAAAAAAAAAAATAGCTGGGCATGGCGGCACATGCCTGTAATCCCAGCTACTCAGGAGGCTGAGGCAGGAGAATTGCTTAAACCTGAGAGGCAGAGGTTGCAGTGAGCCGAGATCATGCCACTGAACTCCAGCCTGGGCGACAGAGTGAAACTCTGTCTCAAAAAAAAAGAAGAAAAAGAAAAGTAATATTTTCATGATTGCATCAGGCTGGGAGATTTTCCATATTGCGTCATTTAATCCTCATCGTGCTGGTGACCTCACCAAAATAATTCTGCCCCCCATTTTAATGATGTGAAAACAGAGGCTTCTGTAGCTTTTAGGGCTTGGTGCCTGCACTAAGAGATTCCAGAGTGACTGAAGAGCAAGTTTCACTTAAAGGCCCAAGTGGCACCCATCTGCTAAGACCTTCCAGTGAACTTCACATACTCCCCTACCCCATCCTCTTTTTCATTGTGAAGAGAATAAAATAAATAAACACTTTGAATAAAGATTCCAGGGAATTGAAAACATGGACATCCGTGCTAGCATGAGAAAGGGATATAGTGAATACATCATCCTCTTTTTCACAGTGAAAAGAGGAAAATAAACAAACGCTTTGAATAAAGATTCCAAGGAATTTGAAAATATGGATATCCGTGCTAACATGAGACAAGGACACAGTGATTACACTACCAAACCCAGCACACACACAAGTATCATTTCAGGACATGATGAATAATGTTTTCATTTTGCTCCGAATCCTTGGAGACTAAACTCTGAGCAATATACTTTCAAAGACCAAAGTTATTCAGGCTGTTCTCTTCTTGAGGAAGAAAAAAGTGATTGATGATATTGAACTAAATAAAAGAGCTGGCAGGAGAAAAAGAGAGGCAGATGCGGCATTTATAAGAGAGAGCTCCCAGGTGATTAGGAGTTCCTGTAACTTTCGTCTCTTTCAGTCAAGTGACCTGATGGACACGTGCCTGCAGCTGCCACCTCATCCCACACCTGGGGCTCTTTAGCACCACCTGCTGGTCAAGCCCTCTTGCTGGTTCTGGGGCCAGGCTATTTATACATATGGGTTATTTATATATAGAAGTTATTTATATATAGGGCATAGATGAGTGTGACTCAATCTGGTTCCTAGTTCTATTGTGATATTCACAGATGATTCATTTATTCATTCATCTATTTATCCATTCATTCTCCCTTCCTTCCGTCAGACCATCCACAAAATCTTCACTGATGAATATTCTTGCCAGGTACAGATATTATGATAGCCAAGGGATGAACACAGTTCCTATTCTCATGGAGGTGCCAGCCTATACCAGTAATTCTCGACTCTGCCTGCCTGAGAGTTTTTTTTTTTTTTTTTTTTTTTTTTTTTTTTTTTGAGACGGAATCTCGCTCTGTCACCCAGACTGGAGTGCAGTGGCATGATCTCAGCTCACTGCAAACTCTGCCTCCCAGGTTCAAGTGATTCTCCTGCCTCAGCCTCCCAGGTTGCTGGGATTACAGGTGCCTGCCACCACATCTGGCTAATTTTTATGTTTTTAGTAGAGATGGGGTTTTACCATAGTGGTCAGGCTGGTCTCAAACTCCTGACCTCAAATGATCCACTTGCCTCAGTCTCCCAAAGTGCTGGGATTATAGGCGTGAGCCACTGTGTCAAAAGCTTTTAAAGCATATTGAGATGTCTTCTTTCAGGAAGAATGAGTAGAGGCACTTTTCTCTATTCTGCTAAGTACAACCAAAACTCTGGATGTTACATTTAAAGCAAATACAAGAAGACTCTGACAGGTGGAGAGGCAAAGGCAAAGCAGTGAGGAACATTGGGACTCAATGAATGACACTGTGATGAGTTCCCCGAGCTTTTGTTTGGCCACATACATCAGAGAGTTTAAGCTGAAGAAGCTGGCAGCTCAGAAATGGCAATCGGCACAGGCAAAACAAAAGCCTGCTGTGTCTAGCCAAAGGACTGGGAAAGGGGCTGCCTAGCAAAATAGAAAACTTTTACACAACACCTGCTCTATTTCAGCCAAACACCATAGAAAACCACTGTGCCCCATTCCTGTCCTAGCCAGATGAGGCGAAGGAGGGAGGGAAGCCAAGACTTCCACCCTTGTCAAGCTGTAATGAAGTGACTCAACTCTCCCTGCTGGGGTGGTGTCCCCGCCATTCCTAGCAGGGAGCTGGGACTTGCATCCTGTCAGGTGGTGACAAGCCCTGCACCCACTCCCACGGTGTCAGTAGGGGTGCATGGGGAGCAGTAAGGAGGCACTCTCATCCCTCCCAGCTGGGGACTTATCTTCAGTGGCCTAGTGGGGAGATGGAGCTCCCATATCTGCTCAGCAATAATGAGGAACCCACACCCTTCAGGTGTCAAGAGAAGCTAAGTGGGGAGCCAGGACATCTACCTTCACCTGGAAGTAATGAGGCAGCACACTCTCCCCTTGTGTCCTCCAGCTTTCCCTGCTACGGCAGTGTCAGTCAAAACCAGATAAATCAGGAGATTTAAATATGATCCTAGGTCCCATAACACCTAAAATTTCCATATTTCAATTGAAAATCATTCTTCACATCAAAAAATGAGAAGGGAATTCAAATAGGATTTTTTTTTTTTTTTTTTGTGAGACAGAGTCTCACTCTGTCGCCCAGGCTGGAGTGCAGTGGTGTGATCTCGGCTCACTGCAACCTCTGCCTCCCGGGTTCAAGCCATTCTCCTGCCTCAGCTTCCCAAGTAGCTGGGACTACAGGTGCATACCACCATGCCCGGCTAATTTTTTGCATTTTTAGTAAAGATGGGGTTTCACCGTGTTAGCCAGGATGGTCTCGATCTCCTGACCTCCTGATCTGCCTGCCTCAGCCTCCCACAATGCTGGGATTACAGGCGTGAGCCACCACACCTGGCCCAAATAGGATTTTTAAAAAGCAATCATACTATCCGGGCATGGTGGCTCATGAATGGTGTGAACCTGGGAGGCAGAGCTTGCAGTGAGCCGAGATTGCACAACTGCACTCCAGCCTGGGCGACAGAGTGAGACTCCATCTCAAAGAAAGAAAAAAAGCAATCATACTTTGGAAGGCTGAGGCAGGAGAATCCCTTCAGCCCAGGAATTTGAGAGCAACCTGGGGAACATAGCAAGACCCCATCTATACAAAAATTTTTTTAAAAATTAACCAGGCATGGTGATGTGCATCTGTAGTCCCCACTACTTGGGAGGCTGAGGCAGCAGGATTGCTTAAACCAGGAGTTTGAGGCTGCAGTGAGCTATGATCATGCCACTCTATTCCAGCCTGGGAAACAGAGCAAGACTCGGTCTTTAAAAAATAAATAAATAAAATAAAAATAAAGATAAATTTAAAAATGAATAAATAAAGCAATTAATAGATACCATGACGACAGAATGTTAGAATTATCTGACAAAACATTTAAAGTAATCATCATAAAAATGCTTCAACATGCAAATGTGAACACACTTGAGACAAATTAAAAAAATAAAGTATCAGCAAAGAAATAGAAAATATAAAGAAGAACCAATGGAAATTTAGAATGGAAATAATAGTTGAAACAAGAACCCAGAGGTGCCCGCCCTGCCTGAGGAGAGAGAGGTCATGGCGTGAAGCTGCAGCTGCTGCCGCTTCTGCAAGGTCTCAGGGCTGGGCTGCAGCCATGTCCTACTGCTGGCAGGATGGGAATGATCAGATCATATTTGTAACCAAAGAAGACCATGAAACTCCAAGCAATGCAGAATCAGTGGCTGATGAACCCAATGATCCATACGAGGAGCATGGATAGATACTGCCAATGGAGACATTAACTGGAACTGCCCATGCCTTGGGCGAATGGCCAGCGGCCCCTGTGGGGAACAGTTCAAGTCAGCCTTTTCCTGCTTCCACTATAGCATGGAGGAGATCAAGGGGTCAGACTGTGTAGACTGGTTCCGGGCCATGCAGGAATGCATGCAGAAATACCCAGACCTCTATCCCCAACAGGATGAGGATGAGGAAGAGGAAGGGGAGAAGCAGCCAGCAGAACAAGCAGAAGAAACAGCTCCCACTGAGGCCACTGCAACCAAAGAAGAGGAGGGGTCAAGTTAATGAAGGCCACAAGGCACTGGGCTCTAGTCCTTTTGGAGTGGACCTTTTGCAAAAGGCCTTGTCGTCACCTTCCAAGAAAGTGTCTTTCCCTCTGGTGTCCTGTGCACTGTAATACACAAAATAACTTATTTTGATGATCAGGGGTCTTGACCTCTTGACATACACACTGCAAAAAAATGGGGGTTGTATGTATGTGTGTCCTACCCAAACCTGTAGCTGCCACTTTTGAATTCTCTTCTCAGATTGCCTTGAATTTTGCCACTTTGAAATCATGTGCTGAATAAGCTCAGCAACTAAAAACCGTTACCCAGGAAGGTTTCTTGTGAGTGAGCTGATTTATTCTGATTCATTATATTCCTTTTAGTAGATTTTGTACCCCTTGGGGAAATAATACAAGTAATAGAAACAAAAACATCTTCTCTTAAAAATGCCGGGGTGGGGCCTCTACTAGCAGAGGCCAGGTGGTCAGATACGATTTCTGCAAACCCATCTTGACCTTGAGTATGTGACTGGGTACTGCACTTCATTCCTGATACATTTTGGTTTCCATGTTGGTGTGGAGCTCCTGGTTTTCTGTGTTTGGACGGTGAAGATTTGGACCCTCGCATTCACAGTCCCTTTCTAAGTGAAGGGAGAGGCTGGCTTGGCTGTTCCTTGTTATTCCGAAAGCCCTGGTTTGGGGCCCATGTTCACACTGGCTCTCAGTCTGGCCAGGTGCAATGTTCTTGAGAGGTGGGGACCTAATTATTACCAGAGCAGCAGCAAGAGAGGGAACATTGTGAATTAAATATTCAATTAAAAGGAAACATGATTTCTACCTGAAAAAAAAAAAAGAACCCAATTGATGGGCTTAAAGAGGGCAGGAATAGAGGAAAGAATCAGTAAACTGGAAGATAAAACAATAGAAATTCCCAAATCTGAACATCAGAGGGAAAACAGACTAACAAATAAATAAACAAACAAACAGAACTCCAGGGTCCTGTGGGACTATAACAAAATATCTAACATTCATATAATCATAGTCCCAGAAGAAGATGAGAAAAAGGGTGGCAATGATAATGTGCTTTGAGAGATAATGGCTGAAAACGTCCCAAATTTGGCAAGAGACCTAACTCTACAGAATCAAGAAGCTGTTAACCAAACAGGATAAGCCCCAAAAATATACACCAAAACACATAATAATTAAGCTCCTGAAAATGAAAGACAAAAAATGTTGAAAGTGTCAGAGAAAAACACCTTACCATAATGGGAATGATAGCAGATTTCTCACAGAAAACATAGAGACAGGAAAATGGCATTATATTTTTCAGATGCTGTAAGAAAAGAACTGTCAGCCCAGAATCTTTTACTCAGTGAAAATATCTACAAGGAAAAAAAGGAAAACAACACATTCTCAGATGATCTTGTACAGGACTGTGTGCTGAAAACTACAACATGCTGATGAAATAAATCAAAGATGTAAATAAATGGAGAGTGTTTATGGATCGCAAGTCTCAACAGAGTAAATATGTCAATTCTTCCCAAATTAATATACAGATTTAATGCAATTCCTATCAAAATATCAGCAAGATGTCTTACAGATATAGACAAGACTCTTCTAAAATGTATAGGGAAAAGTGAAGAAACTAGAACAACTCAAATAATTTTGAGAAAAAGAGAATAAAATGGGAGAAATCGACCTACCCAATTTCAAAACTACTATACATTAATAGCTACACTAATCAAGACTTTGTGGTATTGGCAAAGGAGTAGACACATAAATTAGTAGAATAGAACAGAGAGTCAAGAAATAGAAATAGAACCACACAAATATTCTCAGGTGATTTTTGACAAAGGCGCAAAATTAAAGCATTTTCAACAAATGGTGCTGGCACAATTGGACGTCATAGGCAAAAACTGAACAACAACCTAAACCTTATGTCTTATAAAAAAGTTAACTCAGGCTGGGCACGGTGGTGGCTCATGCCTGTAATCCCAGCACTCTGGGAGGCCGAGGCAGGCAGATCATGAGGTCAAGGGATTGAGACCATCCTGGCCAACATGGTGAAACCCTGTCTCTACTAAAAATATAGAATCTTTTGAACCTGGGAGGCAGGGATTGCAGTGAGCGAAGATCGCACCTCTTCACTCCAGCCTGCTGACAGAGCGAGAGTCCGTCTAAAAAACAAACAAAAAATTAACTCAAAATGCTCCACAGACCAAAAAATTAACTCAAAATTCTCCACAGACCATTAAATGTAAAATGTAAAACTACAAAACTTGTAGAAAAACACATTAGAAGAAATCTTCAGGATACACAGCTAAGCTAAAAGTTCTTAGACTTGTGACTAAAAACATGATCCACAAAAAGAAAAAACAATAAATTGGACTCCATCAAAAGGAAAAATTTTGTTCTGTGAAAGACCTTGTTAAGAGGATAAAAAGACAAGGAGAAAATATTTGCCAGCCACATATCTTACAAAGGACTAGTATATAGAATATATAAAGAGCTCTCAAAACTCAACAGTAAAAAGCAGACAATCCAATGAGAAAATGGGCAAATGACATGAGGAAACATTTCATCATCAAATAGATGATACAGATGGCCCATCCGCCTGTGAAAAGATGTTCAATATTACTAGCCATCAGAAAAGTACAAATCAAACCCACAATGAGATATCACTGCACAGCCATCAGAATGGCTAAAATGAAAGAGAGTGGCAACAGCAAAGGCTGATGAAGACTGCAGAGAAACTGTATCACTCATATTTCTGGTGGGAATGTAAAATGATACAACCATTCTGGAAGAGTATGGTGGTTTCTTAAAATACTAAACATGTAACTACCATAAACTTGAGTAATTGCACTCCTGGACATTTATCCCAAAGAAACTAAAACTTATTTGCCTACAAAAAACCTGAACATGAATGCTTATCGCAGCTTTATTCATAATAGCTCAACGCTGGAAACAACCAGATACCCTTTGATAGGTGAATGAGAAACCAACTGTGGAATACTACACAATAGTAAAAAGGAATGCACTAGTGCTATTCCCAACAACTTGGATGAGTCTCCAGAGAATTATGTGAAGTGAAAGCAGTCCCAAAAGGTTACTAACCGTATGACATTTATATAACATTCCTGAAATGACACAATTATAGAAATGGAGAATGGATTAGTGGTTGCCAGGGGTTAGGGATGGGGGAGTTGAGAAGGAAAGGGGATGTGGCTATAGAAAGGCAACGTTGGTGATGGAACTCTTCTGTACTTGATTGTCTTTATGTCAATGGCGGTTGTGATATTTTACTACAGTTTTGCAATATGCTACCACTGGAGGAAATTGAGTAAAGTGTATGCAGGATTGCTCTATGTTATTTCCTACAACTGAGTGTTCCTAAAAGGCTTAATGTAAAAAAACTCTTACTGATACGTTGGCCGCACTCCCAGACTGCCAGCCACTATGGTTTCAAGGTCCCCAGGTGATCCAGTGTGCAGCCAGGATTAAAAAAAAACCACTGGTGGGCCGGGTGCGGTGGCTCAAGCCTGTAATCCCAGCACTTTGGGAGGCCGAGACGGGCGGATCACGAGGTCAGGAGATCGAGACCATCCTGGCTAACATGGTGAAACCCCGTCTCTACTAAAAATACAAAAAACTAGCTGGGCGACGTGGCGGGCGCCTGTAGTCCCAGCTACTTGGGAGGCTGAGGCAGGAGAATGGCGTGAACCCGGGAGGCGGAGCTTGCAGTGAGCTGAGATCCGGCCACTGCACTCCAGCCTGGCGGCAGAGCGAGACTCCGTCTCAAAAAAAAAAAAAAAAAAAAAAAAAAAAAAAACCACTGGTCTAGGACAGTGCTTCCTAAACTTTCAAATGCAAATACATTTTCTGACAGTCTCGTTAAAATGGTTCAGGAGGTCTGAGGTAGGGCCAGAGATTCTGCATCAACAAGCTCTGAGGTGATGCCCATGCTGTTGGCCCACGAACCTCACTTTGAGTAGTAAGGGTTTTTACACTGTGGTTACATCCAGGTTGGGTTCATAAGAATTATCAGAGCAACTGTGAAATATATCGTACACTGGGATCCGGCTAAGTCGATTCAGTAGGATCCAGTAGGTCTGGACTGGCGCCGATGGCTCTTGGGGATAGACGTCTGGGTATTTCTGCATGCATTCCTGCATGACCCGGAACCGGTCTACACAGTCTGACCCCTTGATCTCCTCCATGCTATAGTGGAAGCATGAAAAGGCAGACTTGAACTGTTTTCCACAGGGGCTGCTGGCCATTCCCCCAAGGCATAGGCAATTCCAGTTAATGTCTAAACACTAAGGTTTAGGTGTTTTTTAATAGCTCCCCTGGTGAATGTGATGCCCAGCCAGGTTTAGGATCCAGCAGCAAGCTGCCTCCTGCTCCTTGATTCCTGTGTATGAGCTCACCTTGGCACCCAAGGCCAATAATGGAATTTAAAAGTCTTGTCTTCATGCCCAGTACTTTCACTGCCTTAGACCTGAGGTCAGGCCCTGGGACTTGGTCTCTCTCATCTGCCCCTGAACCTACCCAGTGGACTTCAGTCAGTGTCACCTCCCTAGAACATGCTCTGGTGTCTCCTGTTTGTCACTGGCCTTCTGGAGGCCAGCCGCCTACTCCTTTTGTTTATCCTTTGGAGGCTGCCTTGATCTAAGCTCAAGCTTGCTCTCACCAGGGATACTGCAACAGCCCCCTAACTGGCCAGCCCGCTTCCAATTTCACCCCCTGTAGTCCCCACCCGTGTCAACTGCAAGCAATCTTTCTAAATCCACATTTTTCTCCTTCAGTTACTTATTCCCATTATCATTTTTGCTGATCTGTCTTTCCTATACCACCATTTACTTTATATATAATTTAAATGGATCCACTTCTTTGCTGAAGTTTATTTCACTACCACATATGAAAAACCAGTTATCTTTTTTGTTATCTATAGAACTTTCCATAGGCATAAATAAAATGACAGTAAAACAGTGTGATTTAATTCTAGTCAGATATTGCGAAGAAGGCTTAAAAGAGAAACCTTAGCAAGAGTAAGATAGGTGTTAAAAACCTCCCATCACTGGCCGGGCACAGTGGCTCACGCCTGTAATTCCAGCACTTTGGGAGGCCAAGGCAAGCGGATTACGAGGTCAGGAGATCGAGACCATCCTGGGTAACACGGTGAAACCCCATCTCTACTAAAAATACAAAAAATTAGCCAGGTGTGGTGGCGGGCGCCTGTAGTCTCAACTACTCAGGAGGCTGAGGTAGGAGAATGGTGTGAACCTGGGAGGCCAAGCTTGCAGTGAGCTGAGATCGTGCCACTAAACTCCAGCCTGAGTGACAGAGCGAGACTCTGTCTCAAAATAAAAAGTAAATAAATAAATAATAAAAACATCCCAACACCAAATTGAGACTCTCTTGGAGGTAATCAGAAGGACTTAAATATACAAGTAAGACTTGAAAATCAGTGAGTCAATATTAGTTAATGGTACATTTCTGTAACATTTACAGTCACTTCAGGTAACACCCAAGATGTGGTAAACACTGTTTTAAATCTTGTCATATATTGTTTTGCTTCTAAATGCCTTGAAGGAAAAGTTCAAACTCCTTAGGCTGTTGGTATGACATTTCCTTCATATTTTGAACCACAGCACTCCAGCAAAAATGAACTCGCTATCCCCAAACTCCCCAGGTTCTTTCAGTTTTGGGGGGCTCTACACACAGGATTCTCTTCTCCAGGAAGAGGATGTGTCTTGCAGATTAGCATTTCATTTATGTTTACTATTGTCTCTTTATGGACCTATTTCAGAGCCCACCTGAAACAAAGTAGGTGAGAAGAATGAAAAGGACAAAGGATAGGTGGAAAGGTTGATAAACAAGATGGGAAGAAAAAGGAAGGGAGGGAGGCAGAGGGAAGGAAAGTATCAATGAACTTCTATTTATTCTACAAAGCCCATCTTAACTGTTCCTTCTTTTCTGAAGCTTTCCTATATCCCTTGGCCATATCTAAGCATTTCTTCTTCTGAGTTCCTACAGTATTGTCTCCATATCTCTATTAAGGCATTTAACACAATATTCTTTTTTTTTTTGAGACGGAGTCTCACTATGTCGCCCAGGCTGGAGTGCAGTGACAAGATCTTGTCTCACTGCAACCTCCACCTCCTGGGTTCAAGTGATTCTCCTGCCTCAGCCTCCCGAGTAGCTGGGACAATAGGCATGTGCCACCACAATTGGCTAATTTTTGCATTTTTTTAGTAGAGATGGGGTATTGCCATGTTGGCTGGGCTGGTTTCAAACTCCTGACCTGAGGTGATCCACCCACCTCAGCCTCCCAAAGTGTTGGAATTACAGGCGTGAGCCACTACGCCCGGTCCACTATATTCCATTGAATGAATTCAGGTGTCCTTCACTTAGACTTTGATCCCTACAAGGGCAGGACCACTTATATTTCCAGCACCTAGCCCAGTGGCTTTAAAACTTTGTTGCGCATTGGAATCATAATCAGAGCTTTAAAAAAATACTGATGCCGAGGACTCACCACTCCTGGACCGGATTCTGATGTAACTGGCCTGGGTGTGTCTGGGTTTCAGGATTAAAAAAAAAATTTGTTGGAGACAGGTTCTCGTACTGTTGCCCAGGCTGGAGTGCAGTGGCAAGATCATAGCTCACTGTGACCTTGAACTCCTGGCCTCAAGCAATTCTCCTGCCTTGGCCTCCCAAAGCACTAGGATTACAGGTAGGAGCCACTCTGCCTGGCCTGGATTTTTAAAACTCTCCAGATGGTTCCAATGCAACCAATATTGTGAATCACTTTCCTAACCAAAGCCGAATCATGGTAGGAGGAGGTCAGTAAGTGATGAGTAAGTAGATGCATCCTGTCTTTAACGCACCACAGTTCTGACCCAACATGACCGCATTCAGAGTTTCATGTGATGCTAATTCATTAATATATTCAGGAACTATTAATTAAACAATAATGTGGTACCAGGTATTATGCTAGGCCAAGCCACCAGAGATGGAAATGTGAGTAAGACTCCCAATTCTCCCCTTGTTTTTGATATGCCTCAGGGATGGCTGGGGCCTGTCCTAGTTCATCCAAGAACTTTCTGTCCTGCTGATTAATTGGCCAGCTCCTACAGCAATCATTTCCCTAGTGACTGACAGCAAATCTTACTTCTGGCTGGTGTCTCGGGCAAGTGTTATCTAAGGACAGACTCTATTTACTCTCAGAGAGAGGAAGTTCCCAGGGGGTGTGGGCAAGTCAAGAAACCACAAAGAAAGTGGTCTTGACTAGATCTCTCCAAGCACTCCAGAAGTGAAAGGGAGATGATGCTCAGGTGAAGACCAAAGTCCTGTGCAGCTCAGACAGGCCTCCTTATGGGTGTGTATCTACATAAAGAAAATGTAAGGCCAGGCGTGTTGGCTCACGCCTGTAATCCCAGCACTTTGGGAGGCTGAGGTGGGCAGATCACCTAGGTCAGGAGTTTGAGACTAGTCTGGCCAACATGGTGAAACCCTGTCTCTACTAAAAATACAAAAATCAGCCAGGCGTGGTGGCGGGCACTTGTAATCCTAGCAGCACTTTGGGAGGCCGAGGCAGGTGGATCACTTGAGGTCAGGAGTTGGAGACCAGCCTGGCCAACATGATGAAACCCCATCTCTAATAAAATTTTAAAAATAGCTGGGCTTCATGGTGGGTGCCTGTAATCCCACCTACTCAGGAGGCTGAAGCATGAGAATCACTTGAATGTGGGAGGTGAAGGTTGCAGTGAGCCAAGATGGCACAACTGCACTCCAGCCTGGGTGACAGAGTGAGACTCAGCCTCAAACACACACACACACACACACACACACACACACACACACACACACAAAGATACCAGAGGTAGACGGGATGCAAAATAGTCCAGGTTTATTTGGGTTGTTACCCTTGTATCACACATGTGGGGTCAGGAGGTTTCTGTATATTCTGACAACAGTGGCCAGCCATTAGAGTTTTGAGTAGGGGAATTGGATTTGTGGTTTTAGAAAGATCATTTGAATTCTGTGTGAAAGTTACCATGCCCGGCCCCATGATCACATTAAAAAGAAATTCAAGTCCAATATCCAGACAATAAAATGATATGGAAAAGTAACTTCAACCTTTACTGAAGACTTTCCAACAGGCAAAACTGAGAGGTGACAACATGCTAGCAGTCTTCACTCTCGGCACCTACTCGGCCTCAGAGTCCACTATGGCAGCGCTTGAGGAGCCCTTCAGCCCGCCAGGGCACTGTGGGAGCCCCTCTCTGTCCTGGCCGAGGCTGCAGCCAGCTCCCTCTGCTTTTGAGGAGGTATGGAGACAGAGGCACAACGGGAACCAGGGATGCGCGCTGCGCTCGCGGGCCAGCGCCAGTTCCGAATACCCCAGCACTGCCGGAATTCTCACTGGGCCTCAGCTGCCTCCGCCCCGCGGGGCAGGGCTCGGGACCTGCAGCCCGCCATGCCTGAACCTCCCCCGACTCCTGGGCTCCTGCGCAGCCGGAGCCTCCCTGACACGCACCGCACACTGCCCCACGGCGCCCGGTCCCATGACGGCCCAGAGGCGGAGTAGTGCTGACGCACAGTGCAGCACTGGTGGGCAGCTTCACCTGCAGCCCCTGTGTGGAACCGACTAGGTGAACCCAGCTGGGCTTCTGGGTCTAGTAGGGGCTTGGAGAACCTTTATGTCTAGCTAAGGGATTACAAATACACCAATCAGTACTCTGTATCTAACTAACCTAGTGGGGACTTGGAGAACTTTTCTGTCTAGCTCCACTTCTAGCTAAGGGTTTGTAAACGCACCAATCAGCACTATGTGTCTAGCTCAGGGTTTGTTAAACACCAATCAGTACTCTGTGTCTAGCTCAAGGTTTGTAAATACACCAATCAGTACTCTGTATCTGGCTAACCTAGTGACAATTTGGAGAACTTTTCTAGCACTCTGTGTCTAGTTTAAGGATTGTAAACACACCAATCAGCACTCTGTGTCTAGCTCAGGGATTGTAAACACACCAATCAGCACTCTGTAAAAATGGACCAGTCAGCTCTCTGTAAAACAGACCAATCAGCTCTCTGTAAAATAGACCAATCAGCAGGATATGGGTGGGATCAGATAAGGGAATAAAAGCAGGCTGCTGGCGCCAGCAATGGCAACCTGTTGTGGTCATTTTCTACAGCGTGGGAGCTTTGTTTTTGTCACTCTGCAATAAATCTTATTGCTGTTCACTGTTAGGGTGTGTACTGTGTTTATGAGCTGTAACACTCACTGTGAAGCTTTGTAGCTTAATTCTTGAGGCCTGTGAAACCACGAACCCACCGGGAGGAGTGAACAATTCTGGATGGGAGGAACCAAAACTCCTGATGTGCCGCCTTAAGAGCTGTGACACTCACTGCAGGTCTGCAGTTGTACTCTTGAGGCCAGTGAGACTGTGAACCCACCAGAAGGAAGAAACTACAAACACGTTGAAACATCAGAAGGAACAAACTTAAGACACACCATTTTTAAGAACTATAACACTCAGCGCGAGGGTCTGCAGCTTCATTCTTGAACTATGACTGAGAACCCACCAATTCCAGACACAACACCATCACAAAAAACTTACTCTCCCATCTGTCACCCCCTAGTGCCAGCTACAGCATCAGCTGCTCACCCTCAAATCTCTCTCTCTCAAAAACTCCAGGTTGCCTTGGTTCACTTTTAATTCCCTTTTCCTTTCTCACCCACTCTTCGATCTTTCTGATTTATTGAAGGGTATCATGTAATTTCTAATATAAATTAGCTTAGCTTTCCCAGTGCCCTCTTTCCTGTATTCATTACTCCAATCAGCTTGACAAATGCTCAAGAGATAAACAGGTCTACTCTGGAAATAGAGGCAGGGTGCCAGGCAGTGGCTAGTTATATGTCAATACATTTGAGCCATTACACAGACCTTTTTCCATCTGGTGTTACCTTACTGTGCAGCCTCATCTGTGATTCTCCACTCTCTCAAAACAGGCCCTGCTTGTGTACACCGCATACCTTTGCAAAAGCTGCTCTCTTGCCGGGAATGCCTGTTTCCGTCCTCTTAACCTGGCAAGACATTCAGTTCTTTACAACCCAGTTCTGATGTCACTTCCTTTTAGGCATTCCTCCGTCCCACTTGGCTGCGTTAATTCACTTCCTTCTCCAGAGTTTTGCTGAACTCTGCACAGATCTCAATTACAACCCTTATAAAGCTGGGTTGTGGCCAGGTGCGGTGGCTCATGCCTGTAATCCCAGCACTCTTGTCTGTAGAAAATCCTGGGGAATCTACAAGAAAACTTTTAGAACTCACAAATGAGTTCCAGGGACCCAAATCCTCAGTTTGGCCTTGGAGGGGTCCCTTTGTCTCCTGGCCCTGCTCCCCCTTTCCTGCGGCACTTCCTAGCACCCCTCCTGTGTGTGGCTCTTAGCAGCCGCAGGTGGAGCACCCACTTCCACGCTGCCTCCTTTTCCTCTCTGCTCCCTGCCTGGGTAGAGCCTTTGGAGAGCTTCTGTCTCATCTTCACCTCATCCCTAAAGTCCTTAAATAAGGGGCACATTTATCAAGGATAAGAGTTGGACCTGTGTGCTATCATTCAATCCCCACAGCAACCCTCGGAAGTGGGAACTGTAATTATCACCCCCACTTTTCAGATAAGGCCCTGGGAAACTACACCCCTAGTCCAAGCTCACACAGTTATGAGGCCCACTGGGCTTGAAAGCAAGGGCTGCTGCCTGACTCCAACATCCAATTTCTTAACCTGAAAGTTGGAAAGAGAAGAGAGGCCCAATTCCAATGCTTCCTCCCTTAACTAGATGTATCTCTTCTTTCTCTGATCCAGACTCCAAGGCTGATAAGCTGTCAGTGCGTAGAGCTGACTCTACTGTGATCATTTATGTAGAGCTTTTCTCTCCCCTGTTTGGCTGGAAGATCCGTGGGAGCAGAGGCCCCATCTTATTCAGCTTTGTAGCCTCACGTGCTAGAACTGCTTGGCACATGGTAGGCATGCACATTGCAAGGCTTCAGAAGAGTGAAACGAGATGGTTGAGGGACAATACACTAAAGAGAACAAATGTGTGTTCCCTTTTGCATGCACAGGAGATATGGCCTCACTCATATTTGGGGTGTCAGGATGATGTGGCTGGAATGTATCATGGGGGAAGGCCATCCCCCTCCTTGCTGACAATGCCCTCCATATCCCCTCAAGCCTGCAGAAGAGTTATCCCGGAGAGAAGAGCCCAGTCTTCAGGGCAGGGATTTGTGCACTCATCTTTGTTTACTGTGTGTTTGGCACAGTAAAAAATATTTGTTGAATGAATTTGCTGTGTGACTCTGAACGCTTCTCTCAACTTCTGCAGGCCTCCTCTGTTAAACAAGGGGATTGCTCAAGATCGGGGATTTTGCAAACATTCCCCCTTCCCCCTTTTCTCGGTAGCACAACTACTGGTTTACATAAAAGTTTAGATAAGACAGATAGAAGCAGCTTGCTGCTGTAGCTGGAGTGGAGTGGTGGAACCCAGAGCCCTGTCTATCTGACTCCCCCTCTTTGCCCCAGACTCCCCAGAGGCCCCTCAGAGCAGCTTGAGAACAGTCAAGCTGGAGAAACTCTAAAGGGCCTTGAAATTCGGAGAGCTCTGTAAGGAGTGTCCACATTTTTTTTTGAGACAGAGTCTCGCTCTGTCACCAGGCTGGAGTGCAGTGGCAACATCTCAGCTCGCTGCAAGCTCCACCTCCTGGGTTCACAACATTATCCTGCCTCAGCCTCCCGAGTAGCTGGGACTACAGGTGCCCGCCACCATGCCCGGCTAATTTTTTTGTATTTTTAGTAGAGACGGGGTTTCACCATGTTAGCAGGATGGTCTAGATCTCCTGACCTTGTGATCTGTCTGCCTCGGCCTCCCAAAGGGTAGGGATTACAGGCATGAGCCACTGTGCCTGTCCTTTTTTTGTTTTTGGGAACAAGCCCCCCAAAATCTGGCCATAAACTGACCCCAAAACTGGCCACAAACAAAATCTCTGAAGTACTGTGACATGTTCATGATGGCCATAATGCCCAGGCTGGAAGATTGTGGGTTTACTGGAATGAGGGCAAGGAACACCTGGCCCACCCAGGGCAGAAAACCGCTTAAAGGCATTCTTTTTTTTTTTTTTTTTGAGGCGGAGTCTCGCTCTGTCGCCCGGACTGGAGTGCAGTGGCCAGATCTCAGCTCACTGCAAGCTCTGCCTCCCGGGTTTACGCCATTCTCCTGCCTCAGCCTCCCCAGTAGCTGGGACTACAGGCGCCCGCCACCTCGCCCAGCTAGTTTTTTTGAATTTTTTTAGTAGAGATGGGGTTTCACCGTGTTAGCCAGGATGGTCTCGATCTCCTGACCTCGTGATCCACCCGTCTCGGCCTCCCAAAGTGCTGGGATTACAGGCTTGAGCCATCGCGCCCGGCCTTAAAGGCATTCTTAAGTGACAAACAATAGCATGAGCGATCTGTGCCTTACGGACATGCTCCTGCTGCAGTTAACTAGCCCAACCTATTCCTTTAATTTGGCCCATCTCTTCGTTTCCCATAAGGGATAGCTTTAGTTAATTTGATATCTATAGAAACAATGCTAATGACTGGCTTGCTGTTAATCAATACATAGGTAAATCTCTGTTTGGGGCTCTCAGCTCTGAAGGCTGTGAGACCCTTGATTTCCCACTTTACACCTCTATATTTCTGTATGTGTGTCTTTAATTCCTCTAGTGCTGCTGGGTTAGGGTCTCCCTGACCTAGCTGGTGTCAGCATTTTTTTTTTTTTCTAAGATGGAGTCTCACTCTGTTGCCAGGCTGGAGTGCAGTGGCTCGATCTTGGCTCAGTGCAACCTCTGCCTCCCGGATTCAAGTGATTCTCCTGCCTCAGCCTCCTGAGTAGCTGGGACTATAGGCTCACCACCACGTCCAGCTAATTTTTGTATTTTTAATAGAGATGAGGTTTCACCATGTTGGCCAGAATGGTCTTGATCTCTTGACCTTGTGATTCGCCCACCGTGGCCTCCCAAATTGCTAGGATTACAGGCATGTGCCACTGTGACTGGCTGGAGAGTCTGCATTTTAAAAGAGTGGCTCTGAAAAGAGAAAATCCTTTTCCATACATTTGGACAACTATTATTTAATGCGCTTCAATGGTGGAATGTAAGGGCCTTGATTAGGAGTGAGAGGGTGTAGTGTTGTCTTAGGATGGAGAGTTTATGTTTCCCAGGGCCTCCAAACTCCCCTGGGTCTAGGGGGCCACTAGTTCTGCCTTACCATTTGTGCAAGTGGGCCCTGACGTGCAGCTTGCCAGCAGACACTTGGCCACTGTACTTTCCTGTCAGCCTGCCATGTTCTTCTAAGTGGCTATCTGCTTCACTCCTACTTTTCCCCATTGATTTTTTCCTCCTCTTGTTTTTCAGAATTCACAAAAACCTCCACTGGTTCTAAGCATTTTACATAGTGCTGTGAACTTGCTGGGGGAAGTTGAATAAGTGGATGTGTGATAGGCAAATCGCCCTAGATTTCGGTATTTTAGTTAAAATTCCACACAACACCTGGTATATATAATCACACAGGAACCACTTAGCTTCTTGTGAAAACAATCACAGAGTCTAGGAAATGGAAAAATAATCATAGTTTTCATAAACTGTTCCCATGAGGACCTGCTCAATGCTGGGAAGTTACAGCTGTGCACACTTCCAGCTGTGGCTGCACCCACCCTCACTCCCACCCTGTCCTGTGCCTCCTGCTACATTGCTATTTACCCAGTTCCTCAACAGGTTCCTATACAGGCTGTAGGTGCTCAAGAGAGCTATTAAGTGACTATTGTTATGTAGCTGAGATGCTCCCCTGTACAATCCGAACAACTACACCATCACTGGAATAAAGGATTACTGGACTTTTAAAGAGAAACTGATACACTCATGTTCATAGCAGCATTATTTGCAATCACCAGAAGGTGGAAGCAACCCACATATCCATCAGCAGATGAATGGGGAAACAGGATGTGGTCCTCACACACCATGGAATATTTTTAAGCCTTAAAAAAGGAAGGGCATCTGGCACGTGGTACCACCTGGATGAACCTTGAGGACATTCTGCTAAGTAAAATATGACAATCAGAGAAAGAGAAATACAGCATGATTCTACTTATATAAAGTCCCTAGAGTCGTCAAATTCCTCGAGACAGAAAGTGGAATGGTGGCTGCCAGGGGCTGCGGGAAGGAGGAAAGAGGAGTTAGTGTTTAATGGGTACAGAATTTCAGTTTTGCAAGGTGAAGAGTTCTGGAGGTGGATGGTGGTGATGGGCACATGATTGTGTGGTTGTGAATGTAGTTAGTGTCACTGAACTGTGCACATAAAATGGTTAAAGTGGTAAGTGTTATGGGTAGATATAGGTATAGATATAGATTTATTTTTTTTGAGATGGAGTCTTACACTGTTGCTCAGGCTGGAGTGCAATGGCATGATCTCGGCTCACTGCAACCTCCGCCTCCCAGGTTCAAACGATTCTCCTGCTTCAGTCTCCCAAGTAGCTGGGATTACAGGTGCATGCCTCCATGCCTGGCTAATTTTTTTTGTATTTTAGCAGAGTCGAGGTTTCACCATTTGCCCAGGCTGGTCTTAAACTCCTGAGCCCAAGCAATCCACCCGCCTTGGCCTCCCAAAGTGCTAGAATTATAGGCATGAGCCACCATGCCTGGCCCCGTGTTATGGATATTTTACCACAATTAAAAATAAATAACTAAATGAGAAACTTAACAGCTCCTTAAAGCACTTTGACAAGGTCTAATATTAGAGGATTTGTCAACTTAAGGGCATCTTAAAAAGAAATCCTCCTGGGAATTCATGGTAGCCTGAATGGAGGTGTCTTGTGGTAGAGAGCAGTGCATTGATTGAGTTGTTACACTTTAAATCAAATTTTCTTATAAACTCATATTCCCATGCCCAGATACTTCGGGAGCAGTGACTCACTCTGTTTAACATTTAACTTGATTTCTCCTCATCTCAGTTAAGGAATCGGGGATTGGTCTCTTTTATGCTCCTGGGGAAGCAGGATTCTGAATAAAACTAACTGTCTCTGTGGTTGGTTTTCTTTTTTGTTGTTGTTGTTATTGACATAGAACAATTGTAAAATTATGAAATGTAGCAAAATAATGTGTGCATTATTATTCTACTTACATAAAGCAGAGAAATGCAGGGGGAAAAAGTGGATCTTTGAGAGGTAGGCCACCCTTTCCTGGGGTTGCTATAATGAACCTCAATTTCTCTGTTCTTTAAGTTCAGCACAGTCCGATAAAGGAGGGCAAACAAGGTTTACAAGAGGCAGCCCAACAAGAAGGGTAAAACCAGCATGATCTTCCCTGCGCAGGATGACGGAAACCAATTTACTGTCTCAGCTGTGTGTCTAAGGCACATTTTCACCTGCTGGTGTGCATGGGCAGCCCTGCAGCTCCACACATCCTCTTGCTAGTTGCTTACTGGAGTGACTGCAAGCTCTGCACCGGCAGCCTCATTCCTAAGCCCCTTGCGTACCAACAAACAGGACCCTCCACCTCAGCAGTACTGTTCTCACAGAGGACAGGGATTCTCAGGACAGTGATGAGGTAACCGGCCTCAGAGACAAGCAGCTTTACCAAGACTATACAGCAAGTCAGGGTTGGAGTTGACAGTGGTACTTGGGGTTTCTTAGACCCAGGTCCAATTCTTTTTGGAATCAAACAACTAACATTTATAGCAGGTACCCCAGGCCAGGCGTGGTGCTTGGGGATTGATAGGTATTGTTTTATTAAAGTCCCACCATAATGCTAGGAGGTAATTACTATTACAATTACTTTTCCAGATTACTTTTACTGAGTCTTACAGAGCTTAAGTAATTTGCCAAAAGTCATGGAACTAACAAAAGGCAGAATCTGGATTTTAACCTTGGTCTGTGTGACTATCTGTTTGTGGGCAATACTTCCTCCCTTCCTGTTTCAGAAGATTTTTGATTAAAAAAACATTAAGTTACCACAGTTAAAATAAATAAGAAAGAAACTAAACAGCTCCTTAAAGCATTTTGACAAGGTCTAACATTAAAGGATTTGTCAATTTAAGGACATCTTAGGAAGAAATCTTCCTGGGGATTCAGGGTAGACTGAATGGACGTGTCTTGCAGCAGACACCAGTGCATTGATTGAATTGTTACACATTAAATTAAAATTTTTTTTTTTGAAACAAAGTCTCAACTCTGTTGCCCAAGTTGGATTGCGGTGGCTCAATCTCGGTTCACTGCAACCTCCACCTCCCGGGTCCAAGTGATTCTCCTGCCTCAGCCTCCCAAGTAGCTGGAACTGCAGGCATGTGCCACCATTCCCGGTGAATTTTTGTATTTTTAGTAGAGACGGGAAGTTTCACTATGTTGGCCAGGCTGGTTTCGATCTCCTGACCTCGTGATCTGCCCACCTTGGCCTCCCAAAGTGCTGGGATTACAGGCGTGAGCCACAGCGCCCGGCCCATTTATTTAACTGTGATAAAATACCTACAGTATAACACTTACCATTTAAACCATTTTATATGCACAGTTCAATGATACTAACTACATTCACAACCACACAACCATGCACTCATCGCCACCACCCATCTCCAGAATTCTTATAATAATCCATGAATTCATGTGCTAGGTTTGTGTGGTTTTCTGGAGTCACTGCCCCCTGAGGTATTTAGGCATGGCAATATGAGTTTATAAGAAAATTTAGGCCAGGCGTGGTGGCTCACTCCTGTAATCCCAGCATTTTAAGAGGCCGAGGCAGGCAGATCACAAGGTCAGCAGTTTCAGACCAGCCTGGCCAACATAGTGAAACCCCGTCTCTACTAAAAATACAAAAAATTAGCTGGGCGTGGTGGCTTATGCCTGTAATCCCAGCTACTCAGAGGCTGAGGCAGGAGAATTGCTTGAACCTAAGAGGTGGAGGTTGCAGTGAGTCAAGATCACGCCACAGTGCTCCAGCCTGGGCAACAGAGCAAGACTCTGTCTCCAAAAATAAATAAATAAATAAGCAAATAAATAAATAAGGCTGGGCACTGTGGCTCACACCTGTAATCCCAGCACTTTGGGAGGCCGAGGTGGGCGGATCACCTGAGGTCAGGAGTTTGAGACCAGCCTGGGCAACAGGGTGAAACCCTATCTCAAGAAAAATACAAAAAATTTGCTGGGCATGGTGGCCCATGCCTATAATCCCAGCTACTCAGGAGACTGAGGCAGGAGAATCGCTTGAACTCGGGAGGTGGAGGCTGCAGTGAGCCGAGATCATGCCACTGCACTCCAGTCTGGGCAACCGAGCAAGACTCCATCTCAAGAACAAATAAATAAATGAGAAAGAGAACTTTGCTGTGTGCCCTTCATATGTGTCCTGTCCCATCCATGGCCCCCACAAGAAACTACTGTCCTGACTTTTAAGGAATCACTCTTGTGTCTTTTAATTTTTTTTTTTTTTTTTTGAGATGGAGTCTCACTCTGTTGCCCAGGTTGGAGTGCAGTAGCACGATCTCAGCTCACTGCAACCTCTGCCTCCTGGGTTCAAGTTATTCTCCTGCCTCAGCCTCCTGAGTAGCTGGGACTACAGGCACCCACCACCACACCTGGCTAATTATTTTTTGTATTTTTAGCAGAGACGGGGTTTCACCATATTGGCCAGGCCGGTCTCGAACTCCTGACCTTGTGATCCACCCACCTCGGCCTCCCAAAGTGCTGGGATTACAGGCATGAGCCACTGCGCCTGGCTTAAAATTGTTTTTTTCCTCAAATGTACATACCTAGATACTACATTCTTGACCATTTGAAAAATTTGCTGCCTTTCTCAGCTCACTGCAAGCTCCGCCTCCTGGGTTTACGCCATTCTCCTGCCTCAGCCTCCTGAGTAGCTGGGACTACAGGCGCCCGCCACGTCGCCCGGCTAGTTTTTTGTATTTTTTAGTAGAGACGGGGTTTCACCGTGTTCGCCAGGATGGTCTCGATCTCCTGACCTAGTGATCCGCCCATCTCGGCCTCCCAAAGTGCTGGGATTACAGGCTTGAGCCACCGCGCCCGGCCCTGCCTTTTAATTCTTTTTAAATGTGTGGGTTCCTCATTCATCCTTTTACTTCCTTATACTTCTTCCTTGAAAGAATCTGGAAGTTTGACTGTTGCATCTCCCTTGGGCTGATGTTGCTGACTGCACACTTGAAGTTCTGTTCAACACACTGCTGTGTCCTGTGGTCGTCCTGAGAATTGCCAGCTGAATCCAGAGACTGGCTCAGGCTCAGGGTTGATCCCTTTGGTCAGACTACAGGTGGGGCTTGGTTTCTCCATGTGGTATGTAATGTCTGGTTGTCTCATTTTCTAATAATCTTAGCAGCTGTTATACTTAACACCTATATCTATTCCTCTGTTCCCTTAAAAATTAAAAAATGTTTTCTAATTGTGTAAAATATATATAATACGGAATTTACCATCTTCACCATTTTAAAGTGTACAGATCAGCAATGTTAAGTACATTCATATTGTTGTGCAATCAATCTCTAGAACTCTCTTTATCTTGTAAAACTGAAACTCTATATTAACTGAACACCTCACCATTTCCCATTCCCCCAACCCCTAGCACCCACCATTCCACTTCCTTTTTCTTTTTTTTTTTGAGACCGACTCTTGCTCTGTCACCCAAGCTGGAGTGCAGTGGCGCCATCTTGGCTCACTGCAACCTCCGCCTCCTGGGTTCAAGCGATTCTCCTGCCTCAGCTTCCTGAGTAGCTGAGATTACAGGCACCTGCCATCATGCCTGGCTAATTTTTGCATTTTTGTAGAGACAGGGTTTCACTATGTTGGCCAGGCTGGTCTTGAACTCCTGACCTCAGGTGATACACCTGCCTTGGCCTCCCAAAGTGCTGGGATTACAGGTGTGAACCACTGCACCTGGCCCCACTTTGTTTTTCTTTCTGTTTTTTTGGGGGGTTTGTTTGTGTGTTTGTTTTTGGAGACGGAGTCTCTCTCTGTTGCCCGGGCTGGCGTGCAGTGGCATGATCTCAGCTCACTGTAACCTCCGCCTCCGGGGTTCAAGCAATTCTGCTGCCTCAGCCTCCTAAGTGGCTAGGACTACAGGCACACGCCACCACGCCTGGCTAATTTTTTTGTATTTTTAGCAGAGATGGGGTTTCACCATGTTGCCCAGGCTGGTTTAGAACTCCTGAGCTCAGGCAATCCACCCACCTCGGCCTCCCAAAGTGCTAGGATTACAGGTATGAGTCATCACACCCGGCTGTTTTTTTTTTGTTTTTTTTGTTTTTTTTTGTTTTTTTTTTTTGTTTGTTTGTTTTTTGAGGCAGAATCTAGCTCTGTCACCCAGGCTGGTATGCAGTGGTACAACCCTCGCTCCCTGCAACCTCCATCTCCTGGCTTCAAGCGATTCTCCTGCTCCAGACTCCCAAGTAGCTGGTATTCCAGGCACATGGCAGCATGCCTGGTTAATTTTTTGTATTTTTAGTAGAGTCGGGATTTCAGTATGTTACCCAGACTAGTCTTGAACTCTTGACCTCAAGAGATCCGCCTGCCTCGGCCTCTCAAAGTGCTCGGATTACAGGCGTGAGCCACCGCGCCTGGTCTCCACTTTCTGTCTCTATGAGTTTGAGTACTCCAGGGACCTCATATGGGCAGATTCACACACTACTTGTCCTTTTGTGACTGGCTGATTTAGCATAATGTCCTCAGGTTTCATCCACGCTGTAGCATATCACAGGATTTCCTTTCTTTTTGATGCTGAATAACATTTTATTGTATGAATACACCACATTTTGTGTACCCATTCATCCACTGAGGGACACTGGCTGCTTCCACTCTTTGGCTGCTGTGAATAATGCTGCTATGAACATGGGTGTATAGACGGGTCTTCAAGACCCTGCTTTCAATTATTTTGGGTATATACTCAGAAACAGAATTGTTGGGTGGCATGATAATCCTATGTTTAATTTTTTGAGGAGCTGCTATACTGTTTCCCATAGTGACTGCATTTTAGATTCTCATCCTTTATTCTCTTTTAATGTTCATTTCCACCGCTCACCACTCAGGGAGTGTTCAGTGCCCTCAGCTACCCATATTGGGATCCAAAAGGTAATGTTTCCTCTAATAGTTCCAAACTGGGAACTACATGCAAGTCCAGTAACAGGGGATCCATTAAGTGGTAGATCCCCAACATGGAATCCCAGGTAACCATTTAAAATATTGTTGTGGAAGAGTATTTATGACATGAAAAGATGTCTCTAATACTTGTTTAAGTTAAAAAAAAAAAAGGAAGCTACAAAACAGAATGTATATGTGTAGGTAAATCCATAGTTTTGGTAAAAAGACAACTGTGTATTAGTAGGAAGAGCTGTCTTAACTAACCTTCACTTAACTGATTCACTGAATTAGCCAAAGTCCCTCACCCCTGCCACTTGTAAAACACAGCGACCCAACAGCTTTTGTTTTCACACCTTCTGCTCCCAACCATTCAGCTGTACAATGAGTAAGAGTCACCTTGGTCCCAAGTGAGTTGTTTCCAAACTTGTTTATTTCAGTTGTATTATACATGGTATATATTATATATGTCATGAATTCTACATGACACAAGAAGGTGAAATACGAGTGCAAAAAGGTCTCCATGGGAGCAAAGTCAAATATTTGGAGAAGATGCCTTAAACAAGTGTTAAATTAGGGGTGGATAAGACAAGGGTAAAAGCCTGGGACACCACCTCTTGGAGAGGAACTATCTTTCTGAGTTATCACCCTGGAGCGTCAATTCTTGTCACCTTTATTGTCCTGAATTTTCACAGCTCTCCATGGTAAGTGATCAGCCACATTACACTCACCAAGTATGCAGAGTCAAGACACTATTTTTATTCTGTTGCAAACCTTCAGGTCAGCATATTATAGGTATCTATGGAATTCATTCCTGCAGTGGCAAACATGTGGCATTTGTCCTACGATTCTCCCATCCTAAACCCATGGCTGATGTCACGAACCCATCACCAGATTCTATCCTGGTAAATCCACACTGTAGTATCAGAACTCTCTGGTTAACCACAACAATTCAACTGGAGCTGACATGTCATGTGACATGAAACCTATGCTGCCTCCCCAGCCTCCTCAGGTTACAGAAGGCTTTTAAAAAATCAGGTAGAAAATTAAACATATACAAAGTGTCCAAAGTCCTGGCCTCTGGGCCCCTGGCCTGAATATACTGTTTTGTATGTGGTAAGTATTCAGTGTTCATTGAATGAATGAGTGAATGAATGAATGAATGAATGAATACTTGGGGAATGCATGGTCTCCTGCTTTCCAAAGCTCACCATTCAGTCTTTCTCCCTCACATCATCCATCTTAGTTTCCCCTGACAGCTGTGCTTTGAATTTCCTCCCAGTCTACAGGACAGCAGAAGGCCATAGTGCCCAGAAATCCCACCATTACTGACTGGTTTCTTTTGGATGTAATATCCCATTTAGGGTTATTTGCAGGTACCCTCAATACGAGAATCACAAATACCTAATAACTTCTGTCTATCTTCAGGAAGGTTGTGACACACCAACAAAATGATTCTCAGAAGACTGCATTACTAACTGCGAAGCACTCTGCCCCAAGAAGGGGGCTGTAAATCAGACTTCTTGTTTTGTTTCACTGCTGTACAGCTTTTGGGAAGCACCAGCCAGCCTCTCTCCTTCCAGAAAGGAAAAAAAATGCTTCCATTTCCTTATTCTGTTTCCCCTCCCCCTCTTGTTTTGCAGCCTCTGGAGTTGGGCGAACATATCTGATCTGTCCCTGAACATTCTATCTTCTGCCTCTTTGTTCGTGCTGTTCCATCTTCCCACACCACCCTTCCACACACCCCACACTGACACTCTGAGACCCTGCCCTGCCCCAGGCCCAGCTCAGATGCCACCCAGCAAGGAGCCTTCCCTCATTCCAACCACTTCGGCAGAAAGTCTACCTTCTCTCCACGTGACAGTCCTTTGTAAACACCTTCGGTTTTCTTTAGCACATTCTACCTTATTTTGCTGGTTTAAAGTAGTAACAGTCCAGGGCGGCCAATGTTTATTGAAAGCTTTAAGTGTGCCAGTCACCATGTAATGGGCTTACATGCCATTGTCGTTTGAATGTTTGTGTCTCTCCAAAATTCATGTTGGAGCTTTGGGAGGTGATTAGGCTATGAGGGCTCCACCCTCGTGAATGGGATTAATGCCCTTATAAGGGAGCCTCCAGAAAGCTGTCTGGCTCTTCTGTCTTTTCTGTCATATGAGAACACATTGTCCCTTCCATCTCTTCCATCACAGGAGGACACCCTAGATGGCACCACCTATGAGGAGGGAACCCTCCCCACACATTTAACCTGCTGGCACCTTGGTCTTGACTTTCTAGGCTTCAAAGGAAATAAATTTCTGTACTTTATAAATTACCCAGTCTCGGGTATTTTATTAAAGCATACAAACAGACTTATATTCTCTCCTTTATCTTGCAAACCTCTATAGCCATGTCCATTTTATTGAAGCTCAGAGATGCTAAGGAGCCCAAGGTCACACAGCTAGTAAGGAACACGGCCAGGCATTCATTCATTAATGAATTCATTAATTAATTCATTCAATATTTACTTATTTATTAAAGGCCTATAATGTGCTAACCATAGTCTAGATGTTGGGAAAATAACAGTAATCAAGTCAAAGTGCTCGTCCACAAGGAGCTACCATTCTAGCGGGAAGAAACATATCCTAAAGAAAAATACAAGTCAATAAATACTGTGTCAGGTGGTGATAAACGCTATGGGGAAGAAAGAGGGTTAGTGATAGCTTAAGTGGGTCTGCTGTTTATATAGGGTGGTCAAGGTGATCTGGCAACATTTCAGCAGAGATCCAAAGGAAGTGAGTCATGCAGAGATCTGCAGGAAAAAAAACATCAAAGGAGGTGGGAACAGCCTATGCAAAGGCCCTGGGGTGGGCACATCTTTGACATGTTAGAGAAGCAGGAAGGAGTTTAGTGTGTCTGGAGCTGAGTGAGTGAGGGGAGATAAACTGAGGTGACAGGGGTTAGATCATGGAGGGCCTTGTGGTTATGGCAGAAACTTTGGTTTTGCCTTTGACGAAACAGGGAGCCACTAAAGGACAACTCCCGGAACCCATGTCCTTAATTGCTATGCTATAATACTGATGGACCACATGAATGAATGGCGAAAGGTACTTGGGGACTTTTTCTCATTAAAACCAGCAGGATGGTGGCCAGAGAGTCTAGAAACAACCCATGGAAGGGCAAGATGTGAGTTAACAAGGAGGGCTAATTGGGAAGGGGGGAAGTGCCCATCGCCCTGGTTGCCAGGAGTCTCTGTGGCTCCCACAGCACAGGACTGTGTGGGGCCCTGTGATGTGTGGGGCCCCAGTGGGTCCTCTACCTGGATTTGCAGAGTAGATTTTCCAGGCCTGCCCCAGATGGGTCTCAGCCCTTGAGATATGAAATATGTCCTTTTGCTAACAAGAGGCAGTGAGAAAAAGCCAATGTCTACAATGACTCACCAGAGAGAAATGAAAATTGTGCCCAGACTGGAAAATCTGAAAGTGACACATTTGCCTCCAATATATATATATACACACATATATAAAGCTTTTTCTTTTCTTTTTCCTTCTCATTTGAAGGAAGGCAGAGCCTTCTCACATACACTGCCTCACAGCAGGAAAATCTACTCTGCAAACTTCTGAAATTCCTGTCCTTATTCCTGTCGCAATTCTCTCAGAGGCAAAAGGACATCGCATCTGGGGAGGTGGCCATCTGACAGCAGGACAGCAAGCGTGTGCCCTGGCATTCCCAGGACAATCCCAATAGCAAATATTCTTCTGATTGGCTGCCCCCACCCCACCCCGCCCCACTGCCAACTAACCAGCTATTCTCAAACTTGGGAGCGCATACGTTAAAATGCAGATTCCAGGAACTCTGATTCGGGAGGTCTGGGAGGAAACCCGGACACTGCATTTTAGAGAATCTCCAATGAATCTGATGCAGGCTGTCTAAGAAATACTTCCCCAAACCACAGGAATAGTCCCAGTAGTCCCAGCCTTCTGCATCTACACTTACAGGGTGAAGTGATCCCAATCCTTTCTCAGACCACAGAGAGGCACATTTTAGCTCCTGGCAGAGGTCAGAATGCTCCTGGCCAAATAGGAGTTGTGGAGAATCTTGAAATCCCAGTCCTGGCCCCTGGCCATCCCAACTGTCTTCATTTATCTTCCTGACTTGAGCTTCCGGACTCTGCCCAGCACTTGCTCTCTGGGTCATAGCCAGGAAGGCCCCGGTGCTGGGGCACGTAGCTGCCCTGGGCCTTCGATACAAGCCATAGCTGGAGAGGGGGCCAGAACTTGCCTAAGCCTCTGATCATGAAGTATCATAGAAATGCCTAATTGTGATTATGAAACACCATTTCACATCTTAATTTGTTGAAGCTACATGTTGACAGTAGGTACTCCCTTAGCAGGTGGAAACAAAAGGACCCCGCTCTATTATTACTGTAATTTACTGGAATAAGGAGCCACCAGATGCAGCTCTGGCTCACACCCCTTCCTCATGAATTATAAAGCTGGTCTGAGGGCCCTGTCAGTTGCTGGCTTTGGGCACCAACATTGCTATTTAAAATCTTCCTGTGGTGCACTCCACTTCGTTGAGATCTCTGCTCAGATGCCATCTTCCTTACCCACTGGTCTAAATGACTCTCTTCCCCAGTGCCCCTCTCTTGTTATTTCTAACCTCTTAGCCTACTTTATTTTCCTTCAGAGCATCCACCACTATTTGAATTACAAATTGATTTGTTTGCTTGCTACTTTATCGTCTGCCTCAATCCATCTAGAAGGTAAGTTCTTTAAGAGCTATGATCTTGTCATGTCCAACACCGTATTTTGATGCCTTGCACATAACAGGCACTCAACTGATAGTTTCTGAACGAATCAATCAATGATAAATGAATGAATGTTACAACGCTCTGAGGGCCCTGGAGTCATCTCTAACTGCATGATGCTCTACTTATTGGATCTAGTGGTCTTTGGGGACTAAGCAGACACACAAAAAATAACAACAGCTGCTTTTTTTTTCTTTTGAGACAAGATCTTGCTCTGTTGCATAGGCTGGATGGAGTGCAGTGGCGCAATCTTGGTTCACTGCAACCTCTGCGTCCCAGGCTCAAGCAATCCTCCCACCTTGGCCTCCCCAGTAGCTGGGACTGTGAATGCACACCACCACACCTGACTAATTTATGTATTTTTTGGTAGAGATGGAGTTTCACCACGTTGCCCAGGCTGGCCTCAAACACCTGTGCTCAAATGATCTGCCCACCCTGGGCTCCCAGAGTTCTGGGATTACAGATGTGAGCCACTGTACCCGGCCAATAGCTGCTTTTATTTAGTGCTTACTGGGTGTACTGGGTGTACACACCATCTCATTTTATCCTCAGAGGAGTTTTGCAAGGTTGGGATTATTAACCTCATTTTTAAATTTTTCATTTTTTGGAGACAGGGTCTTGTTTTGTCACCCAGGCTGGAGTACAGTGGCACATTCAATAATTCACTGCAGCCTCGACCTCCTGGGCTCAAGCAATTCTCCCATCTCAGCGTCCCGAGTAGCTGGGACCACAGGCACACACCACCAAGCCCAACTAATTTTTGTATCTTTTTTGGTAGAGGCAGAGTTTCATCATGTTGCCCAGGCTGCTCTGAACTCTTGGGCTCAAGTGATCTGCCTGCCTCAGTCTGCCAAAGTGCCGGGATTACAGGCATGAGCCACTGCACGTGGCCCTATTAACTCCACATAAGAGATGTAAAAACCAATGACAAAGTCACCCAGCCAGTAAGGGAAGAAGTGGAATTCAAACTTAAGTCATCTAATGCCAAGGTCTTCACTGTGTCTCATGACAACTGCGTTTGATGTGATCTACCGTATGTTGACACTGGGATAGGATCCAGAGACAAGCAAGACAAGGCCCTTAACCCCAGAAGTTCAGGGTCTATCTGGGCAGTGTAGCAGAATAAGGATGAGCAACCAATTAGAATTCACCTCCACATCTGAGCCTCATCCTTTACTAGCTGAGCCTCAGCTCCCTCCTCTGTAAAATGGAGTACTAATTCACCAAAATAATGGAGTAATAAGTCACCAGTCCTCTGCTATGTGAGGACACAGCAAGAAGGCAGCCACTTGCAAGCCAGAAGAGGCCCCGCACCAGAGCCTGGCCACAGTGGCACCCTGATCTCAGACTCCCAACCACCAGACTGGTGAGAAATCAATGTTTGCTGTTAAGGCCGCCCAGTCCATGATATTTTGTTATATAAGCAGCCTGCACTAAAACAGTAGTGATTCTGGAAGTTAGGTCTACTAGCCAAACACTGTGAACCACTGATACATTTAATTCCATCACACAGATCAGAAGTAGGTAGTTTTATTATCAAACTAAAGGTACAAAGAAAAGAGTCAAGAATCTCTAGGCAATTAAAAATTAGCATCACAATCTAGGTGCGGTGGCTCATGCCCATAATACCCAGATCCCTAAACAGGAGGATCACTTGAGGCCAGGAGTTCAAGATCAGCCTGGGCAATAGAGCAAGAACCTACCTCTACAAAAAATATAAAAATTAGTCAGGCATAGTGGCATAAGCCTGTAGTCCCTGCTACTTGGGAGGCTAAGGTGGGAGGATTGCTTGAGCCCAGACATTTGAGACTATAGTGAGCTATGATCACACTACTGTACTCTAGCCTGGGCAGCAGAGCAAGACTCTTAAAAAAATTATCATCACAAGCCGGACACGGTGGCTCACCCCTGTAATCCCAGCACTTTGCGAGGCTGAGGTGGGTGGATCACGAAGTCAGGAGATCGAGACCATTCTGGCTAACACGGTAAAACCCCGTCTCTACTAAAAAATACAAAAAAAATTAGCCAAGCATGGTGGCGGGCGCCTGTAGTCCCAGCTACTCGGGAGGCTGAGGCAGGAGAATGGCATGAACCCAGGAGGCAGAGCTTGCAGTGAGCCAAGATCGCGCCACTGCACTCCAGCCTGGGGGACAGAGCAAGACTCTGTCTCAAAAAAAAAAAAAAAAAAATTACCATCACAAATCAATTATTTTCAAATCTCTCTGTTAATAAGTATTTCCTGATCGGGCTGTTTAGATTTTAGCATCTACATGGGCAATACAAGGCAGGTGAGGGTGAAGGAAACTGGCATCTCATAGCTGGGGTGATGCAAATTATTGCTCTCTGTGGGCAGTTTTGTAGCTTTTACTCAAAATCTTTAAAATGTACGTATTCTTTGGCTCTGCAATTCTACTTCTGAGAATCTTTCATCCCACAGGGTACAAAAAGATGTTCATCATAGTGTTGTTTTTATTATTGGAAAATGGGATGCAATACAAACAGCAGTCATTATGGGACTGGTCCATGTTGGCACACAAGAACACTGGGATGGTATGCAACGATTAATAATCATGGGGCTGGCCAGGCACAGTGGCTTACGCCTGTAATCCCAGCACTTTGGGAGGCCGAGGCAGGCGGATCACCTGAGGTCAGGAGTTCGAGACCAGCCTCAACATGGAGAAACCCCGTCTGTACTAAAAATACAAAATTAGCCAGGCATGGTGGTGCATGCCTGTAATCCCAGCTACTCGGGAGGCTAAGGCAGGAGAATTGTTTGAACCTGGCAGGCGGAGGTTGCGGTGAGTCAAGATCACGCCATTGCACTCCAGCCTGGGCAACAAGAGCGAAACTCCATCTCAAAATAATAATAATAATAATCGTGTGACTTTCTCTGCTGATATGGGAAGGTGTCCATAATAGTCAAATTAAGAAGATGACAAAATGATACATAATCATATTTCTGTAACATTTTATGTATGGGTGTGTATGCTTGCAGAAAAGTCTACAAAAATTGTAGATTGTTCACCGCGACTTTATCATAGTAGAAGGATTTCAAGTGATATTTTTTCAAACTTTTGATTTAACAGATAGTATTGTGTTAGGAAGCTAAGCAAAAAAAAAAAAAAAAAAAAAAAAAAAAAAAAAAAAAAAAAAAAAAAAAAAAAAAAAAAAACGAAAAATGAAAAAACCAAAAAACAAAACTGGAGTGGTCAGGAGTGGTGGCTCATGTCTGTAATTCCAGCACTTTGGGAGGCCAAGGCAGGTGGACTGCTTGAGCTCAGGAGTTGGAGACCAACCTAGCCAACATGGCGAAACTCTGTCTCTACAAAAAAATATAAAAATTAGCTGGGCGTGGTGGTGCATGTCTGGAATTTCAGCTGCCTGGGAGGCTGAGGCACAAGACTCACTTGAACCCGGGAGGCAGAGGTCGCAGTGAGCCAAAAGTGCACCACTGCACTCCAGCCTGGGTGACAGAACAAGATCCTGTCTCAAAAAAGAAAAAAGGAAAAACTGGAGCCAATCTAAAATTGTTTTAAAGAAAAGTGTTGAGGAAATAATAGAACAGGCAGGAAAGAGACGTGACAAAATGGCGAAGGGGAGTGTGAAAGTTTGGCAAACACAGTTTTCAATTCTTCATCCTGCTCTTGTGTGGAAAGACTGTCTGCTCTTGCTTCTAAGTGATAAACCTCTTAATGGGAAAACCTCTTCCTTTTATTTAACCTTTGACCCCGTTTTGGTGGTCCATGACGCCCGCCCTTCCTGACAAATGTCAGGGCATGGGCCAGACAGGCCCGCTGGGTACATGGGGATGCCCACTCCTCTCCCTTGATCCTGCAGTGGCTCCCTAGGGCCTCCAAGTAGGGGGAGCAGTTCTGTTGATGGAGGGGTCACTATGTACAAAGACTGAGCTGAAATATCTTGCACACCTTCTCACAATCATCCTAGGAGGGAAGCCTTTTGATTGCCCCCATTTTATTGAAAAAGAAACTAAGGCTTACAGAGATCAAGGGTCTTGTCCAAGATCACACAGCAAGTAAGTGAAGGAGTTCATGCTCCAGTTCAGGTCAGCCTCTTTATTTTTATTTTTACTTTTTTTGAGACGGAGCCTCGCTCTGTCACCCTGGCTGGAGTGCAGTGGCACAATCTCAGCTCACTGCAAGCTCTGCCTTCCAGGTTCACACCATTCTCCTGCCTCAGCCTCCCAAGCAGCTGGGACTACAGGCGCCCACCATCACGCCTGGCTAATTTTTTGTATTTTTTTTTTTTTTTTTAGCAGAGATGGGGTTTCACTGTGTTAGCCAGGATTGTCTGGATCTCCTGACCTTGTGTTCCACCCGCCTCGGCCTCCCAAAGTGCTAGGATTATAGGCATGAGACACCGTGCCCAGCCCAGGTCAGCCTCTTTCTAGGACCTACAACTCTGAACCTCTAGTAAGTTCTGCCTGACCTGACTTTCAAGGCTCACCATGACCTGGCTTCTGTCTACCTTTCCTGCCTTCCCCTCCCACTGTAGCCCCCTGCCCACCATCAACCCCCAGGCCCCAAACTTCAATACACCCCAGTATCTCACATCTCCGTGCCACTGCACCTGCTGAGTCCCCTCTGAAGCCCGTTCCACTGCAAATCTCCAGAGACTTCCATCTGTCCTTCAACTCTCAGGCCGAGTGTGCCCTTCTCTGTAATCCCTCCTTCCTTGACTCCGCCCTGAGAAGACAAAAGCCCTCCTCAGACCTTCCCACACTCCTCCTCCAGCTTCCCCCTCCTCAGCTCTCCCACCCTGTTCTGTCATTGACCTTCCCTTGTCTGTCCCTTTCCACAGCTCCTTGTGCCCTTCGAGGGTGCAGACAGTGGTCTCTGCATCTCCTCTGCTCCACATGCCAGGCGCAGGTACCTGGAGCTACAGAAGAGGTTGAATAGAAGGCTTAACGATGAGTTTGGAAGTCAGGCACAGAGAGTTTGACTTCCAGGGGCACCCTTTGCTAGCTGTATGACCCCGGCAAGTCACTCTTCCTCTCTGCGCCTCAGTCGCTGCATCTATAAATTCTTGTAAGGATGAAATTACATAATTATAGGTAAAGCACCTGGCACAGTGAACAGTCCGTAAATCTTAGTTATAATAACAATAATGTCAGTTAAATAACTTACTTAGAAACAAAACTGGCCACTGAAGTGGAGGGGCAGTGAAGAAGTGGAGTCAAGTGCTGGGAGGAAGTCCAGGCTGGCAGGCCAACTTTGGTATACAAAGATGTGAAAACAGGCTTGGTGTGGTAGCTCACATCTGTAATCCCAGAACTTCAGGAGGCTGAAGCAGGCAAATTACCTGAGGTCAGGAGTTCGAGACCAGCCTGGCCAACATGGCGAAACTCTGTCTCTACCAAAAATACAAAAAAAAAAAAAAAAAAAAAAAAAGCCAGGTGTCATAGCGTGTGCCTGTAATCCCAACTACTCGGGAGGCTGAGGCAGGAGAATCACTTGAACCTGGGAGGCAGAAGTTGCAGTGGGCCGAGATTCCACCATTGCACTCCAGCCTGGGGGAACCTGTCTCAAAACAAAAAAACAAAAAAACAAAGATGTGAAAACAGCCAGCCACCAGGTGGCAATCCGTGCAAGAGGCCAGCTGCCAGGTATGCCCCAGCTTCAAGCCAGACAGACCTCAGGGACAGGGCATCCAGGGCCCGGGGAAGGTCCAGCCCCAAATGGCAGCCATCTGGTAGCAGCAAAAGAAAACTTTTGGGCTGGGCACGGTGGCTCATGCCTGTAATCCCAGCACTTTGGGAGGCCGAGGCAGGCGGATCACAAGGTCAGGAGTTCGAGACCAGCCTGGCCAATATGGTGAAATCCCGTCTCTACTAAAAATACAAAAATTAGCTGGGTGTGGTGACCCACATCTGTAGTCCCAGCTACTCAAGAGGCTGAGGCAGAAGAATCACTTGAATCTGGGAGGCGGAGGTTGCAGTGAGCCAAGATCGTGCCACTGCACTCCAGCTTGGGCAACAGAACGACGCTCTGTCTCAAAAAAAAAAAAAAGAAAACCTGTGAACCTGGGGGCTGGGGAACAGAGCTCTTGCCCATGCGAAACATAGGGTGCTGGGAGAGCTCATGAAAATGTCCATCATGGCCGGGCACGGTGGCTCAAGCCTGTAATCCCAGCACTTTGGGAGGCAGAGACGGGCGGATCACGAGGTCAGGAGATGGAGACCATCCTGGCGAACACAGTGAAACCCCGTCTCTACTAAAAAAATACAAAAAACTAGCCGGGCGAGGTGGTGGGCGCCTGTACTCCCAGCTACTCGGGAGGCTGAGGCAGGAGAATGGCATAAACCCGGGAGGCGGAACTTGCAGTGAGCCAAGATCGCTCCACTGCACTCCAGCCTGGGCGACAGAGCGAGACTCCGTCTCAAAAAAAAAAAAAAAAAAAAGAAAATGTCCATCATTCATGTGCCATGCACTTGCTGAGTGCTTCCCATGCATAATTCCATTTCATCCTCATGGCAGCCTTTCTCGGTTGATGTTGTTATCCCATTTCAGAGAGGAGTAAACTGAGGCCCAGAGAAGTTAAGAAACTTGCCCAAGGACATACAGCTAGTGAGTGTGGAGCTGGGATTTGAACCCAGTCTGGTTCCAGATAACTGCTTCAGGCCCTCCTGCCCATATCAAGGGACCAGGGCAGGGCAGAACCTACAGGTGGGACTCCAGGGGTCCAGAGCTGGATGATCTCCACACAGGGGATCACGTGACACAAGCAGTTTCCGTACAATACGTTCTATTTAGGGTGGGTTGTCCTTCTCCAGAAGGAAGAATTTCTCCCTGGAGACTGGCCAGATGCAGCCTGGTGGGTGGCAGTGCATACATTCCCATCTCCTCAGACCTACCTAACAAGAACAGCCGTGCTGATGAGAGTCCTGTGTCACTGGCAAAATTGCTTCCAAATTGCCTTCTTCATTAACTGTGCAAATCTGCATCTTAATTAGGCTTAATGGAATACAATTACCAGACCCCATGTTTCTCTCTCTGATTTCAAGCAAGGATGCCACAGAGACAGGCCAGAAGCCAAAAACGTGGGACTGGAGGGAGCCTGGTTGGGCTCTCCCTGCAGGAAACCTCGCATCTGGGAAAGGAGGGGCCGGGCGCTACCCACTGGGGACTGCACCTGGTGCTTCCAGGCTCCTGAGCTGGGGAGACCATGGGATCTGGAATCGAGCTTTGGGAAGCCTGCCTCTGCCTCTGACCAATGGAGGACTGTCTCTCTCTGAGCCTCTGTTTTCTCATTTGTAAAATGGTGATGGTGATAACATTTACTATGGGGTAGCTACAGGGATCAAAGGTGATCGCATGTGTGTTAGCACCTGGTATAGCACCTAACATATAGTTTGTTCTCTTTCTCCATGCCCTCCCTTTTTGAGGCCCACGAGGTTGTGCAGAGCTGATCCCGGCCTTCCCCTTTGGTGATTCAGTGAGCATCAGCTTATTTCATCCTCCCTTCCATGCTCTGGTCGTACACAGTTCTGAGTCCTGGAAGGCTCTAAGCTCCTTCCTGTCTTGTGGGCTTTGCAAGTGCTATTCCCTCTGCTTGGAACACCTGGCCTCTGGTTAGTATCTACTCATCCTTCCAATCTCAGCTCAAATAGTACCTTCTCCAGGAAGCCTTCCCTAGCCCCAGAATAAACTCTCCTAACATCATTTATCTATGGGATTATTTAATATGTGTCCCTCTCTCTCCCACAGACAGTAAGCTCCATGAGTGCAGGGAACACTTCTATTGTGTTCTCTGTTGCATCTCCAGCTCCTGGTTCAGGGCTTATCACATAGTAGGTCCTCCATTCATGTCTGTTTAATGGCTGGCTACGAACATCCCAGTGAGCCTCAGTGAATGTCAAGTGGGAGCCATAATCTCATCCTTATGGTGCTGTGAAATCATTAAATGATTTTTGGCACACAGTAGGTGTTTGATGAATGAGATACGTATTCTCCCATTCCTTTCCATTAAGGAAAAGTTAGAAGGAGGCATATAGGTAGCTTAAAGGACAGCATGTTCATGGATAGGAACCCCCAATATTGTCTAGATGTCAGTTTTTACCAACTTGATTTATAGATTTAATGCAACCCCAATCAAAATTCCAGCAAGTTATTTTGTGGATATAAGCAAACTGATTCTAAAGTTTATATGGAGAGCAAAAGACCCAGAATAACCAACACAATATTGAGGGAGAAGAGCAAAGTTGGCAGACTGACACTTCCTAACTTTAAGACTTACTATAAAGCTATAATAACTAAAATGGTATGGTATTGGTGAAAGAATAAATAGAGCAATGGAACAGAATCCAGAATCTAGAGATAAATCTACACAAATATAGTCAAGTTGTTTTTGACAAAGGGGCAAAGTCAATACAGTGGAGAAAAATTCTTTTCAGCAAATGGTGCTGGAACAACTGGACATCCACACGCAAAAAAGTAAATCTAGACACAGACCTTACACCCTTCAGACAAAGTAACTCAAAATGGACCATAAGCCTAAGCATAAAACCAAAACTATAAAACTCCTAGAAGATAACACAAGAAAAAACCTAGATGACATTGGGTTGGCAATGACTTTTTAGATACAATACCAAAGGCATGCTCCTTGAAAGAAATAATTAATTGAGAAGCCGGAATGCAAAATGGTACAGTCATTTTGGAAGACAGTTTGGCCTTTCTCACAAAACTAAATATACTCTTACCATTCCATCCAGTAACTGTACTCCTTGGTGTTTCCCCAAGAGCTGAAAACTTGTGTCTACACAAAAATCTGCACACGGGTGTTTAAAGCAGCTTTATTTATAATTGCCAAAGCTTGGAGGCAACTAAGATGTCCTTCAGTAAATGAATGAGTAAATTATGATTCATCCAGATGATGGGATATTATTCAATGTTAAAAATAAATAAGCTATCAAGCCATGGGAAGAGATGGAGGAAACTGAAATGCATACTATTAAGTGAAAGAAGCCCATCTGAAAATGCTACACACTACATGGTTCCAACTGTATGGTGTCCTGGAAAAGGCAAAACTTCGGAAACAGTAAAAAGATCAATGGTTAGCCGGGTTTGGGCAGGGGAAGGGATGAATAGGCAGATCACAGATGATTCTTAGGGGATTAAAAAATGCACGAGATTAGAATGGTGGATACATATTATCCATTTGTCCAAACCACAGAAAGTGCAACATCAAGAGCCAGCCCTCATGGAAACTGTGACTCTGGGTGACAATGATGCTCATGTAGGCTCATCCATGGCAACAAATGCACCACTCTGTGGGGATGTCGACAGTGCAGGGGACTGTGCATATGTGAGGACAGAGGGTACATGTAAATCTCTATACTTTCAGCACAATTTTGCTGTGAACCTAAGACTGCTTGAAGAAAAATAAAGTCTTTATAAAACAAAACAAAACACCTTGGCTAGGGGATGGAGGAGGGTGGGGGCCGGGAGGTCAATACCACATAGGGTCAGGATGCTAAAACCTGAAAGAAGTCTTAGAAATTATCTAGTTAAAGTGGTTCCCAAAAAAAGGTTCCTTTTATTTTTATTTATTTATTTATTTATTGAGATAGAGTCTAGCTCTGTCACCCAGGCTGCAGTGCAGTGGTGTGATCCCAGCTCACTGCAACCTCTGCCTCTTGGGTTCAAGTGATTCTCCTGCCTCAGCCTCCAGAGCAGCTGGGATTACAAGGCGCTCACCACCAAGCCGAGCTAATTTTTGTATTTTTCGTAGAGAAGGGGTTTTGTTATGTTGCCCAGGCTGGTCTCGAACTCCTGACCTCAGATGATCTGCTCCCCCTTGGCCTCCCAAAGTGTTGGGATTACAGGCGTGAGCTACTGCGGCCAGCCTCAAAGGTTCCTTTTAAACTTTCCTTTTATTAGAAATTAGAAATAATTTTATCTACCGCAAAACTCAACTGCATGTATTAAGGAAGAATCCACTTTCCCCACCTCTGAATTACTCCAAGACCTCCAGCTCTTCAGTCCTGGTGCCTGTCCCTGGTGAGGGGGAGTACATCGAGATGGCCAGCCGAGGCAATTCGGCAAAACAGGAGGCTCCGCAACACTGCCCCAGGCCTGGGCGGCAGACAAACGATTTCCTTTAACTTCTCGGAAATGTTAACAATAGCCTGGACTTCACCGAGAGGGGCAAGGTCCCTGCTTTTATTTTTCTGAGCTGGACATACTTCCTGTGAGCTGCTCAGCAGACGCATGACAAGGTCTAGACACGCGAGCTTTCTTCCTGGGCAGGTCTCCCTCAAGGGTGTGGCAACAGCCCTGGCGACACCTGGAATTTTCAGACAGCCCTTCTCCAACTAGTCTGAAGATATGCTGGTTTTTCAGCCTGTTTCTTGGAACGAACTTCTGCAGAGGTTCCCCCCACTCTGATCCCAACTGTTAGGCACACACCCCAAAGCATCCGGGACACAGTGACTTCCTCTTAGCTCCTCTCCCTCATGCCTTTCTCTGCCCCTCCCACCACCCTCTACCGTCCCCCTAGTCTAGTCCCTCTGCTTAGGTCTGGCCGCACAGTTACTCACCATCGCATAATACCAGTGCCCTTTCACATTTTGGGGCTTGTGCACTTATAGCCCTTTGCCTGTAAAAGGGCTTCCTCCGTCTGAGCACCTGGCGAACTTCAGTACAAGCAGTGCAAGTCAGATCCTTCTCCTGCACATCCGGGCCTTGCCTCTGTCAGCCCCTCTCCGGCCTAGGGCAACTGGTTTATGTGCACTCTGCTTCCCCTTCTAGACCGAGGGGATCCTCTGAGGAAGATGGCATGTTTCCTCTGTTTGAGCTCCAGCTTGGACAGGGCCAGTAAGCAGCAGTGGGCCTCTGGATGCCTTTCTCTAGCGAATCAACTGATAGATCCCCTAAAACTGCACACAGCATTTTGAGGGCAGGAGCATCTTTCTGAGGAGAGGCCCTCAAAGGATCTATTCCCCCTTAAAAAACAAAGAATTCTACTCTAGACCCTCAGCATCTCAGTGGAAGGGGATATGTCTAATCCTTACCTCTATTTCACAGTCCTGCACGTCGTAGGCCATTACTATAAAATGATACTAAGTCTTGGAGTTTTTTTGAGCTGGTGATCTAGTCCAGCCTTCCCATTTTACAGATGAAGGAGCTGAGCCCCAGAGCAGGGAAATGCCATACTCATTTGTAAGCCAAATGGAATGATCAGGGAAACACCTTTCTGCTTAGGGGGTAGGTAATGGTAATATATTAATATTAATTTCCTCACCCTTCCATGTATTCCCTAATCATTTTTCGAGTGCCTACTCTGTGCGAGGTATAAGTGTGGGGATACAGAAATGAACAGCACATAGTTCCTGCCTTGGAGAGCTCACAAGCTGCAGGAAGAGATGAATGCCTGGATCGTGGAAATGCTAGACAGAGGAGGGAGGAATGATTTCCTGGCCTGGCCTCTAGGAAGCTTTGTGGAGAAGTGGCATCCAAGATGTGCACAAAGGATGTTCCAGGCTCTTCAATGGCAGAGCTGAGTCCATGTCCCTGCTCTATTCTTCAAACAGTCACAGACCATATGGTCTCTCTACGGCAACAGAGTAGTCATTAGGATGATCTAGACTAAGAGTAATAGAAAACCCCAACTCCACTTGGCTTATGTAATAAGGAAATGTATACTCCCTCTAATGAGAAGTCCCAAGTTGGGGCAGCTCCAGGGCTGAGTTAGCTTCACACCTTAAAGACATCATCAGGGACTCCTATCCTTTCCATCTTTGGTTCTGCCGTTCTCTGCATCTGTCAGTCGTGTCCTCAAACCAGATCACCTCCTGGTTGCAAGATGGCTGCCACAGTCCCAGAAGTCACACCCAGACACAACAACATCCAAGGATCCTTCTCTCTGCGTCTCTTTCTTAAGATCAAAGAGAACTTTTCTAGAGGCACCTGGACCCCAGCCTCACCAACCTCCCACGTGTGTCATGTCCACTACTGAAAAAATCACCAGCAACAGGAATAGGTTTCCCATGATGGGCTGAGCTGAGAATGGGGTCACCTTCTCTGAAGGGTAGTTACCTGAACAAGACGAGGCTTCTGTTAACCAGGAGGCAGGGGTATGGCTGCCAACTGTGACTATCCTATGAACCAACCCAAATGACCATTTCTCAGGTTCCTCATCTGGGGAGCACCTGAAATGGAGCCAGCAACGTGGTCAACTGTACATCTTTCCAGCAAAGCACGCTCTTAGATCCACCAACAGCAAGTGACAAATATGCCTGGGTCCCTACTGTGTGCTGGGCTCTGTGCCAGGTGCTGGGAGGACTGTGAGGGGCCAGACACAGTCCTCTGCCTAGGAGAGGAACAGATAGGCAGACAGGAAATTACAACATGCAGGACAGGTGCTACAGCAGGGAAGTGGGGACTGTGAGAGCACTGGGGAGGCAGCTCACTGTCCAGGACAGGAAGGATGTGCGCAGGAAAGGCTTCCTGGAGGAGGCATTGTCAAAATCAGGGCCGGAGGGGAGAGTGGGTATTAGCCAGGCAAGGGGATAGTGGGGCACTGCAGGCAGAGGGAACAGCATGCGAAAAGGCCCTGAGGTGACGGCGAGTGAGGCAGCTCCTGGGACTGACAGTGTGCTTCCTAAGTAAGCACTAGACCTCTAAGGAGACTTGCTTAAATCCTGGGGTCACCACTAATGGAAAATACAACCATACACAAGCCGCTTAACCTCTCCATCCCCGAACTGTTTCATCTATAATATAGAGATTACACCCTTGTAATCCCAGCACTTTGAGAGGCTGAGGCAGGCAGATCACTTGAGTCCAGGAGTTCAAGACCAGCCTCTAGGAGTTCAAGACCAGCCTAGCCAACATGGTGAAACCCCTCTGCTAAAAATACAAAAATTAGTTGGATGTGGTGGAATGCACTTGTAATTCCAGTAACTTGGGAGGATGAGGTATGAGAACTGCTTGAACCTGGGAGGCAGAGTCTGCAGTGAACTGAGATAGTGTCACTGCACTCCAGCCTGACTGATGGAGTGAGACTCTGTCTCAAAAAAGTATATATGCGCGCGTGTGTGTGTGTGTGTTTCTGTGTGTGTATGTGGAAAGAGAGAGAGAGAGAAAGAGGGAGAGAGAGAGAGATTACAATACACAGGGTGGTGTGGGATTCAAAAAAGGTCACGTCTATAAAGTTTTCACCAGTGTACATTCTTAGTGTACATTCTTAACTATTGTAATTATCTTATTATTTATTATTATTATTTTGTTGAGACAGAGTTTTGCTCTGTCATCCAGACTGGAGTGCAGTGGCACGATCTTGGCTCACTGCAAGCTCCACCTCCTGGGTTCAGGCCATTCTCCTGACTCAGCCTCCTGAGTAGCTGGGACTACAGGCGCCTGCCACCACGCCTGGCTAATTTTTTGTATTTTTAGTAGAGACGGGGTTTCACCATCTTAGCCAGACTAGTCTTGATCTCCTGACCTGGTGATCTGCCCACCTTGGCCTCCCAAAGTGCTGGGATTACAGGCATGAGCCACCGCGCCCAGCGTCTTCTTATGGTTATTATGAGGATTGTCAGCTCAAACAGTGAGCCCTTTTTTTTTTTTCCAGATAGGGTCTCACTCTGTCACTCAGGCTGGAGTGCAGTGATGCAATCAGAGCTCCCTGTAACCTCAAACTCCTGGGCTCAAGCAATCCTCCTGCCTTGGCCTCCCAAAGCACTGGGATTATGGGAGTGAACTACCGTGCCCAGTCTCTGTCAGGCATTTTGACAGGAAGTCCTTACTCTCCTTTCTCCATCTCAGAGAATGGCACTATCATTTGCTTGCACCTCTAATCCAGAAACCAGGCAAAACCAGACAGTCAATGAATAGCAGCGATTATTATAATAAAAAGAGCTGGGTCTCTCAGTCACTCACGTGCTACTGTTAACGTGTCCTTTCATTAAATAAAATCCTGGCAGCAAGAAAAATGGAAATTATACAGATCAGGGGGAGAGAATGTTTAGCGCACAGGGAATTGGAATGTGGGGGGATGGGGGATGGAAGCTGGTTTGGGTATTACTTTGTGGGGAAGGGCAGACACTCAGGGGAAAGAGCAGGCACCGTGGGCCTGAACTCCTCGGCGGGCAAGGTAGGGGATGTCCCAGGACAGGACACGTGAGGATGCAAACAGCAAACCGCAGCTGTTAGGACCTCACAGCTCTGCAGACGCGGAGCCTGAAGCCTCCACTTCCCCCATGCTAAAGCTAGTGAAAGGAGGTAGATGACCGAGGGTACTGGGGAGTAATGAGGGCCCAGGGAGAATCAGGCAACTGAGGCTTCAGCTAAACAGTAGAATAAATTATGCTGAAAGACAAGCAGAGCTGAGTGCAGCCTCTGACTTTCCCAGGCAGGGAATGAGATTGGAGTTGAGAGACACACCTCCAATTACCAGCTAATAAAAGGCAGAGTAGGAATTCCCAATCACAGACCTGCCAAATGTGGTCCTTCCTAAGTTCCCAAGAGTTAATGCTGGAGGGTTACAAACAGTGTAGACAGCAGAGGAGCCTTCAATGAGCTGTATTTTTCCTTCAATTAGTTTTGTGGATGTATGTCCTGACCCCAGAATGTAATCATGTACTGTAATACTTTTAAAAGATGGTCTTTAAAAGGCATGTTTACAGTGATGACCAGTGATTACAATTGTGAAGTCATACTTTCCAGAAATGATTACTAAATTGGATTGCATTTCTTTACCTATTTTTTATTGAATTCATTGAGTGAACACTGTACACATCCAAACTGGCACTGAGGTCATTGTCAGATTAATGTGCCTTTCCCAGACAGTACCTTTTGTTCAAAACAAAGTAATTTATAGAGCATCCTATAATATAAAGGGCTTTGTATGGCCCCTTTTCTGGGGAATAATTTTAGAAGGAGAAATATCTTTGCCTATAGATGCCAGGCACCATACTAGGCACTGAGGTTACAAAGTTGGGCAAAACATCCAGGGTGCCAGCCCTTAGGAAGCTCACAGCCTAGGAGAGAAGTCAAACACAAAGAAGCAATTATAAATGGAAAGAAATCAAGGGAAGTTACGGGAACATAAAAAAGGGTATCCTAACTCAATGCTGCTCAGATTTAACATGCTCATGAATCATGGGGGGATCTTGTTAAATTTCAGATTCCAGTTGAATAGGGCTGGGCCAGCCTGAGATTCTGCTTTTTTTTTAGACAGAGTCTCGCTCTGTCTCTTAGGCTGGAGTGCAGTGACATGATGTTGGTTCACTGCAAGCTCTGCCTCCCGGGTTCACGCCATCCTCCTGCCTCAGCCTCCTGAGTGGCTGGGACTACAGGCACCCACCACCATGCCTGGCTAATATTTTTTTGTATTTTTAGTAGAGACAAGGTTTCACCATGTTAGCCAGGATGGTCTCGATCTACTGACCTCATGATCCGCCTGCCTTGGCCTCCAAAAGTGCTGGGATTATAGGTGTGAGCCACTGCATCCGGTCGAGATTCTACATTTTTAACAAGCTGGCAGGTGATCCTGATGCTGCTAGTCTATGGACCACACTTTAGTTGAACAGCTACGTTTGATTGGGGATATAATACCCTGTGACAGCATCATACACAGTTTCCAAATGGGCAGCTTCTCAAATATTTTACGTAGGCTGAAGGGCTCTGAGAGATGATTCAATAAAGGGCGCAAACATTAGCTTCACCATCAGTATAGGACAACTCCCATGTACTAGGCGAATAACCAGGCATGTCCCTATCCTAATGGAGTGAGCAGTTGAAGAGGGATAGATGAGTAAACATCAAGGAGACTCGCTTGAACCTGGGAGGCAGAGGTTGCAGTTAGCAGAGATCATGCCACTACACTCCAGTCTGGGCAACAGAGTGAGACTCCATCTCAAAAAAAATTTGGGAGGCCAAGGTGGGTAGATCATCTGAGGTCAGGAGTTTAGACCAGCCTGGCCAACATGGTGAAACCCCATCTCTACTAAAAATACAAAAAAATTAGCCAGGCATGGTGGCACGTGCCTGTAATCCCAGCTACTTGGGAGGCTGAGGCAGGAGAATTGCTTGAACCCGGGAGGTAGAGGTTGCGGTGAGCTGAGATCACACCATTGCACTCTAGCCTGGGCTACAAGAATGAAACTCTGTCTCAAAAAAAAAAAAAAAAAAAAAAAAAAAAAAAAAATCAAGGAATCACACAGACAAATGTAACAGTGCCTTTGTGACAAATGTGAGTGAGGAGTGTCTACAAGATGGGGATGTGACCTGCTTAGGGAGGCTGAAGGGGGAGGAAAGGGCACTCCAGGACGCAGGAATGGCACGGGAAAAGGCCTGGCTGAGGAGTTGGGCAACTGCAGTGAGGCTGCGCAGGGCCAGGGAGGGATGAGGCTGGAGAGTTAGGCAGAGGCCGGACCATGCAAGATCCTGTCGAGAGTTCTGCCTCCAGCCTAAGAACAAAAGGGGTATCGAGGAGTTTTAAGAGGGAGGAGGGAATACAGCCAGATTTACATTTTGAAGAGATCACTCTGGCTGCAGGAAAGAGAATGGACTTGGAGGGGCCAGAGTGCAAAGTCCCTTCCCTGGGAGGCTGGAACTAGGCTTGAGACAGAAAGCATTTTAGTCTCTCTCTGGGGGACATAAAACTCAAAAGCTGTTGCTGGCTGCTGTCTGCCACAGGATGCTGGAAACAGTGACAGACAGTCTGCTAAGAACAGAATGAATCAGACACACAGGAAGTAACTGGAAGAGAGAGAGCGTGTTTGGGGTGGGGACAAGCATGGGATGGGGGGTGGTCTGCACATTTCAGCCCCTTGTTCCAGTCCTTCCTGAAGCTCATCTGCTTGATTTCTTCGGGATGCCTTTGTATCCCTATGAGGAGCTCCTTGAGGTGGTTTCTGTCCCTTGCAACCCAGAGAGTCCAGGATAACATACCCGAATTGAGGCTTTCAAAAGGGCAAGAAGCAGGACACCAACAAGAGATTCTCCAGATAGCTCATTTCATCCAGCACTGTCATGAGAGTCACTTGGTTCTGATGAATACACGTAGACTCTTGAGCTTCAGCATAGTAGGTCACTCCCACTCCCTATGCTGAAGTGGAGGGCATTTCCAGTGGTGGGGGACTGAGGAGCCACATGGCAGATATGCCTCAATGTGGTCCCGGCTGGAAGCACAGTTGGTTTTCAAGGCCAGCGGCTGGGACTGTCCAGCTAGCCCCAGGCACAGCTGTTTATGGTTTCCCCGCACGTTGGCAGTTTGGGTTTGATTTACAAGGGACTAAGAGGAAACGGAATCTTTTCAAAAAGAAAACAACTTTGCAGAAGCTGACTGTTTTCCAAGGAACCACTTTTGACGACGTTTTGCTCCTCTTGGTTATGGGTAACAAGAGGATTCAGGATCTGAGAGATTCTGCTTAAAAGGAAAATGTCCTGAAGGGATGTCAAACTGACCTCTCAAAGGTTTCGGCCGGATGTGTGATGTTGATGAGGAAATCCATTTCAGTGTCTCTAAGATGGGGGTAGTACTCCTCGTTCCAGGATGTCTCTGGGGAATCTGGAGGACCCCAAAGTGTGGTATGCATAGAAACGTTTGTAAGCACAGTGATGATTTTTTCGGTATCTCACAAAGAAGCTGTTGTTTTAAGTATTATGCATCAATTTTAAGGCATTTTAGAAAAAAAAGCACATCAAACTGGCAATTTCATAGGTTTTATTGCTCAGGATGAGGCTTAAGTTAAAAAGTGAGCTGACTTTATTTATTTATTTATTTATTTTTTGAGACAGAGTCTCACTCTGTCGCCCAGGCTGGAGTGCAATGGCACAATCTCAGCTCGCTGCCATCTCTGCCTCCTGGGTTCAAACAATTCTCCTGCCTCAGCCTGTAGCTGGTATTACAGGTGCATGCCACCATGTCCAGCTAATTTTTTGTATTTTTAGTAGAGATGGGGTTTCGCCATGTTGGCCAGGCTGATCTCGAACTCCTGACCCACCTCAGTCTCCCAAAGTGCTGGGATTACAGGTGTCAGCCAACACGCCCTGCTGTGAGCTGACTTTAAAAGTTATTAAGTAAATAATAGTACAGTTGCTATATGAAGGAGGCAAAAGTTGTTAAATTTATGTAACATTGAGATGAAGCATGGGTAAGCGTCTGGCACAGAGTCTGAGATAGGGTGGGAGCCTGAGGTGACACCACTATTTAATGAGTGCCTTTATTATCTCTAATCCTTACAATAAACAGGGTGGGAATTGTTATTCCTGTTTCACTGTTGAGAAAGCTAGGCTTGCAGAAATGAAAAAACTTGCTCAAATGCATACAGTCAGAAGGTGCCCTAGGTCTGTTTGCTTTGAGTTCTCTGACTCTTTAACTACACCGTACTACTCTTAATAAGAAAAAGTATCCTTTCTCTCTTCTAGGAAAAGCAGGTGTCCTTCATACAAGCATCTCATAAAGGCCCCAGGTCTGGGGCACAGCTGATTTTAACCCTACACACACACTTATACTACACATACATTTGCATTTATGCTTGGAAACCAATTACCAAGTCAACAGACTTCAAGATGGGCAACATCATTTTTATTTCCCCACAAATCTGATAAAGAATACTCCTCTGCAAAGCAGAAAACAACGCATCACTGTAGTAAATATGTAAGCTGATACCTTGTGAAGTTGCCCTAAATCTTTTCCCTTTTCTCCCTAGCCAGCTGCTTATGGTCTGAATATTTGTTCCCCATCAATTCATGTGTTGAATTCTAACCCCTCCTGAATGGGATTAGGGCTCTTATACAAGAGGGCTGACAGAGACTCCTCACCCTTCCCACCATGTGAAGACACAGTGACAAGGCTCAGTCTATGAACCAAAATGTTGACCGTCACCATTCACTGAATCTGCTGTCACCTTGAGCTTGGACTTCCCAGCCTCCAGAACTGTGAGAAATAAATTTCTGTTGCTTATAAGACAACCAGTTTATGACATTTCGTTATAGCAGCCTGAATGGACTAAGACAACCTTCCCACCACGTGAGGACACAGGGAGAAGGTTCGGTCTACGAACCAAAAATTGACCCTCACCAGTCATTGAAACTACTGGTGCCTTCATCTTGGACTTCCCAGCCTCCAGAACTGTGAGAAATAAGTTTCTGTTGTTTATAAGCCATCCAGTTTATGATATTTTGTTATAGCAGCCTGAATGGACAGAGACACCCACCTTAAAAAGACAGAACCTCAAAACATAAGGCAGAATAACTGCTAGCCTGATATTAATAGTTTTAATTTACTGCTGGCTTCGTTTTGCCAACTGAATCAGATATTTTTTTACAAGTTCTGTTTGCAATTATTTTAACTTACGAGAGGAGAAAAAGAGCAGACATCAGCCTGCATATGGGATATTTCTGAAAAGATTTTGCTATGATTAGCTTGCCCTCAGGGAGAGTAAAGTGTGAGTTATACAACCATGCTTATATTTAGATGTTGTTGATGTTCTGGCTTATAATATATGATGAGTTAGAAATAATTTTGTACTGATCAGCCCAACCAGAAAATAAACATGCTTTAACTTATATTTATTACTAAATGTGGTCTCCTAAAACATGATAAAACAGTTGAGTCTATAATGATTGAGCCATGGCTTCTCTGACTAACTCTAAGAGGGAAGGACGTTAATAAGAGATTAGCCCGTACCTCTAATAGCCCTGGGAGAGATGAACTCAAGACAGCAAGGCCCAGTTCTGATGGCTGAAGGGACAGAGAACTATAAGAAGACTGGGTTCCATCTAGGATGGGTGGCCTGTTGAGTGCTCGTCTTATCTGCTTAGATGATACTTGGAGACCTGATTCAATTGTTGTGAATGCTCTTTGTACAATTTTATTTTAGAGACAGGGTCTTGCTATGTAGCCCAGGCTGATCTCAAACTCCTGGGCTCAAGTGATCCTCCTGCCTCAGCCTCCTGAGTAGCTGGGACTGCAAGTGATTACTCTTATTGAACAAACAAACAAACAAAAACAAGTGCCTGTGACCTAGTAGAGATGCATGCATATGTTCACCAAAAGACCTAGAATGTCCACAACAGCCCTGTTTATCATCACCCCAGACGGGATGCCCTGCACCTATCTCAACAGCAGATGCGTACATTTCTGTGTATTTACACTGTGGAATATGACACAGCAATGAGAATGAATAAACTACAGCTATACACAACAACATGGATGGCTATCACAAACATAAGGTAGAGCTAAAAGAGAAAAAAAACAGCATAAAAGCAGGCAAAAGCCACCTATGTTATTAAAAATCAGGATAGTGGCTGCCCTGGAAGGGGGCATGAGGAGGCTTCAGGGTGCTTGTCATATTCTCTTTCTTCATTGGGATGCTGGTTACACAGGTGTGTTCAGTTGGTGAAAATTCACCCAGCTGTGCATGCGACATGTGTATACTTTTATGTGTATTATAGTTCAATAAAAAGTACTACGACTACCACTGCTACTAATAAAGGTCCATGGATAGGTGACTTATCACGCCCAGTGGACAGTGTCTGGCCAGTGGGAGTCGGGATGAAACCCAAGGGGACAGGGGACTCAAACCACTTCCATCTTTGTCCACCCCAATCTTTTAAACCCATGGGCTTCTTTTCCCCATAAGAAGAGTCTAGCACTGCACTCAATTCAACAAGGCCAGGGGCCATGCCAGCCCCATAGGGATGTTTGGAAATGCATGGGGCCATTTTTGTGGTTCTAGGGACCAGGGTTGCTATAGCATTTAATGGGCTGGGCCAGGAATGTGCAGGGGCTCCCACATTTCTTGGGTGAAGAATTATCTCTCGACACGTCAACTGTGCTCTCGTGAGGAAACTCTGAATTAAACCATGAGGGTTGGCTGGACTTACATACTTAATTCCTCTAGTTCATTAGCAGTGATATAGTAACTGAGTCTGGGGCTGTCTCCATGCTGGCCCCAGGGTCTGGGGACTTTGGCACCGACTATCTTTCCCGTAGAAAGAGTCCAGTCAGGTGGGGGGTGCATATGAAGGTCAGACAGTTGCTCAGAATTACAGATTCTCTACTTGGCTTCTACAGACACTCAGGCAAGATAAGAGATATGGCTTCCCAAACCAATCCCCTCTTCAGCCTTCCACTAACACCCGAAGCTCCTGGAATCTGGTTCTTGGTGCTATGGGAAGAGGGGGCGGTGGGTATTTGACCTCTCCTTTTCCACCAGACATTTCCTTCGCTAAGGCCCTTTCAGGTGTGTTGAGAAACTAACAGGGCGCATGCTTGACATGGATGATCAAAGGGTTGTTGATGGCTCCCCACCCCTTTCTGTTCACTGCAGGTTTTAGTAGCAGGATATGTTAACTAAATGTACCCCGTTACAGATAATTAGGTTCTGGTTAGCACAGTCTGATATGTCAACATTGTAATTCCTTAAGTATTCCTTAACTTTGATTCCCTAAGCAAGACAAAGCAACTAAGGAGGGAGGAAGTATTAGTAAGGATGCCAGATTCCAAGGCCAAGGAGGTTGCTGGCCACTGGGCCAGGGATGGAGGTTGCACGGTGCTGAACAAGGGATGAAAGGGGGCGCACTGTGAGCTCTTCCTCCCATGTGGTGGCTGACCTGCTAACTTGTCCTCAGGAGACCTGAACAAGAAGCTCAGGTCAGTGTGGCCTTGGAGGCAGCATATGTGGCAAGCATTGAGGCCCAAGTGTGGACCAGGAAGGAGATCTTCCTGTCTCACTTAGAGGCCAGGAGGGTTTCTGGAGCCACAATTTCAGAGTGACTCGCTGCTCAACGTGAGCAGTGTTCACTGCAGTCTCAAACTCCCGACTCAAGTGATCCTCCCACCTCAGCCTCCAGAGTAGCTGGGACCACAGGCCACACCCAGCTAATTAAAAAAATTTTTTTTGGCTGGTTGTGGTGGCTCATGCTTGTAATCCTAGCACTTTGGGGGGCCAAGGCAGGCAGATTGCCTGAGCTCAGAGTTCGAGACCGGCCTGGGCAACATGGTGAAATCCCATCTCTACTAAAATACAAAAGAAATTAGCTGGGCATGGCAGTGTGTGCCTGTAGTTCCAGCTACTCGGGAGGCTGAGGCAGGAGAATTGCTTGAACTTGGGAGGCGGAGGTTGAAGTGAGCCAAGATCATGCCACTGCACTCCAGCACTCCAGCCTGGGTGACAGAGTGAGACTCCGCCTCTACAAAAAATTTTTTTTTTTTTTTTTTTTTTTTTTTTTTTTTTTTTAAGAGGCAGAGTCTCACTATGTTGCTCAGGCTAGTCTTGAACTCCTAGGCTCAAACCATTCTCCTACCTTGGCCTCCCAAAGTGTTGGGATTACAGGTGTGAGCCACTGCACCTGGACTAGTCAGTGTTCTTTGGGTACTTACATTCCCCCTTTGGACTTTCTGGGCTGGGACAGCTGATCAAGGGTAGGACTAGGCATTCCTGGGTCCCTGGCTAAACATTATCCTGATGACACCCTTGTATAAACATCCATCAGGGTATCCCAAAGGCACCCTAGAACACACCAGAAAGGGTAGGAGGCTCCTGGCTTCTCCCGATCACAGTCTCTCAGAGGCACAGCATTCCTGCCCATCTCTCCTCCAAATTCCTGCATTTTTTACCACTCTCACTCCTTTAGTGACTATTTTTCTTATGTTTGGAACAGTCTCACTGTGCCACCCAGGCTGGAGTGCAGTGGCATGACCTCAGCTTACTGCAACCTTCGCTTGCTGGGTTCAAGCAATTCTTGTGCCTCAGCCTCCCGAGTAGCTGGGATTACAAGTGTGCACCATGATGCCTGGCTATTTCTTTTTTTCTCTCTCTCTTTTTTTTTTTTTTTTTTTAGTAGAGATGAGTTTTCACTATGTTGGCCAGGCTGGTCTAGAACTCCAGTGATCTGCCCGCTTTGGTCTCCCAAAGTGCTGGAATTACAGGTGTGAGCCACCACGCCCAGCCAGTGGCTATTTTTCACAAAGAACTATACGTGTGTGTTTTCGAATTGTCATAATATCATTCCATAAGAGTAGTTAACTTTTGTCTCAGCAAAACAACAACCCATTACCTGTCATGGACCAGAGGGGTCCCTAGAAAATTGTGAAACTTGTTAAATCCACAGATGCCAAGGATCTTGTTACAATACGGGCCAATACTGACTGAGGGCTAACAATGTCCCCAGCACTATTCTAAGAGCTTTCTATGTATTAGGTTATTTAATTCTTGAGGTAAGTACTGTTATCTTCCCAATTGTACAGACAAGGAAACTGAGTCAGAGAAGGATTGAATACCTGGATTCAATCTAAGGTGATTATGAATCCAGAGTTATTCTCCTACCCACTCAGCTGGTCTATGACATAAGTCTGAGGATGTCTCCTAGACTCGGAAGGGTAATACATTAGTCTGAGAATACAGACATCTGGGGTTGCAGCTACACAGGAGACACGTGACCTTGCACAGACCACTCAACCTCACTGAACCCATTCTGTAAAATGGGGGCAAAACCTTCCCTGCTCACTCAGAGGGCTTCTGGGAAGGTCAGAAGAGATAACTGATGCAAATGTACTTAGTTTCTAAGTCCTGCACATGCTGTAGAAAAGTCAGGTATGCATTATTTCATATTTGGCAAACTTATGCATGAAGGAACAGGAATGAGGCAATGATGTCTGATGATACTCCCGTCTTCAGGAAGCACTTCAGATCTTAAAGAAGAAGAAAGGCAAACCAGACACCCACTTTTTTCTGTGGACCTGATCTGTTAACATATGTCTCTTCTAAAATTAGGATGATGCCGTTTTGGCTGTCTTGGTTTTACATCCTCTACTTTTCACTAAACACAACATTGTGAGCTTTTTTTCCATGTCATTATATATTTTTCAAGAACATGATTTTCAATAGCTACCTAAAATTCCTATCATACAGATTTGCCATAATTTATTTAACCATTAACTTATTGTTGAACATTCAAGAGTGTTTCTCATTTTTTAATATAAATAGAATTGTAATGCACATCCTTATGTATAAATCTTTGGGTGTAGATCTGATTCTTTCTTTTTTTTTTCTGAGGCAGTGGTTTGCTCTGTCGCCCAGGCTGGAGTGCAGTGATGCAATCTCAGCTCATTGCAGCCTCCACTTCCTGGGTTCAAGTAATTCTCGTGCCTCAGCCTTCTAAAGTGCCACCATGCCTGGCTAAATTTTGTATCTTTTGTAGAGACAGCATGTGCCATGTTGACCAGGCTGGTCTTGAACTCCTGGCTTCAAGTGATCCACCCGCCTCGGCTTCCCAAGGTGTTGGGATTACACATGTGAGCCACCTCGCCTGGCCTGATTCTTTATGATAACTTCCTACAAGTGGAATTACAGAATGAAAAGGCATGGATATTCTTAAAGGTCTTTATATATAATCAATTGCTCTTCTTAAAAGCCATGCTGTTTTATGCTTTGACTGCATTCTTACCAACGCTAGATATTGTCAATTTAAAAAAACTGAATGCCAATTTGATAAAGTTAAACAATGATAGTTCACGTGTATCCTAATTTTAATTTACTTATTAATGAAGGTGGCTATTTTTCCCCCAGACATTTTCTGTCCATTTGTATCTCCTTGCTGACTTGGCTTGAACAACATCCCCTTAAAGAATTATTTTCTGTGTTATACACAGGAAAGCTTTGCATCACACATTTTGATAACGGGAAAAATGAGATGAAATTGAGATGTTTAGCAATTGGGAAATGTTAAGTCAATCGAGGCAAAAGCAATTGATGGAACCTTATGCAACCATTACAGTTAGAGGCTACAGAGACTTTGGCAACATGGAAAAACACCTGGGACATATGTTAAAGAAAGAAGAGCAGGATAGAAAACAGAATGTATACCATGTTTACATGTTTACAACTACACAAAAATATGAATCATAGTAGGAGTTGGGATTGAGGGTTGGGATTTCTGAATATATTATTTTTCTCTTCTTCAAAATGTTTTGTAATTCTATTATATAATCTTTGAAGTTAAAAGAAAAAAAAAATTAGGGACAGATTTTCAGTTGACTTTCCAAATGGCCCATCCCAGTTTCTTAGGAGCCCCCTATACCCTTTTAACAAACATCTGTGTTTGTGTCATAGGAGACTGAAAACTCTTTGCTTAAGTATTAATAATTCTGTTCAGCAGAGAAAAAGATAGCTTTGTCAGTAATAGAAAGCAGGGCTCACACTAACAATCCTGAAGTTGGGTTATTCCAGGCCAGAGGATCCCCTCTGGCCGCACCCTCCTCTGAGGCTTGGGAAGGGGCAGGTCTGGAATTGTATAACCCTGAGAGACAATGGAAGGCGAACTGCATAATCTTGAGGGGTCTCCAATCAACTAGGGAGGAGAGGGGGTATAGCAGCTCCTGTTAGAACAAGCAGGAAGACTCCAGACCTTAGGGCCAAGGATTGCCCAACATGAGACCCAGATGGGGCCATTTTACAGATAACAACATTGAGGCCCAAAATGAGAATTTCAGTCACTAGGATGAGCATGTCTGTGACTAGTGTCCTGTGTATCCTTCCAGGACTAGACTGTGCAAGCATATATGCGTGTGTGTGTGTGTGTATGTGTCCACACATAAACAAGCTCCTTGCTCCTTCCCCCCACCTCCTGTCATCCTTCCTTCTTTCCTTGTTTCCGCCTTCCTCCTTTTCTTTGTCTTTCTCTCCCTTCCCCCTCCATCCTTCCTTTCTTGTAAACAAATGGTCCTTGAAAATCATTCTCTATGGTTCATGTGGACTGGCTTTGTTCTTTTTCACAGTTGCAGAGTAAAGCACATATGGATGTATATCAACATTTATTTAACAAGTACCCTGTGGGTGGATATTTATGACAGTCTCCAAGCTTTTCTATATCAGACTCTCTTCATACAATTATCACTTCACATGTGTGGATGAGCACATGTCATCTAGGATGGACTTCTAGAAGTGGTGTTGCTGGGTCAAAGGATTTGTGCAAATATTTAAGATTATGTAAGATCCAAAGTGCTCTCCATCGACAGAGGCTAGACTATTCATGCAGCAGTTTATGAGAGCGTCTGTTTCTGCATAAGCTCAATAACAGAATATTTTGTCTAACTTTTAAATCTTTGCTAATCTGATTGGCTAAAAAATGGCATCTCGTTGAACTAACACTTTTTATAATGAGGGAAGTTGAGCATTTCACACCTTTAAATGCCATTTGTATTTCCTTTTCTGTTCACATTCTTTGACCTTTTTTCTATTTTCTTATTGATCGGTAGGGACTCTTTATATATTAAGAAAATTAGCTCATGTTTGGATATATGTTTATGGCCAGTTTTTCCAGGTGACTTTTGTCTTTTGACTTTGCTTACAGTATTTATAGTATTGTGATGAAGACATTTAAACATTCTAGGTATTAGAATTTATAAAAAAAAAGTTTGGTGTATTTCGGATTTTACATTATACTTAGAAAGGCCTTCCCTGCCCTGAGATTATTTTAAGAATGTCATATCTTCCAGTACTTGTATAATTTTATCTTTTTTAATTTAAATTTTGGATCCATCTGGAATTAATTCCGGAGAAAGGAATGTGCTGCGATCCAACTTAATATTTTCCAGGTGGTTCTTCAATTGCTCCAAGCCCATTTATTGAAAAATCTATCTTTTCTCCAGTGATTTGTAATGCCACCTTTCATACATACTAAATTCCTATCTGCATTTGAGTCTGTTTCTGAACTCTCTTCTGTGCTGCCTGTCTGCCTGACTACGTAGAGCAGATCCAGGCAGACTCAGACCTGAATACGTTAGCCCAAAACAAGCCTGTGGCACAAAACAGACTAGAAACTAGGTCCCCCAGCCTGTGCTACTTGAACACCCATAACTATGGGATGATGGTCCCTTAGCCCTGTGAGAGGAATCAGAGTCCAGAGCACAAGGCCCTCTAGACAGGGACCAAAGTGGAGTGTCTGTTTAGTCCTCTAGTTGCTCAATAAACATTCACGGAGCGCCAACTTCATCCTCGACACTGAGAGTGCTGGTTATGCAGAGGCAGGTAAGACACAGTTCTTGCTCAAAAGGACAAAATAAATAATTACCCTGCAGTGCCACATTTAATGGGTATACAAAGTGCTGTGAGAGGTCAGGGGAGTGACTTACTACTTTGAAAATTCAGGGAAGGCTTCCCAGAGGAGGTGACTAATGAGCCAGAAATTGAAGGATGTTTTCATCAATGAGAAGCAGTTTAGTCCTCAACGAGTGAAAGGGCAGGTTCCTGAGCCCCAGTGCTATGCTCCACGCTCCTGCCCTCTCTGGCTACCCTTCAGAATTTCCAGGGATGCCTTACCCCAGACCTTCTGAGTCTGAATTTATAGCACTAGGGCCCAGGCACTTCAATTGTTTTTCCACAGTCCCCAGGTTTTTACCTGAGGGTGTATATTTGGGGCCCATGATACAATGGGAAGCTACTGGCAGAGTTTTTTTTTTTTTTTTTTTTAATTAGTATTGTTCCTTTTAATAAAAACTTTAAATGCAATGGAAAAATAAAGCCAGAAGTCTGACGGCTAAACCCCATGTCCACAGAGCCTATCAAAATTAGCCTGATTCTTTTTTTTTTTTTTTGAAATGGAGTCTGGCTCTGTTGCCCAAGCTGGAGTGCAGTGGCCCGATCTCCGCTCACTGCAACCTCTGCCTCCCAGGTTCAAGTGATTTCTCCTGCCTCAGCCTCCTGAATAGCTGGGACTACAGGCGCACACTACCATGCCCGGCTAATTTTTAGTATTTTTAGTAGAGACGGGGTTTCACCAAGTTGGCCAGGCTGGTCTTGAACTTCTGACCTCAGGTGATTCATCCGCCTCGGCCTCCCAAACTACTGGGATTACAGGTGTGAGTCATCATGCCCAGCCAAAATTAGCCTGATTCTTTCCCTTGTGCTTGGAAATCATTATCTGGGCATGTTAGGAAAGCGCTTCTCCCACTCCTGATAATACCTGACCAGATAGGGAAGGCTTTAAGCTCTGAGAATTTATGCCTGTCTGGGAGAAAGCTGACCTCAGACACAAAAGACGGTAGGTTGTGCTCCACTGGCTATTCTAAGAGAGGAAGCAAGACATTCAGTGGTGAAGAGCTTGGAGATGGACCACCTGCGTTCAGATTCCGCTTCTGCTGCTACTTCTGAGTGGTGTGATTTTAGACAAGTTACTTAACCTCTCGGTGTCTCTATTTCTTCATCTGTAAAACAGGGATAATAATAGCACCTGCCTCATAGGTTGTGTGAAGATTAACTGTGTTAATATACGTAAAGGACTTAGAATAGTGCCTGTCAGATATAGTAAGTTTTATGTAATGATTTGCTCTCATTATGTTAAGGTTCGAGTTGGAGGTAGAAGGTGGGGGCCGGCCGTGGCCAAGACTGGGGGACTTTTAATCCTGTTTTCAGTTGGCACCCTCTGCCTGAGCACTGGCTCTGTTCATTTACTGTACCAGGCACTGAAGATGGAGCAGTGAATGAGACACAGTGTCTGACCTTAAGAGGTCCCAGGCATGGAGAAATGGCAGAAACCATCACACTGCCTGCCTCTCTGAGCAGCAAGGACCTGCCATGGGAACAAGATGACCAGTACTTTAAAAAAAAAAAAAAAAAAAAAA